>NC_091980.1:76557870-76889390 GCF_044704955.1 Pristiophorus japonicus | reverse complement strand
ATGTTGACTCTGCTCAATTCTATTATTATTTTCTAAGTGCCCTGTTACCACATCTTTAATAATAAATTCTATCATTTGAACTACTACTGATGTCAGAAAGAGACCGAAAGAGAGCAAAAGAATGTCAAATAACGAGCAAGAGACAGACAGTGACAGAAAAACACAGCAACAGAACACAAGTGAGGGCAAGACAGAGAACGAGGCAGTGCAAGCAAGAGCTCGAGCCAAAGCAACAAAGCGAGAGAATGAGAAAGAAAAAAAAAACAAGAGATGGAAAGATGCGAGAGTGGAAAGGCAGTTACAAGAACAGACATTTTTTTTTAAATCGGTGAACAATGCCACAAGATACCAACTGATGAAGTGTCAGATTAATTGGAAGTTTCTGGTAACTAGGAAAGCAGCAATGGATTTTTCCGTTCTCACCTGCAGAACACCAGGATCAAGTTTGGCCCTGTCCTAATCTCTGTTGAAGTACTCATGCTGATCAGTTTGCCCTCTCTTCACTTACCTCTTAAAATGTTCCACCTCACGGTCTGTCTCATCCATCTCCACGCTGTCAAGATCAATGTCTTTGGGAAGAAATACATCATCTGAGCGACAGAAAGAAAAAAGCTGCTGAGTACGATTACACAGCTCAAATGATAAATAAGCTCCATAATAAAATGTTATTAGCACACTTAAATTTTAACTTGACTAGTATAACATGCACTAGTTAAAATGACCAGAATTCAGGAACTTATTACAATCCTATAATGCTGGTGGTGTGTTAGCTTAAGTAAGGATACAGACAACAAAAGCAAATCCCAGTGTTCACAGACTTAATTTACATAGCTGTGAAACTATCAATGTGGGGCCTAGTTATTCAGCAGCCGTGGAAATTTGTTAATCCAAGTTAATCTTTTCATAAAAATGGGCAACTGTTCAGTCATTAAGATACTGGGAAGGTTGTTTTTCTTTTAAATACACAAAAATAACAGTCAAAGACATTGAGAAACTCCTGTTATCGGCGACTGCTTACCACTATGTTTGGGTCTTGGAGTACCAGAGGATGCCGGCACATTGTCCTGCCCTTCAGCATTTTCATCAGTTCTCAGTACTAGGGATAAAGAAAGAAAGACTTACATTTATATAGCACCTTTCACAACCACCGGAGGTCTCAAAGTGCTTCACAGCCAATGAAGTATTTTTGGAATGCAGTCACTGTTATGATGTGGGAAACGTGGCAGCCAATTTGCGCACAGCAAGCTCCCACAAACAGCAATGTGATAATGACCAGATAATCTGTTTTTGTTATGTTGATTGAGGAATAAATATTGGCCAGGACACCGGGAATAACTCCCCTGCTCTTCTTCGAAATAGTGCAAGAGGATCTTTTACGTCCACCTGAGAGGGCAGAGAAGGCCTCGGTTTAACGTCTCATCCGAAAGACAGCACCTCTGACAGTGCAGTACTCCATCAGCACTGCACTGGACTGTCAGCCTAGACTTATGTGCTCAAGTCCCTATAGTGGGACTTGAACCCACAACCTTCTGACTCAGAGGCGAGAGTGCTACCCACTGAGCCACAGCTGAGAGTCATTAAAACAGTAAAAAAATGAATTACAGGAAATATCATTGTAATTCACTTCATGAAATCACGACAACTTTTGTTAACATGCTACTTTGGTTATGTTAACAGGTGAATTCATAATGAGGAATAAAGAAATGGCAGACCAATTGAACAAATATTTTGGTTATGTCTTCACGCAAAAAGACACAAATAATCTCCCGAAAATACTAGGGGACTGAGGGTCTAGCGAGAAGGAAGAACTGAGGGAACTGAGGGAAATCCTTATTAGTCAGGAAATGGTGTTAGGGAAATTGATGGGATTGAAGGCCGATAAATCCCCAGGGCCGGTGAGTCTGCATCCCAGAGTACTTAAGGAAGTGGCCCTAGAAATAGTAGATGCATTGGTGGTCATTTTCCAACATTCCATCGACTCTGGATCAGTTCCTATGGATTGGAGGGTAGCTAATGTAACTGCACTTTTTAAAAAAAGGAGGGAGAGAGAAAACAGAATTATAGGCCGGTTAGCCTGACATCGGTAGTGGGGAAAATACTGGAATCAATTATTAAAGATTTAATAGCAACGCATTTGGAAAGCAGTGACAGGATCGGTCCAAGTCAGCATGGATTTATGAAAGGGAAATCATGCTTGACAAATCTTCTAGAATTTTTTGAGGATGTAACTAGTAAGAGTGGATAAGGGAGAACCAGTGGATGTGGTGTATTTGGACTTTCAAAAGGCTTTTGACAAGGTCCCACATAAAACAGATTAGCGTGCAAAATTAAGGCACATGGGATTGGGGGTATTGTATTGACGTGGATAGAGAACTGGTTGGCAGACAGAAAACAAAGTGTAGGAATAAACAGGTCCTTTTAAGAATGGCAGGCAGTGACGAGTGGGGTACCGCAAGGTTCAGTGTTGAGACCCCAGCTATTTACAATATATATTAATGATTTGGACGAAGGAATTGAATGTAATATCTCCAAGTTTGCAGATGACACTAAATCTGGGTGGCAGTTTGAGCTGTGAGGAGGATGCTAAGAGGCTGCAGGGTGACTTGGACAGGTTAGGTGAGTGGGCAAATGCATGGCAGATGCAGTATAACGTGGATAAATGTGAGGTTATCCACTTCGGTGGCAAAAACAGGAAGGCAGATTATTATCTGAATGGTAACAGATTAGTAAAAGGGGAGGTGCAACGAGACCTGGATGTCATGGTACATCAGTCATCGAAAGTAGGCATGCAGGTACAGCAGACAGTTAAGAAAGCAAATGGCATGTTGGCCTTCATAGCGAGAGGATGTGTGTATAGGAGCAGGGAGGTCTTGGTGAGACTACACCTGGAGTATTGTGTGCAGTTTTGGTCTCCTAATGTGAGGAAGGATATTGAGGGCGTGCAGCGAAGGTTCACCAGACTGATTCCCGAGATGTCAGGACTGACATATCAAGAAAGACTGGATCGACTCGGCTTATATTCACTGGAATTTAGAAGAATGACAGGGGATCTCATAGAAGCATATAAAATTCTGACGGGATTGGACAGGTTAGATGCAGGAAGAATGTTCCCGTTATTGGGGAAGTCCAGAACCAGGGGTCACAGTCTAAGGATAAGGATAAGCCATATAGGACCGAGATGAGGAAAACATTTTTCACCGAGAATTGTGAATCTATGGAAAGTTGTTGAGTCCAGTTCACTGGATATATTCAAAAGAGAGTTAGATGTGGCCCTTACGGTTAAAGGGATCAGGGGGTATGGAGAGAAGGCCGGAGTGGGGTACTGAAGCTGCATGATCAGCCATGATCATATTGAATGGTGGTGCAGGCTCAAAGGGCCGAATGGCCTGCTCCTGCACCTATTTTCTATGTTATATCCCTGCATTTGTCACTTTTAAAGACGGGCTGCAAGTAGGCCCATGCTTTCACAAATGTGACGTTATATACAGCCTCCGGGAGACACAGACCTCCAATTGGGATAAACAGTTCTCCAACTTTATTCTCTCCTTGTGGTTAAGTATCAAACAGCACCAGACTGTTCAAATCACATATTTTGTTTTAGATTACAAAGGAAAAGATCAAATATCTATTCCCATTGGACAACAGGTCTGAAGTGTGAATCTCAGCCAATTGTGCTGAAATTTCAATTTTCTCAGTCATGAACCTTGCACCATTGCTCATTCAAGTGACCAGATACTGCAGCTGTTTATATTAAAACAAATATTATTATACTGTATTCTACCTGGTTATTCACAGCTCTTTGTGCATGGTGCAGCAATAAGTTTTCAGACAGCATGACTGTAGATTCTGTAGCTTCAGTTTGGTTACATTGAGAGCTTAAGGCTCTCCTCGTCTCCACTATATCACATTTTCAAATTCCCACTTTGCATGTCTCATTGGCAAAAACAGAATGACTACATTTAGGTTGAAGAAACATGTATTACGATTCAACCATAAAGTTCCACAAGTATATGCACCCTCTCCCTCAAATGAGGAGTCAAATCCAGTAGAGGGTGCTTCCACGAGTCCAGCATACAAGTAATATGTCAAAATATTTTAATAACATGGGATGTAACAACAACTTCTATTTATATAGAAGTTTATATAGATCTATTTATAAAGGAGATATTCGTAGAGGTGACCAAAAGCGTGATCAGAGTTAAGTTTTAAGGAGGTTCTGAAAGAATGATAGGGAGGTGGAGAGGCAAATAGTTTATGGCTGGGATTGAAAATGATGACTTTGGTCTTCCTAATGTTGACCTGGAGGAAATTGCAGTTCATCCAAGACTGGATGTCAGACAACTGGTCTGACAGCAGAGAGGCAGTGGAGCGGGTATTTCAGGTAATGCAGAACTAGAGCTGGGTCCAGTCACATGTCTGTGAATGATGTTGCCAAGGGGCAGCCTGTAGATGAGAAGTGCAAGGGCTAAGATGCTAGGGGGCCTCCAGATGTGGCGTCAAAAAGAGAAGGCATTTTTGGAGATGTGCTGGCTCTGACTGGACCGGCAAGAGTGGAACCAAGTTGGACAATATGAGAGAGGCGTTGGAGGAAGGTGGTATGATCAACCATGTCAAAGCTGCAGAAAGATCGAAGGAGGATAATGCACCACGGTCACAATCATAGAGGATGTAATTTGGACTTTGGTTAGGACCGCTTCAGGTTTCTGTCCCTACCACACAACACTGAAGAGAGAGTTTCAAACCTGGAGTTTGCAGGAAAGATGAGCATAGATTTGGGAGGCGACAACTTATTCAAGGACTTTTGAGGTTAAACCATGATTGAGATGGGTCAATAGTTTTCAAGGAAGAGCCGGTTTTCTTTTGAGGAGGGAGTGATGGAAGTTTTGAAAGGCAGGGAGACAGTACCTAAGGAAAAGGAACTATTTACAATTCCAGCTAACATGGGGCCATGAAGTTGCATTATCAGCATTTTAATGGGAATGAGGTTAAGGGAGCAGGAGATAGGTCTCATCAATGAGATGTGCTCAAAAAGGCTTTGAGGGGAAATGGCAAAGAAAGTAAAGAGATGCAGGTTCAGGGCTATGGCAAGAGGAAAGGTTAGTCTTGGTTGGCAAGGGGAAGGGGGCAGGATGTGGCAGAGGCAGCTCAACTGTGGTGTCAATCTTAGTGAGCTTCTCATTGGAAGCAAGGCCGGAGGGAGGAGAGGGGTTTAAGGAGAAGGTGGTAAAAGCAAAGTGTTATCTTTGCTCTCGAAGATGATGATGATGGAGTAATGGATGGTTTTGGCAGAAAGCGAGACCCGATATCGCTTGATGTGATCCAGTTAAACTAGTTGTGTGCAAAATACTCTGAAGTCTGAACCCCTTGCACGAGGGAATGAAGATAGGGGTATCAGGGAGAGGGAGCAGGATGAGAGCGCGCAAATATTTTGCTGGGGTCAACAGCATCAAACTTGGAGGCGAGTGAGTGGTTGAGCAAATTGGTAGCAACCTTCTTAATTGAGAATATTCTTGGTTTATATAATTCTCTGCTTTGTCATGGCAATGCCATAAGATACAAGTACCAGCTTGAACCATATTGCTATAAAAAAGTTAAAACAAAAAAAGTGCCAAGGAGATTTCAAGGGTGTAATCTAACTTCAGAGCTACTGATGGCATTATGAACTGTTCTAAACTCTTTTACAGGGCTGAAAACCTAAATGTGTCTGTTTTACTACATTCTCCAGCCATATCATGGTGGACCTGGTTACTTGTGTGTTTACTTTGCTGCCTTTATATGCAGCTCCAGTCAGGAGGATGACAATCCGATTTTCCCTTCATCAACCAGCAACTGAAAGTGAAGATGGGTTGTAAAAGCATTTCTCCTCCCACACTTTCCCATTAAACAGCCTGTTGAGCATCTGAACTCCCACTGATCTCGGTAAAATGCAGTACAATTCGTAGCTCTGGGCTTTTACTTGAAGAAAAAAGTGCCTGGTCTGTATATGACATCGTCTTTATAGTCAGCTATTAATGTTTGTTGCTTCCACCGAATGGTTTTCTTCTGGTAACATACATATTTCTACTTACTGTATTTAAATGATAAAGTGGAGGTGCCATAACATGCTGTCACTTCAGACACTTTCCACATACAGGATATATTCAAATTCCAGCTCTGCCCACTTTAGAATTTCACTAATTGCCCACTTGCTCAGTTAGTCACAGGAGCCTTTGAGGGGCTAAACATGCAAAACAAAATATACACTGATTAAACTTACCAACAGAGTTGTTGGTCTTGTCTTGTTTCTTCTTTTTGCCTTTCTTGTTCTTGCCCTTTGACTGAGAGATGTCAGTTGTCACTTGCTGCTCTTCTTTGACTCCCCTAGTTTCAGATCCTTCCACCTTCTCAGTATTTGAATTTTTAGCATTACATTTCCTGTCTTCACCAGTTTCAGAGTTGCCAAGAACATTGACTCCTTTCCACTTGCCTTGCCTGGGCTCATCACATTTGACAGTCACGGTCTTTGCAGTCTCTGCTGACTTACCATCGTGATTCTGGCCATTCTTATGTTTGGCAGCAGGCGCATGCTGCTTGGAACCCTGCATTTTGGGAGCTGTAGGATGTTCGTGCTCTTTTCTTGAAACCACGGTTTTGCCCTTGGTCTCCTCAGAGGACTGTTGCTTGGGTTGCCTTGGTTGTTTCCCATTTCTTGATATCTGCTGCGTCACTTTCGACTCTGATGGTTTATGCAGCACCACTGCGCCAGCGTCCTCCAGTCGGAGTGTGGAAATATTTTCAGCCTTTGAACAGCTGCCCCTCGATTTCTTTCCTAATGAGTTTTCCAGTGCAAGCATATCAGAGCCATTGTACTCCTGATTTGTGATGACTGCATGCTTATTTCCATTCAACAAATGGTTCTGCACAATTCCTGGTGTCGTTAAGGACAAGTTCAATTTGAGTTTCTGATGGTCTATTATTCTTGTCTCTTCTTTGTCCACAGTGCCATTGCTTTCTATCAGTAAGCCCTTCTCCACAGATGTCAACTCTGGAAAGTCATCCTTGGGTAGATCACATAGATTGAAGTTTGCTTTGATGGAATCTCTGATTCGGTCTTTAAGCTGCTCCAGCCTGCTGGTTAAGATGCTGCTTACACGCTGCAACTCCACCTGGTGCCATAGCTCTTGTTGATTAAGTTTCTCCTCTATATCTTCTTGAAAATGCTGGTTGAGCTTTGATACTTTCTCCTCGATATCCTCTTGGACATGCTGGTTGAATATCAAGACTTTCTCCTCTATACCCTCTTGGATGTGCTGATTTATCACAGAAACATTCTCCAGATCCTGAATATGCATTGTAGATGGGCATGGTTTCTCTGGTCTTTGATCACAAACCTCTGAACGGGCTTTCTCCTGCTGGAGCACAAACACATGGAGCAGTAAAGTTAAGCGTGCACCTTGTTATCAGCTGCACAATTAAAATTAGACAAGAACTCCTAGTGTAGGCTAGAATTTCTACGAGCAGTACATATAAATGTGATCATTTGTACCACCACCCATTTAAATCATAGGATACTCCAACCTAAAACAATAATAAATTGTACTTGTATAGCACTGCTAATGTCGGAAAACATCCCAAAACGTTTCACAAAGGTGTAAAAAAAAATTTTTATTGAGCCAGTGAGTGAGAGATTAGGAGGGTTAACCAAAAGCTTGGTCGAAGAGGTGGGTTCTAAGGAGGGTCTTAAAAATGAGGTAAGGGAGGTGGAGAGGTTTAAGAGAGAATTCCAGTTTGAGACCTAGGTGACTGAAAGCACTTGCCAAAGGTTGGGTGATGATCAGGTGTGGGTGTGGGGGAAGGGGGGAATGATACACAAAAGGCTGAAGTGTACAAGGGGTGAGATTTGTAGCGCTAGATGAGGTTATTGGGTGAAAAAATAATATGGAAGGATACACAAAGCGTTAATGTAGATTAATAAGGATGGGTGTGATGGGCAAGCGGGACTTGATGCTGGATAATATACACAGTAGAGTTTTCGATGAGCTGAACATTTTACATTTTAATTTGGAAAAAACATAAAATCTGTTGACAAAGTTTCTATTTTACCATGTAAATGATCCCAGGGATCAAACGACTTTCTGACAAAGTTAAAACAGCCACTGGCCTTGTGTAGCAAGACTAGTCGAGGACTATGGATGTCAAGGTTTACATGGAATGAAAAACAATTTAGTTCACTGAAATTCAAGACAGGAGTGAAATAATGTCAAAAGTGAGTTTAATATACAGCACCATTCGTATTGCTTTTGCAGTATGCTCCTGATAACTGTCATTTTTTGTACTAAAAAACTAGGAAGAATTCAGTGCTTCAAAATGGAATTAATTAAACCAGTAACTTCTGACTCCTATTCAATCAACAAATCAGGCTGGCTGATAGATATAGTAGCGAGCATATCTTATTTGTTCCTAATCTACGATTTACCTTGAAATAAATCCAGGCTGCAGTTGGGTGAAAACTCAAAGGGTAGCAGTTTCTCAGCCTGCCCATGTTTAAAGCAACTGTCAGAGGATTGCTAACTCTCAAGAATTGGTGGAATAGACTTCTACCAATACCAACTTACAGGTTCTTTTGGTACAAACTTGGAATGAAGCTAACACAGCCGAGTTACCCAAGTGTTCCCCACGATCAAACAACTCCACTCAGCACATAAAGTGGATTCCTCTTTTGACCCAATAACTAATCATCCCTTTCCTAAGCTCCTCCCACATTGCTAGCAAAACAAAGGCACAAACCGTACCTTTTTCTGCTTGTGCCGTGCTCTTTTGGCTGCTTTGGCACTGTTGACTGGTTTCTGTTCTGAGCTGTTGATGTAGTTTAACAGGTCTTCAACATTCCTTTCATCTACTGGTGGTTCTCGGATGGATCCATTACTCGATTTCTGTGGGAGCTCCTCTTTGCGTTTTGTCAGCCGTGTCCTTAGCTTCTCCCGGATTTCAGTGTAATTTCTACTGGTCGGAGCTGCAGGAGGCTTGAACAGAACTGTAAATGTAACTATTTTGTCAATGTGCCAAAAATATTGTTACAGTGCACTGCAAGTGTGACAGAGTCTATGATTTTGACATGTGCTCTTGTTTTTTTGAAATTAGTCGCACAAAACAGAACTTCAATCATACACTAAACCTGTTCATTCTTTACTGATTCATCAACATTTCATTTACAATTTAGTATGTGTCTTTTCTCTTTCCTCTCCCAGTAAATAATCTTTACACCTTCAGCCTCAACCACTCTAAACACGTCAATTATGCACAACAAACAAATTGTAACAGCATCCATGGATCCAAACAATCCTTTTCCGAGCAGTTCTTCAGTAGTTCTACCTTTACCACACTATCATTATAATCAGATTTGGAAGGAAAGGTTGGGGATAATTTGCTGTTTTGACAAATAGAATAGGTGAATACATTATGACAATCATGAGACTTGCACAATTATCAGAATAATGTTTTGCTTGAAATTTACTGGAGTATCTCACAAAATAGCTATTGCAATAGCTATTCTTGTGAAGCCTCCCTGAAATTTGAATTTATTGGTCCAAGTGAAAGGAAGAATGTGCAATTTATGTAGTGTTTTTCACTTATTCAGTATGTCCTAAAAACCCTTCACACTCTACGAATTGCTTCAGAATTGTATACAATGTTTTGTAAACAAATTCGGTAACCAATAATCTCCTCTCGCTCATGAGAGAGCAATGTGCCTCATGTCAGCTGAACAACTTTACAATGTTAACTTCCTAACTGGGTTGCACTCACCGGCCCGTGACCAAAGAACTCGCAATAGCAACAATCACAGTATTTTCCTTCCTTCTGATTGGCAGAGTGGGATGTACATGAGCTGTGCTCTGAACAGCTGTCGTCTTCTTCCAGACTTTCATCTGCATTGTGCATCTGTGTAGGGCTGTAAGCAGTTTCATTTGTGCACAGACGACTCTTACAAGACTGGTCCCTAGAAAGAGGCAACACACCAAGTTTCAAAATAATGAAAAATTGCAATTGCAGCAGCACTTGCACCTCCAGCATACTCTAGAAGCGTTGCTGATTTTAATTTCTAACAAATACTTCAGGATGCACGAACAAAAGCTTATCTTGACTTTAACAGACAATTGCACAGCTATTCAAAAAGCACTGTTTATTCTCGTTAGACATTTTTATCTTTCCATTAAGTTTTGTTGTGTCATACATTTTTCTCCCCTTTTTCAGGTCTCTACACTTCTCATTACCTATCAGACTGACACGTTACATATCTTGCTTCTATACAGCACCACCTACAGGTGGGAAACTGGCACAACAGAAACAGTTTAAATTTACAACATCCCCACTTAGAGGACAGAATTGAGTATTACAGTACAATACAAGTATACTAGAACTCTTATCAACTGCTTTGGAAGAGAAAAAAAGTGTTCATAATCCTTAAGGCACTGAACATACCGCAGATTTGAATTATGTGGGAGGAAATTATGTAAAATGAGTGTTGAGAATCAACAGAAACACATAAGTGATAAAATAAACACTTAATCCAGTAGTGGATTAGTTTAGATTTTTTTTAAAGTTTAGACAGTGAGCAGATAGTTAATGAGAACACCTCAAAACATTTGAGTGAAATAAATCCATTGAAATTTTTAAAAATATTTAAAAGATAGAATGCTTGAAATGGAATTGCTGTTCAATTAATAAAACTGTCTATTCCCGAGACCATCCTCTCCCTGCCACCACACATATTGCGAACAGCCCCTCCTTTCAAGTTTGTCACAGCTAATGATAATGAGGTAATTGATTGCAGAATCATCTGGAGAACCAATCCAGTTAAGACAAAGGTTAAATTAAGGTTTGCATGTCTGTTCTGTAAATTCAAGCCCACAACTAATTCAGTCCTATACCACAGACTGTGCAATTCACACCCCCTGGGAACAATTGAGACAGTATTATTTTATATCCTTATAAAAACAGTAAACTTCTAACAGTCGTTCCACTTTCATCTCGACACTATAGAAAACCCCACACTAAAGTAAACATACCCATTTCAAACCAATGACCAGGAAGCCGAAACTAGCCAATCAAAATGCCCCCTGTTGTCACAACCTTGAAGATATTTTTAAAGCTATGAGAACAGAAAAGGGTTGTTCTCTCAGCAGAGCATTTTAAACAATTTTTGTCACCAATCAAGGGCAGCCTTTATCAGTTGTCCCAGCATGGGAGTTTTAAATGGGCTTCCTAGTGTTTTCAGAGATTGGAGTTTAAGAAAACCTCAGACAGCAGCAGGCAAGGAGATGGAGCTCATAGCAGGGAGCAAGCAAAGTGAAGAATAGCAGAGGACCAGACCGACAGCAGAAAAGAACAGCAGAGGGGCATACCAAATCAAACAGAGAAGTGAACACGCAGCCAGTCAAGAGAGGTTTGAATTTTGGTGTATGGAAGGCTCGGATGTTTTTGGAAGTACTTTGTTGAAGAGTTTGAAATTCACATGAAAAATGTAAAACTTAGTTTTCTACATGTTTAAGTTTTCAAGTGAATATTAATAAAAATGAAATCATGGGACTCGCACATAAGTCACAAATATTGACAATGCTGATACTGTGAAGGTATGTGTTAAAAGTCTCTCCAATAAATGTGGCAATGTTTTCATATTAAATAAAGTGATTATGTTGAGCATGGTGTTTAATCATGACCTGACCTCACGTGTTTTCCACTCACTGGTTGCAGCACATGGATCTGGCCCCCTGCGTAACTCTTGCTGTACAAGCTATTGCTATATTCAAAGTACAATCCAAGCATTTAAATTAGAGACCTCGGTACTTAGTGCAGGTTTCACCAAGGCTGAGAATAATTTCCTCATTGTGTATTACTTTCAGAGAGAAAGGCAAGAGCTTTGCTGTTCTGGTTTTGTCAATGATTCCTTCAAATTGAAACATCCATTCACACCTAACTGCAATCCCCAATATCAGTGTCAGTGGGAGACATCTTAGGAAGTAAAATATCCAGATTTGAGAGCAAATACTAACCTGCAGACACCACTGCCTGGAACAGCTGGGTTTGGTGTGGCGGTTACTGGGCAAGCTCCATTATAGTGGCTGGTACAAATAGGGGCAGCTGCTGTAGTCTTTGGAAAAGGAGATAACCCACTGTTAGGGATATGAGGGCTAGCACTTGGAGGCACTGGGGTCACAAGTACACCTGTAGAAGCAGCAGCAGAGGTTTTTGAAATCAAGGACACATCTGGAGATGCAGCAGTAGTCATGGCAGCTGCAGAAGTCTTGGGTACATGAGGCAGAACTTGTGGGATACCAGATGCCACAGGTGGTCTCCGATTTGAATTTGTGGAGGTTACAGTGCTGTGTGGCAGAGTACATGGGGTTGTAGAAGTTGAATGTCCGTGCTGATGAATGGAAACCGCTGGCTCATTAATAACTTGAGAAGGAGACTTTGGTGCTGCAAGAGGATGTTGATGGGAGGACAGCCCAGTGGGACTGTTGGGAGGTGCCGCTAGGACAGAATACCTGTGATCTTCTGAGCAGTGGAACTCTCCGCCTGGAAGACAAAATCCTGTAGGTTATACAAAGAGTGCAATCTGAACATCAGTTTCAGCCAAGAATGGGAACACCCAATAATTTAGTCAAAACATTGATTTTGCATCTGTACATAAGATACAGGAGCAGGAGTAGGCCAAACGGCCCCTCAAGCCTGCTCCGCCATTCAATACGATCATAGACTCAGGTCCACTTCCCTGCCCGCTCCCCATAACCCCATCATCATTTAAGAAACGGTCAATTTCTGTCTTAAATTTATTCAATGTCCCAGCTTCCACAGCTCTCTGAGGCAGCTAATTCCACAGACTTACAACCCTCAGAGAAGAAATTTCTCCTCATCTCAGTTTTAAATGGGCGGCCCCACATTGGTGCACCACATTACTGAAATTAAAACAGAAAATAGAGATGTCCTTGTGCATTTTGAAACAGATTTAAAACAAGCAGTACAAGAGAAATATACACCAGATTCAAATACATACTTGTAAACACAACAGTGGTTAAAATGGGAAATCAAGAAGAACATTAACTGACCTAAAAACTGAATTCCCATTTTAGCCCCTTGTGTGACCTGCAACCACCACATTTTCATCTTCAGAAGAGTGTAGAGTAATCTATCAACTGCTAGCCTTCAAACTAAAATACAACAGGATCCCCCACAGGTATGCTATGCTCAGCTGAACGATGCATTTCTGTAAATAACAGTGTCCAAATGGAATAAAATATGAAGATTTAGGAGTGCTCCATTTAGGATCCTTAATGAAACGTAATGAAGTTCAGCAACTGAGAACAGGCAAGTCTGAGTCAAATTACTCAACTTCAGCCCAGTATAGCTGGGGCATTCTACTCGTTAGAGAGGAGTTTCCAAATTTGTCTGAGGAATAATGCAGTTGGGCCCATTTATGTCGCACGAACGTAGTTTTCTCTAATTAATTTGCTGATGTAAATTGGACATTTTCACACTGGAAAAAGAGTTGGCTGAGAGGTGATATGCTGGATGTTTTTAGGATTCTAAAGGGACTAGATAAAGTAAACCATGACAAGCTATTTCACCTTGTCCAGAAAGTAGAACCGAACACGGCCTGTGCTCGAAGGGGAATAAATTCAAAACTAATCTGCGGAAACAATATTTCAGCGAGCAAGTGGTCAATCTACGGAAAGGACTCCCTTAGGACACAGTGGATGCGGTTAGTATTTATCCATTTAAATGCAAATTAGATAGATTTCTTTATGAAAATAATATTTTGGGACACAGTATACGAGTAATTTGAGACATGATGTGGTAAGTGTAGCACGCTTGAGGGGAATAGGTGACTTTGGGCCGATGGTTCCCAAAGCTCTCCGCCATTGGGGTTTTCCTCACGTTATGCCCGAGTCTGTTGTTGACTAATAAAGATTGATTGCTATGATTAGTCAACAACTCCATTATCATTGTATCATGTGACTATCAGGATGATGGAAGGCAAACAAGACTACCTTGGTCTTTCTTGTCCTGCAATTCTCGTTTTCCCAATTAATTCTTTCAATTCTCTGTTCATATTACAGCCATTTCCTTTACGCATTTACTCTGGTCAAGCAATTCTGTTTTGCAGCCAATGACCAGCACTTTCTACCGTTATGGATGTCAAATTCAGAACTAAAATATACCATATGGAAACCATCACAGCCTCATCCCCTTTAATCCAGTGTCTGATTTTGATTTACGTTAAAATATTTTTGTCTTAGTCTGGGATTCGATATACATGATGAATTGGACAGATGCAGGACAATTCAAACCTACATAACACTGTATTAGTTACAAATTAAATAGGAAAAACTCTTCCATTCAAGTCAAAAATGAGCACGTTTTGTAAACAGTTTATTATTGCCAAAGCTCACATGCAGTCTGTACAATTCACCTTTGCATGCGCTGCCAATGACAATCTGCAAGAATTCAGAAGAGCCACCTGCACAGTTCCACCCAATGGAAGTATCTTTGAAAGGGTGAGCTTGAAATATTCCTGGATAGGAGTTTTGCATTCACATGCAGACTCATGGTACCAGTATTATTTTCCCCAAAGAACTACAATGCAATATTGATATCATGCATGACAGCTACAAAAGTAACCTTTAATTTCATTTTAAGTCAGTTTCACTGTACCTTTGATCTGTTCCAACTCCAGGACAGAATGCATTAAACAAGGTAGCCGATTGCAACGTAACAGGGCATCAATAAATACCATTCGACAGGACTCCGGTTAAGAGTTTACAGGACATTACCTGGTGGCGTTGGCCTTCTGGACATGTTCTTACATTGCACAGAACTAGCTTTTACAGAGACACAGGAGGGCGATCTGGAACAGTCGCTAGTTACCCTGTTGAATTCCTAGAAAGGCACAAATAGGAAAGTCAGAGGAAAAACTCTTAAAATTAAAATTTAATCAGAATATACAAACATGTAATCAGTAACTGAAAGATAAATTGTTCTGAGGCAAACAGCTACAAAGGTAAATATCTAAAATATGCACAATGGATAGGAATCACAGAAACAGTTCAACACTTGTAGCACTGTTGCAATATGCAAAACGACTATCAGTGTCAAATGTGCAAATCGTTGAAGACCAAATCCAAATGAATCTGTGGATGAATCACTAATA
The DNA here is from genome assembly GCF_044704955.1 of Pristiophorus japonicus. NCBI lineage: Eukaryota > Metazoa > Chordata > Chondrichthyes > Pristiophoridae > Pristiophorus > Pristiophorus japonicus. The sequence goes on along the minus strand of NC_091980.1, from coordinate 76,874,203 downwards.
TAAAAGCTAATTCTGTTGCAATGTATTTCAAATGCAAGGAATGGGATTAAGCCCATCACCAGAGCTATATAGAAAATTCCATAGATTCTAGAACGGTTCCCACAGATTGGAAGGTAGCTAATGTAACCCTGCTATTTAATAAAGGAGGGAGAGAAAACAGAGAACTACAGACCAGTTCGCCTGACATCAGTAGTAAGGAAAATGCTAGAATCTATTATTAAAGACATGGTAATAGGGCAGAGTCAACGTGGATTTATGAAAGGGAAATCATGTTTGACAAATCTGTTCTGAGTTTTTTGAGATTGTAACCAGCAGAATAGATAAGGGGGGTGGACCAGTGGATGTGGTGTATTTGGATTTTCAGAAGGCATTCAATAAGATGTCACACAAGGTTATTGAACAAAATTAGGGCTCATGGGATTGGGGGTAATATACTTGTGTATGTATAATATAAGTATACTCCCTGTACACTCAATGTACAGTTACATAAGACTACTGAATGTATCTTCACACTGTATACACTATGCTTGTACCACCAGAGGGTGCAACTGGTAGAGACCTAGGGGTCACCTGTACATGACAGGTAACTGGGTATAAAAGGGAGCTCACCATGCTGTATCCTCACTCAGGAGCTGTAATAAATGGACTAAGGTCACCACAGTTCAAGTGCAATCCTTGCCTCGTGGAGTCATTACTAGAGTGCTTACAGATACAATGGCCCAAAGTTTCGTGCCGCGGCGAAAACGGCGCACCTCCAAGCTGGGCGCTTGTTTATCGCGCCGGAAAAAAAATCCGATATTCTCAAGCTCCTTGGAGCTCGATGTCTGCTCAGCGCGGCGCGCTCTTCGCAGCAGGGGGCGGTGCCTAACACTCGCACCGATTTTCTAAGCAGCAGGGGGCGGGTACAATTTAAATTAGCCTTCGTGGTGCCGGCAACACTGCGCGTGCGTGTTGGAGCCTGCGTGCATGCACAGTCTCACACAAACATTGGCACTCGCCCATTTTTAAAAATACTGCAGAAAAAGTGAAGATTTGTCTCTTGGACCCCTGCAAAGGCTTGTAATGTAATTTTTTTTGATATTTCTGTGTGTGAGGGAGTGCTTTTAGCAGCACTGCTGAATAAATCACCTGCTGAAATCAGTGAGTTCAGCTTTTCACGACTAAACTTGCAGAACCAGTGCTACATTGGTGCATGCAAATTAAGGACTGTGTGTTTGGAGAAATAAGAGTGCCAATTCAACTTTGCAATGGATCAACGTCCACCAAGAACAAAGAATTTCTTGCATGAGGAAGTGGAGATATCAATCAACGTAATTGAGCAGAGATGGCAGGAGCTAGATACCAGCAACAGAGGTCGCATAAAAGTGCCACCAAAAGAAATGAAGAAACGCTGGAACCAAGTTGCAGAAGATTACTGCGCAGTGGTGCATACCAGGAAATCTGGAAGTCAGTGTAAAAAGAAATGACACGACCTTGGTCAAGTAGTTAGTGCAAGTAATATTTCCCATTTTTAATTTAATCGTAATTGTAACCTGGCTATCTGTATGTCCTACCTTGCAGACTGACACACTCTCTAAAAAGTTATATTTTACTCTTTGCAGAAGAAATTGGCCCACAACAAAAGGGAGGCAACTCGGACAGGAGGAGGCGTGTCCAATCTGCATCCACTGACACCCTTGGAACAAAGGGTAGCTGCTATGATGAGTCGGACATGGAGAAAAGCAATCGGTACAGCACAAGCTGGCCCGCACGCGAGGAAGAGGGTAAGTCCTGAAAATGCATCATGGCCCTTTAAATCAACCTGCTGCCTGGCCTGCTATGTGTGAGAGTACTCATGCCACCCACCCGGCCCCCTCCCTTGCTGTTAAGCATTTGACTGTTCTGATGTATTTTGCAGAACATGATGATGATGATGATGATGATGACGATGCTGCTGCTGCCAACCCTGAGGATCCTGAGGGTACAGAACAAGGACCAGTACAACCAGCTGCAGACTGGATGATGGCAGCGATGACTGAAATATCTTCAGGGGAGAGCTTCCAATTTAATGTTTATGAGCCCCCATCAAGGGGCATCAGAGTTTCAACCCCTAGCATCGGTCTTAGTTCCACCTTCCATGGTTTCGCTTCCGATGTTGCGGGTCCCAGTGGTGCTGCTGGTATAATGCAGCATTCTACAGTCAGTGCACTACCATCCCAGCCTGCGCCTCCCTCTCGCATAGGTTCTGGTTCCACCGACTATGGTTTTGATTTCGACGCTTCGGGTCCCAGTGTTGCTGCTGATATCATCGAGCAGTTTACACCCATTCGTCCAACATCCCAGCCCACTGCTCGCACTCGAGTGCTGTCGTCTGGAACACCGAGCATCCTACCGTTCCAGCCCGAGCCTCTCCCTCCAGTTCAGCCATCTGGAACACAGAGCGTCCCACAGTCCCAGCCTGCACCTCCCTGTGTAGTGGTGCCATTTGCAACACCGAGCATCCCACCGTCCGTGCCCGCGCCTCCCAGTGTAGTGGTGCCACAAGGCAGACCCAGGCAGAGGAGAAGGAGATTGGAGACACGCTCTCCTGAGATGCAGCGTGCAACAGATGCAACTCAGGTTGTGGCATTGGATATGGAGACCAATGAGCTTACCCGATCACTCATCGGTGGCGTCAATGCAGTAGGTGAAGAGTTGACGGTCCTGACGGGAGAAATAGCAGTAATGACACGGGAACTTAGGGAGGGAATGTCCGAGGGAGTGCAATCGACAGCACAGGCCGTCAGGGAGTGCATGCAAATTACGGCACAGGCCATCAGGGAGGGCATGCAAGTGTCGGCACAGGCCGTCAGGGAGGGCCTGGTTGAGGTAGCTGCTGCAATAAGGGCATACAGCCCAGCCAATCAAATGACACCCCCATGAGGAAGTGAACGTTCCCTGAGATGTGGATGAGACATGGTTGCAGCCTTTCTTTGCTGCTTTTGTTCTTGTTCTTGATGTACCTGTAGTAGCGTTTTTCAAATTGAAATTGTTTTGTAAGTTTTGTAACTTTACAACTTATAAGGGATCTTATGGTTTTTAAGTGATCTTATAGTGTAAATGCTCTCACTTTTTTTTGTATCTTATTTAATTTTGCACCTAAAAAGTGATCCTGAAGTGTAAGTGATCTTAGAGTGTGACATTTTTCACATAGAAAGTGTTTTGTAACTTTACAAGTTTATAAGTGATCTTAAAGTTATTAAGTGATCTTCAAGAGTCATATTAAAAGTATAGTTTGATACAACAAATATTTTATTAGAGTGACATTAACTTTTCAATAAAATATTTTTTCATTAAAACTGTTTCATGTTCCATTAACACAACACAACGTAGGAACAACTGCAAAGAATAAACATGTCCATGCGCAAAAGTGGTCGCAGAGCCCTCAGGCATCAGTAGTTGAAGCGTTCATGGATGAGCTGCTGGCACAAGTCTCGAGCAATCGTTAAAGGGGCACGATGGACGGCCCTCCTCCGACCTCATGCTCCGGCATCAGGCACTTGCATGTTTTCCTGATTGTCGTTATCATCCACATCCTGGTCTTCCGTAATATTATCATCATGCACTGGACCCTCACGTCGGTCTTCGGGTTCCACTACCAGCTCCTGCTGCCTCATGATGGCCAAGTTATGGAGCATGCAGCACACAACAGTGAAGTGACCGACAATCTGAGGAGAGTATTGCAAGTGGCCTCCGGAATGGTCCAGGCATCGGAATCGCTGTTTCAATATGCCAATGGTCCTCTCAATGATGCTGTGCGTCGCAATGTGCGCCATGTTGTATTGACTGTCAGCTTCTGTCCGTGTCACGCGTATGGGCGTCATGAGCCAGGTGGTCAGGCCGTACACTTTGTCTCCCAGTAGCCAGCTCTGCCCTTCTGGCTGCTGCTCAAACATGTCAGATAGAATGCTGTCGCGTAGGATGAACACATCGTGGGTGCTGCCAGGGTATCTCGCATCGACTGACATGATGCGCGGCTTGTCGTCACACACGAGCTGCACATTGATAGAGCGGAAACCTTTCCTATTTCGGTACTGCTCAGATTCCTCCACGGGTGCTCGCAAGGCTATGTGGGTACAATCAATGCAGCCCTGTACCTTTGGGAAGCCGGCAATCCTGAAGAAGCCCACAGCCCTCTCATGGATCGCTTGTGCGGTCATTGGGAAATTGAAGAAGTCATTCCTTCACGCATAAAGTGCAGCCGTGACCTGGTAAACGCAGGCATGTATTGCACGTTGAGAGATGGCACACACATCTCCAGTTGTAGCCTGAAACGATCCCGAGGCATAGAAAGAAAGTGCAGCTGTTACCTTCACTTCAACAGACAAGGCAGTTGTCCTTCTGCTTCAGGGCTGCAAATCTGCTCTCACCATATCACAGATCTCAGTGACAACTTTTCTGCGAAAACGCAGCCTTTTCACACAATCAGCCTCGCTCATGTCCAGGTACGAGCGCCTGGTTCGATATTGGCGACACGGGTAAAGGTCTCCTGCCCATCAACCTACAGGCTACGATGTTCCTGGTGCGGTGAGCTCTAATCAATTCTCTCCTATGGAGTGAATTGATGGCAAATCATTGCATAATATGTGGTGTTGACAATGCAGCACCCATTCTGCAAATTTAAATATAAAACTGTCTATGTGGCTGCCTCTCCCTGTCCAAATGGCCTCAGTCCCCCTCACAGCTCGAAGGCTGCTGCTGTATCTTTGGCTGCCGGCCAGCCACTGACACCGCCCCTAAAGCGTGGCCAAATGCCCTCAAGAACCTTCATGAGCTGCGTGTGTCCTGCGTTGATTCTTTGGCTGCCGGCTAGCCACTGACGCCGCTGCTATCTCATGGCCGAATGGCCTCACATCGGTCCGCTGATTCTTCGGCTACCAGCCAGCCACTGACGCCGCTGATACCTCATGGCCGAATGGCCTCGGGTCCGTCCGGTGCTGCTTCTTCGCGGCCAACCACGAAGTGAATGAAGACCTGCCTCAAGCACTGCAGCTCAGCTCGAAGCTTGCTGCGCTGCCGTCGAGACACTGACGCCACACCGCTGCCTGTCTCCAACATGAAAGGCCTGCCTGAAGCACTTTCACACAGGTAGGAACATGGTTTATTTAATCTTTTCTTTGCTTATAAATTTTTATTCAGGTTGGATTTATTTGTATAATATTTGTATAAGTATAACTAAGGATTGATTGTAGAATTTAATGACTTCCCTTCCCCCCCTCCCCTCACCTCGTTCCCTACGCCTAATTTGTAACCTACGCCTGATTTTCTAAAGTGTAGACAAGGTTTTTTCGAGCGTACAAAAATCTTCACTTACTCCATTCTAAGTTAGTTTGGAGTAAGTTTTCACTCACGAAACTTTGAAATCAGGCGTCAGTGGCCGGACACGCCCCCTTTTGAAAAAAAAATTCTGTTCCAAAGTGAAACTGTTCTACCTGACTAGAACTGGAGCAAACTAAATGTGGAGAATTCCGATTTCAAAGATACTACGTTCTACACCAGTTGCTCCTAAAAATCAGGAGCAAATCATGTGGAAACTTGGGGCCAATAACTGGCGACGAGATTATGAATTTCCACGCGAAAATGGTTAACCTTGGCACCTTTCAACAATTCGCCAATGGGGAAGATTGGGAGGCTTTTGCGGAAAGGCTCCAACATTCTTTATTGCGAACGACCTGGCGGGAGACAACCCGACCTCGCTGGCTGATAAGCACAGAGCTATCCTGCTCAGCAGTTGTGGGCCCACCGTCTATGGCCTCGTCAGGGACCTGCTAGCCCCAGAGAGGACAACAACCAAAACATATGCGGAACTCGTAACGATGATGCAGGAACAGCTCAAACCTAAAGAGAACATCCTCACAGCCAGACACCGGTTCTACACCCACCAGCGGCCCGAAGGCCAAGAAATCGCAAAATATGCTGCAGACCTCAGACCGTGTGATTGGAATCGGCCACGAGGGCCTTCTCCACAGGCTGCTTTCTGCAGACACCACGGTCACCCTGCAGAAGGCAATTAACGTGAGCCAGTCGTTCATGGCCTCGGCCTGCGATTCCAAGCGGATGACTCACCCCCAGGACTCTAACCAGGCAAGTACTGTGAACCGACTGGCGCCTTTTAGAGGCAAGGCTGCTGCAAGCAGTCTCTCAGTGCAGAGAGAACAGAACCCCGAGTCACGCAACCGAGTCCACCGGCCAACCCCATGCTGGCACTGTGGAGAAAATCACAGGGCCCACCAGTGCCGCTACAAAGACTATACTTGCAAAGGCTGTAACACGAAGGGCCACCTCCAGCGAATGTGCAAGAGAAATTGTACTCACCGAGTCGATGAAGAGTTGGTCGATCATCCGGACTCCAGTGATGACAGAGTCCATGAGGCGGCTCAGCCCCACGATGAGGTGTACGGAGTGTTTACCTGCTCCACTGAGAGTTCTCCGTTGAAAATGGAAGTTGAAATCAATGGTGTTCCAATCACGATGGAGGTGGACACCGGGGCGATCCAGTCACTGATGAATCAGGCGGCCATTGAGAAACTTTGGGGCAATCCAGTCGAACGACCTAAAATCATCCCGATCCAAGTGAAGCTGCTCACCTACACTCACAGCACCATCCCAGTCGTTGGCAGCGTGGATGTCCAGGTGTTCCATGATTGCGCAATGCACAAGTTACCTTTGTGGATCGTTGCTGGTGATGGTCCAACGCTGCTAGGAAGAAGATGGATGAAACAGATCCGTTGGAGTTGGGAAAATCTCCAACCTCCGGCGATCGATGTCCTATGCGGCCCCGAATTTGGATCCAGCACAACACCCGAGAAACCAGCCACTCAACTCGACTGCGTGGAGATGACACAGACCGCTCAAACCCATCGGCAAGATGATCCAGCCGAAACGACCAGACCTCATCTTCCAGGCTCCAGTGGCAAGACTCCGGAGGAAGAAAATCGGTGCAGGAGGCAACTTCCCTGCTTCCTAGGCAGAACCTGGGGAAAAAAGGATCACCGCAGCCTATTTCGTGGAGAGAAAGAAGATGGCGCCCACACCACGAGGTGAAGCGCCTGAAGTAAAGATGGCAGCAACCAGACCATGAGGGGCAGCGTTGATGGAGCAACACGTGATGTCAAGCAGTGAATCGGATTGGGGTAAAGATTGCAAGGCCCTCTGAAAGGAGACCGGCATCCCATCACAATTAAAGGGACAATTCCACTCTTTGTATCGTGATGCCGGTGATACACATGTAAGCGATGTAATTGACAAATGCAAGTATGTAAATGTAACTAACCATGTTGAGTCGGGCGATTGCGGTCGGAGCCAATGTATTATGACAGTAAATGAAGTAATGATGTGCGATGCCGGGTTCTACATGTGCGCCGACAAAACCAAGGGCAACCTCCCGTCGGAAGCACCCAGGTCCAGCGGGCAACCCGATCATGTAGCCTGCACCTCCGGGACCAATGTGATGCCCCAGGGAGCGTGGCCACACACAGAGGGAGCACACCAGCTGCAGGGCCAGCGATCAGCAGATGGCAAAGGCACTACTACCGGTACCCTGCCCCAGATCGGCTCGACCTCTCTGGCCACCAGGACCAGTACCGGGAGCAAGAGGCTAGCACCCTCCAGCTCTCCCAATGGAACCTGAGATGACCAGGCTCCCACTACCACTGAAGGGTAGCAGGGAGACACCGCAGCTCTCAAAAGGAGGGCAGTGAGGCCACACACTCCTATGGCTCTGCCCACCATTAGGCAACGGCAAAGGCCCTGAGACTCAGCCAGGTGAGCGATCCGAACCCATCCAGCTAGCAGGGGACGCAGCGCCGCCATCGGACAATCTGGACAGAGTCCGGTCACTCTGGAACTAGCGCCCTCACCCACCTGCACCTACACAACCCAGGGGCAAGACTGTGATACCACGTATGTACCTTACCTGTAAAATGTACTTGTTCCAATACTGCAGAACCCAAACAGTGATGTAATTAATCCGATGTTCCTTTTTTTTGTTCTTTCTTTCTGTACATGTATGCAGATGCAGGTGTTGAGCCACACACATGGTCTATGTATGGGGGGGGGTGGGGGCAGGAAGCAGTGGGGAGAATGGATGTATGTAGCCATGGCCACACATGGATTATACCCAGAACCCACACAACCCCCACTGCAACGTCTAACCGTCCACTGCTGACCACTTCCCAATGGTGTGGCAATAAGGACTTGGGGATCTACAGGGAGAGCGCCAAGCCAAAGCATAGACAAGCTACAAGGGTTTTGGGCACTCAAGTCTCGGGCCAGAGCACACAATGCAAAGGCCAGTGGCACAAGACTTAGGGGAGAGTGATGTTGTGTATGTATAATACAAGTATACTCCCTGTACTCTCAATGTACAGTTACATAAGGCTACCGATTGTAACTTCACACTGTATACACTATGCTTGTACCACCAGAGGGTGCAACTGGTGGAGACCTAGGGGTCACCTGTACACGATAGGTAACCAGGTATAAAAGGGAGCTCACCATACTGTACCCTCACTCAGGAGCTGCAATAAATGGACTAAGGTCACCACAATTCAAGTACAATACTTACCTCATGGAGTCATTATTATAGTGCTCACAGACACAAAAATACTAGCATGGATTGAGGATTGGTTAACAGACAGAAAAGTGAGTAGGAATAAATGGGTCATTTTTGGGAAGGCAGACAAACTAGTGAGGTACCGTGAGGATCAGTGCTTGGGCCACAGCTAGTCACAATCCATATCAATGATTTAGATGAGGGGACCAGATGTAATATATCCAAGTTTGCTGATGATACAAATCTAAGTGGGAATATAATTTGTGAGAAGGATGTAAAGAGACTTCAAGAGGATAGAGACAGGCTGTGAGTGGGCAAGAACATGGGAAATGGGATATAACGTGTAGAAATGTGAAGTTATCCACTTTGGTCGGAAAAATAGGAAAGCAGAGTATTTATTTTTTTTTAAAAACAGTGTGAGATTGGGAAATGTTGGTGTTCAAAGGGACCAGAGTGTCCTAGTGCACAAATCACAAGGTTAACATGCAGGTACAGCAAGCAATTATGAAATCAAATGATACGTTGGCCTTTAGAGGATTTGAGTATAGTTGTAAAGATGTCTTGCTGCAATTATATAGGGCCTTGGTGAGTATTGTACAGGTAAAGTGTTAAAAATCCGGAGTTGCGGACTCTGGAATGTTCCGGAATCCGGACCGATTGGTGGCAGGGTCGTCCAGAGTCCATAAAATGTTCCGGAATCTGGACCCGGCGACCCTGCCTTACCATCCCTCACCTCGCCCACCGCCCTTACCTTGGGGCCTCCTCGCCAGTTGGCCCAAACAACTCATCGACGGGGCCAGTGGCCCGAACAGCTCCTCGGTGGCGAGGCCCGCCCGACAACCTCATCGACGGGGCTGGCGGCCTGAACAGCTCCTCAGCGGGGACACCCCCACCACCCTTTCTGACGTTCTGAAATCCGGAAATACTCGAACCTGGGCTCAGGTGTTTCTGGATGACTTCAGAAAGACGATCGAAAGTCCGGAAAAGCCCGCAATCCAGAACGGCCTCGGTCCCGAATTCTCGGCGCTGCACCTATATACAGTTTTGGTCTCCTTACCTAAGAAAGGATATATTTGCCATAGAGGGAGTACAACGAAGGTTCACCAGACTGATTCCCTGGGATGGGGGGGGATTATCCTATGAGGATTGATTGAGCAGACTATTTATATTCACTCGAGTTTAAAAAAATAAGAGGTGATCGCACTGAAACACATAAAAGCATTACAGGGATTGACAGGGTAGATGCAGGAAGGATGTTTCCTCTGGCTGAGGAGTCTAGAACCAGGGGCTACAGTCACAGAATAAGGGGTTGGCCATTTAGGACTGAGATGAGGAGAAACTTCTTCACTCAGAAAGTGGTGAATATTTGGAATTCTCTACCCCGGAGGGCTGTGGAGGCTCATTTGAGTATATTCAAGATAGAGGTCGATAGATTTTTGGATATTAAGTGAATCCAGGGATCTGGGGATAGTGCAGGAAAGTGGAGTTGAGGTAGAAGATCAGCCATGATCTCATTGAATAGCGGAGCAGGCTCAACAGTCCAAATGGCCTACTCCTGCTCGTAATTCTTGTTATGTTCTTATGACAAAATTGTATGATAGGTGATAGAATTTCAAACTAAACCCATCACCTATCATATGGTGATTGTTGACCCAGAGACAAAATCCAATGGACCATCAAACTGGAATTTATTTTAGGCTTAAACCAGCAATGTAAAACTTCTCTAGTTTCAGTTAGAGTTAGTTTAAGCTCTATATTTCCAGAATATGTTCAGTCAGTTCATAGTCACTGAGGAGAGTGGGCTATGATTTCTACATTACTTGCCACTCACTTGAGTGGGGCAACAATGCAGTGTCTCCCAAACCATCAAGAACAAAAGTTTCCTGTAAAGAAACATTGATTAAAGAAAAGTGCCCCAGCCCATGCTTTGCTGGATTAGCTGACCTACCTTACAGGGACTCATTTTTACAAATTCATTTGCTACCCATGGGGTACACAAAACATTATAGCAAATCAAGCTTTAGCATTCCACAGGGGAAGAAAACACAATATACATATTAAGTTTTACTTTAGTTCTACCTTGAGCCACTCTATCCCCAAATAAAACCTGCTACATTATATATGGACTTGAAATGTAATGCCAGATAGGGTGCTGGAAACAGATTCAAAGTTAACTTTCAAAAGGGAATTGAGTAAGTACTTGAATGAGATAAAATTGCAAGGATATGGGCAAAAAGCCAGGGAATGGGACTAACTGGATTGCTCTTCGAAAGATCCGGTGCAAACTCGATGGGCTGAATGGCCTCTTCTGTGCTATACTATTCTATGATTCTAATTCGGTTATACATACTGAAAACACATTTGCTCCTTCAATTCAGGTTGTATAGAACAAAAAGGAATGATTGAAAAAATCATTTTTCTTGCCAATTTTATTCCCTCCCCTCCTCAAGTTATTAACTCCTTACTGAGGTATGGTTCTGTGAGCACTGTTCAACCTTCAGTCTCTCGCTCAAGCGGCCATCATTCACATGCAAGCCTCAACTATAATCTTCAATTTCCATAAAACTTCACATCTAAACCCGATCCTGTGCTTACCTGATATTCACAAATGCACACTTCTAGCAAATCACAACTGGATAGCAATCAGGAACAAGAACTCGTCTGATTTCCCTGCCCCCTCCCCAATAGCCCCGGGGTCAGCTGTCGTGCCATCTCAGCTGAAACCAGTCTGGAAACTGAACCTGCAACTTTTCTGCATTCATGGTTCAGCTACTTACTGAAAGAGCCCAATTCTAAATATGTAGTATAGAAAAATGCAGCATTACACCACATTTTACCCCAAGCACAGACTATATGTAAACAACTGTGCACCATGATAAAGAGTCAGAGGTCCAATCAATTTGAAAGACCTCAAAACTGGTGCATGAATCCTTATGTTCCAGCTCATTTTTTTCTAGATAGAATACACATTCAAATTACTAGCCAAACTGTTCCAGTACAAAGCCGAACAAAGTGAAAAATTGCCCAGGTATATCCTGTCTACAAAAAGCAGGACAAATCCAATCCGGCCAATTTCCACCCCATCAGCCTACTCTCAATCATAAGCAAAGTGATGGGGTCGTCGACAGTGCTACGAAGCGGCACTTGCTCACCGGTAACCTGCTTACCGATGCTCAGTTTGGGTTCTGTCAGGACCACTGGACTCCAAACCTCATTACAGCCTTGGTCCAAACACGGACAAAAGAGCTGAATTCCAGAAGTGAGATGTGAGTGACTGCCCTTGACATCAAGGCAGCATTTGACAAAGTGTAGCATCAAGAAGCCCAAGTAAAATTGAAGTCAATGGGAATCAGGAGGAAAACTTTCCATTGGCTGGAATTATATCAAGGACAAAGAAAGATGGCTGTGGTTTTTGGAGGCCAATTATTTCATCCCTAGGACATTGCTGCAGGAATTCCTCAGGGCAGTGTCCTATGCCCAACAATCTTCAGCTGCTTTACCAATGACCTTCCCTCCAACATATGGTCAGAAGTGGGGATGTTCGCTGATTGTACAGTGCATGATAAGGGAGAATAGGAACAGATTAGGAGAGAAGCAATTCGGAAGGAAAAAGGAACTATGAAATTAAATTATCAAAGAACATAAAACAAAATAGTAAAATATGCACATAAATAAAAAAGGCAGGTCGGGATGGGAATAGGACCACTAAAGGATGGACAGGATAATACACCAGGTAGTGATAAGAGAGATGGCAGAAATATTAAATAATTACTTTGCTTCAGTATTTACATGGGAGATAGAACAGGTGGATCTGACATTGAATGATGAGATTAGTAATGAGATAACTGCATTTAAAATGAGATATATTAAATAAACTAATCAAACTCAGAGGATTAAAAACCCCTGGTCCGGATGGATGACATCAACGCATTTTAAAAGGATCTCGGGAAGAGTTATCAGAGGCATTATTACACATGTTTAATAATTCGTTAGAAAAAGGTGTAGTGCCAGAGGACTGTCGGATAGCTAATGTAATACTTATATTTAAGAAGGGAGATATAACATGTCCAGGGAACTATAGACCAATCAGCCGAACATCGGTGGTAGGAAAAAATAATGGAATTCCTACTAAAGGAAAAAACAAAACATCTAAAAACCAAAAATATAACGATTATTCAGCATGGATTTCAAAAGGGGAAGTCTTGCTTGACCAACTTCATTGAATTTTTCGAAGAGGTAGACAAGGGTAATGCAGTAGATGTAATTTATCTAGATTTTCAAGTGGCCTTCGATCAGGTACCACTTAATCAACTAACGAATAAAGTCAGAGAATGCGGAGTCAGGAGACACGTAGCAGAATGGATAGCTAGCTGGCTTCATGACTGAAAGCAGCACATTGGGGTTTGGAATCCAAAATACAATTTATAAATTTGCAGATGACACTAAATTGGGGTGGGGGGGGGCAAGTCAACATTGAGGAGGACTGCCACAAAAGACAGGAAGACATTGATAAACTTGCAGAATGGGCATAACAATTGGCAAATGAATTTCAACACAGATAAATGTGAGGTATTACATTTTGGTAGGAAGAATAGGGAGGTCATTTAATACTTGGAGGGTGGGAGTCTGGGTGAAGTGTAGGAGCAAAGGGATCTCTGAGTACAAATATGAACTGGAGGGTAGCTAATGTAACACCACTTTTTAAAAAGGGAGGGAAAGAGAAAGCAGGTAATTATAGACCGGTTAGCCTGACATCAGTTGTGGGGAAAATGTTGGAATCAATTATTAAGGATGAAATAGCAGCGCATTTGGAAAGCAGCGACAGATCGGTCCAAGACAGCATGGATTTATGAAAGGGAAATCATGCTTGACAAATCTTCTGGAATTTTTTGAGGATGCAACTAGTAGAGTGGACAAGGGAGAACCAGTGAATGTGGTGTATTTAGACTTTCAAAAGGCTTTTGACAAGGTCCCACACAAGAGATTGGTGTGCAAAATCAAAGCACATGGTATTGGGGGTAATATACTGACGTGGATAGAGAACTGGTTGGCAGACAGGAAGCAGAGAGTCGGAATAAACGGGTCCTTTTCAGAATGGTAGGCAGTGACTAGTGGAGTGCCGCAGGGCTCAGTGCTGGGACCCCAGCTCTTTACAATATACATCAATGATTTGAATGAAGGAATTGAGTGTAATATCTCCAGATGACACTAAACTGGGTGGCGTTGAGAGCTGTGAGGGGGACGCTAGAAGGCTGCAGGGTGACTTGGACAGGTTAGGTAAGTGGGCAAATGCATGGCAGATGCAGTATAATGTGGATAAATGTGAGGTTATCCACTTTGGGAGCAAAAACGCGAAGACAGATTATCTGAATGGCAGCAGATTAGGAAAAAGGGAGGTGCAACGAGATCTGGGTGTTATGGTTCATCAGTCTTTGAAAGTTGGCATACAGGTACAGCAGGCGGTGAAGGCGGCAAATGGTATGATGGCCTTCATAGCTAGGGGATCTGAGTACAGGAGCAGGGAGGTCTTACTGCAGTTGTACAGGGCCTTAGTGAGGCCTCACCTGGAATATTGTGTTCAATCTGAGGAAGGATGTTCTTGCTATTGAGGGATTGCAGCGAAGGTTCACCAGACTGATTCCCGGGTTGGCAGGACTGACATGAGGAAAGACTGGATCAACTGGACCTTTATACATTTGAGTTTAGAAGGATGAGGGGATTTCATAGAAACATATAGGATTCTGACGGGACGGGATAGGTTAGATGCGGGTAGAATGTTCCCGATATTGGGGAAGTCCAGAACCAGGGGACACAGTCTTAGGATAAGGGACAGGCCATTTAGGACTGGGATGAGGAGAAACTTCTTCATTCAGACAGTTATTAACCTGTGGAATTCCCTACCGCAGAGAGTTGTTGATGCCAGTTCATTGGATATAGTCAAGAGGGAGTTAGATATGGCCCTTACGGCTAAGGGGGATCAAGGAAAGCAGGAAAGGGGTACTGAGGGAATGATCAGCCATGATCTTATTGAATCGTGGTGCAGGCTCGAAGGGCCGAACAGCCGACTCCTGCACCTATTTTCTATGTTTCTAAATACACAAATCACTAAAAGTAGTGACACTGGAGAGGATTTACAAGGATGATTCCATAAATGCGAGCGTATGCCCACCAGGAAAGGATGAACAAGGCTGGGTCTCTTTTCTCTTGAAAAGAAAAAAAAATGACCGAATCGAGGTCATTAAAATTATGAATTTTTGAGAGAGTAGACAGTGAAAATATTTCCACTTGTGGGGAAGAGCACAACTTGAGGCTATCAATATAAAATAGTCACCAAGAAATCAAATAGGGAAATCAGAAGAAACTCTTAACCCAGAGAGTGGTGAGAATGTGGAACTCGCTACCACAGGGAGTGGTTGAAGCGAACAGTATAAATGCATTTAAGGGGCAGTTAGATAAGCACATGAGGGAGAAGAGAATAGAGGGTTATACTGATAGATTTAGATGAGGAAAGACGGGAGGAGGCTTGAGCGGAGCATAAACGCATGCATGGACTGACTGGACCGAATAGCCAGTTTCTGTGCTGTATATCCTATGTAATCCAATATCAAAGGAAATCCATGAAAAGTAGATACACAATTAGATATCACCTTGCAGTTTTTTTTTTTAATCTGAGCACATCAAAATATTTTCAATCAATTTACTGAATTCATATTTATTGGCAAGTCACTAATATTTATTTTTAACAAACCCCATTCATAAATCACAATGGTTTAATCACAATGTGATATTTACTTCTTATGCTGTTTTATATAATGGTTCAGTTGCACTTCATTATTTTTTTAAACTCCGACATATAAAAGAACTGTGCCAGTGTCGAATACAAATCCACATACTGCTGCATGGCACTCTTAGTCCAACAATGACCACTCTTTCTGAAGCATAGTCACACTCCTGCTTTTCTCTCAGTTAAGAGATTTCTATTAATATATCTATGAAGTAAAATTATGTTTTGGAAGTTGAACAAAAATTTATTTCACTTGTTTGTAATTGTGAATACCCGTAAGAAAAACAACACTTTTCTTTCACTGTTTAAAATAAAGACGTTACATTTTGCTTCTAAGCACCCCATTTCCCAACTAAGTTTCCCTCGGGTTCTGGGTTACTGTGAAAAATCAATTTTTGTCTCCAGGTAGATTTTCACAAATCGATAATGTTGTCAATGTGATTTTTCAATGCCAATGCAGCCCCTTCACATGGACAACACTCCTACATCGGTTTCAAAACCCCAACTAGGTATCCTGGGATAAATCAGTAACTTACTCTTCCCATTCGGTCCATTTCCTCACATTCATCTCCCAATCCAAGGTCCTTCATTTTGAATACAATCTGTGAACAGTGAGATGCTGAATCAGGGATGATGTAGGCTTCACGTCAAACCTACCAACACTACAGTGGTGGGCTTCTTCATAGAGAACTTGGCCTTCTGTAGCGAATCCCTCCCTTTAATCCACGAGAGCAAGATGGATATCAGATTGTATATCATGCTGTAGGAGGTTTCCCTTTTCCCCCACTCCATATTTCCTGCATTTCTCTCCCTTCTAATTCCAATATATATCCATACCTTTGTACATGTGCCATTTGGAGTGCCTGTGCATGGCTGAAGTTGCTGTAGCTGTTGTGGATGAGGATTACTGGATGCCAATGTCTGTCTATGCATTTGATGGCAGCAGTGGATTGCAGAGTGGTGACATTTTTCTGTTGGTAACCTGTGAAGATTGGAGACTCCATCTCCTTCTGCCATTGTTCTCACTGACTCATCAATCACATCTTCATGTGCCTGACATTCATCTTGTCCTACCTGAAACAACAAAATAAGGCATGTACTTTCAATTATTCATATCCTACCACACCTGCAGGGTGCACACCAGAAAACATTTACAAATTATATAAAACTATAAAACCACATTAACCCTGTTGCATACCAAGGTCAAGTTAAAATGAATTACAGCTGAACAGGGTGAAAAATTAAAACTTGGTAACGATTTCTATGTTAACAGTCAATGCGTGCATCAGCATTACATTCAACTTTCTACCACAAGTGCATATCTGAACTTATCATATATGAAACCAGTGCAATATCTATTGTTTTCTCATATGTTGAAAACAAGAGTGTATACCACAGAATTGTGCCACTGCCCTTTCTAGTTCTTCCCTCTAGGTCGTACATCATCATAAGCCCTGGTACAAAAAGACTCTAAACCAACAAATACAGAGCATTATAGCGGCAGTGTTGCAATTTATGAGCACCGGTGCACTGAGCACCGGTGCACTGCCTAGATAGCCACACTCTCAGATAACTTGTGCAAATACTGACACACTCTCTTGTTATTGCTTCTGAAAGGCTATCAATGGCACAAATGACATTTGCAAATATGTTTTTTCATTAGTATACAACAGAAACAACACAAGTTGAATATTGAAAAAAATCTAGAATACACAATTTTTATTGCATATTCTTGTGGCACATGATAAACATAGCCTCAGACGGACAGAAATCAGATAACCTCGCACATCCACGGGAGACTCTTGAGGGCCCTTAGGGTCCATTTAGTACCCGTTTGAAAACCTATTTGTTAGAGCAATAGTTAAATCATCCTAATTCAGATATCAAGTAAAATTGAACCCAATACAACAGTTGATACTGAAACACCCCTGCATTAAAGGTGTTTTTCTAATAGATTCTGCTCCTGAAGCTGAGATTAACACTGCTGAAAATAAAAATATTTCAATTGACAGACTAAGGTGGATGTTAATAATTCTCCAACTATTTAAGAGGGTTACTAATCACAATGCTCCATTATTCCTTTCTGCTCTCTCTACTTAATTGTCCCATCCCCTCAGCCAACCTCATGCCCATTTTGCTTCTGTAAAAACATGTACAGACTATTCCCACCTGTTACAAATTTATATTCACTAAACGCACTCAGTTGGAACATCTAATCCTGAGAACACCAGCTACCTTCGAACAGGAGACATGGAGCCCAGCAGAGCCATTTGATAACACTAGCAAACTCAAATGACTGAACGAGAAACACTTTACTGGAACATAAAAGAATAGAAATATAAGGTTCGTTCAAGTCCTATTATTATACATCTAAAAAGACAACCCACTGACACCATTACCAAATGCCAAAATAAACATTTAAGCACTGTAACGTGTCACCTGGCTTAAAACAAAAGAAAATACTCCATAGCCACACATCCTGTCACACTGTGGTTCAAACGGCACAGGTTGCCTGGAGGAATGCCATGGCTGGCTATCGGCTCTTTAGATGGGAACCTGTAGGTTAGTCTGAATCAAGTGATCTAAAATCAAAGGGAAATGCTGTCAATCAGCACACCTACCAATTGCTAATAAATAACTGGACAGGTTTATCCAAAGAATGAATATTGCAGATCCATCCATTTCAGCTGCTGATGCAGTGTTAACATGGTGCTTTATATTCAAAGGATATGTGCAGAGCAGAGAGCCATCTGTTGGATACAATTATTGCAAACAAAACTCACTATTTATGCATTTTATGCTCATTAAGGTGATGGATGTCAATGCTGAGAAATGCAACACTTTATCTTAAACACCGTGTCAGCATCAAGGTAAAATATACACAATACAAAGCCTTTTCCCTTGTCCAACAAAATGCTTTACCTGCAAGTTTAGAAAAGCACCCTTGCTGGAGCAACATCGTGCGTTTCTACAATGCCATTAATTCAACCAAACATCTTGATGTGCTTCACATAGGAGAGAATGGACTAAACGGTAGTTTGAGAGTTGACCATGAGCAAGGTCAAAAAGATTTTGAGGAGGCTTTTAAATGTCAAGAAAGCTCAAGAGGGTAGGACATAGATGACTGAAAGCTCTGCCATTAGCAGTGCTGCATGTGATGCACAGCTCTCAGAAATGGATTACTGTGGAGCACAGCCTGGGATATAGCTCTGGAGAAGGTTGCAGTGGAGCAAGGATATGGAGGGATTTATAAACAAGGATAGGAACTTTGGATTTGGTGTTTTGGAAGGATGGAGTCAGTGAAAGCTGACAAGGAAAGGAATAATGGGCATGCAGGGCAGGATGCAGCCAGCAGAAGTTTTGGATAAGTTGAACTATATGTAAGAGCAGCTCAGAAAGCCAGCAAAGATGGTATTCAAAGTGTGGATAAGAGTTATACTGACAGTTGGGGGGGGGGGGGGGGGGGAGGGGGGGGTGAAGGTTGAAGTATGTAGTCTTGGTAATGAATAGGATCTGTAGTTTAATGTTCAGTGCTGAGTTTAACAGGACACCAAAGTTGAACATTAGCTATTTCTACCCAAGAGAGCACTGAAGGAAACAATGAAGTCAGGAGGAGGAGTATGGAGTTTTTGCCAGGAGTCTAGTCGAAAAAGATAACTTTGGTTTTCCTAATGTTCAACTGGAGAAAGTCTGGCTCACCCACAACTCGATGTCAGACAGGCAATCTGACAACAGAGCCGGTCATGGAATAGAAATAAATGGTAGGCAGATAGAGTTATTAGAGTTACTACACCAATGAGGCTTTATCTACCTTGTGATAAGACTGCCAATTAGCACCAAATTAGGAGTTGTTTAGATTGCTTAAACACATTTCACTCACAGTCAAGACAGAACAAACTTTAATGACATCTTTTTGGACTGGATGAAAGTTGAGGTCCAGAAGTGAAATGTCAGTCAGTCCCCTGCTTTTTCCAAAAGCATAAAAAAAATGTACCTAGCCTCCAAAACTTCACGTGTAGATATCCAATTCTAAGTGAACGTTTCTCTTCATACCCATCCTCAACCACCATGTATCTGAAAGCTGTACAGAAGGTTCCTTCTTCCCCTATCCAGTCGTAAGATATCAGTGAAAGTCTTCTTTCTCCTACCCTCAATCTGGAGATGGTCCTTCTTCTATTTCCCCAGATTTATACCTCATATTTAGTCAGTCAGCCTTACACCTTGCTAATATGTGCCAAGTCTCTTCCTGATATAACTGAAGATCCTGCTTCTGGTACAATGCTTGACTAACTTAAAAGAATGAAACAGCAAGCAGAGAACAAATACTGGAGAAGTTGCAAAGGGAGAGGGATCAGGACAAGTGTGATATGTTATAGGGATGTCCAAAATTAGAAAAATTCTGATCAAAGATGTACGGCAAATTAGAGAAGCATGAATATTGGTGGAGTGTACAGAAGTAACCCTTAAATTTGTTTTTTTTACTTTTTAAAAAAAATTCCTGTTTTTTTGCAAGATGGAGTAATGTTAAAAATCGATTATGTCCCAAGATTTGATTTTAAAAATGTCGTTCTGATATAGGAGATGAATGCATAGTTGGTGAGGACAGGTTTGCACTCATTAAAGTAACGGGTGCTATTATGTCGTCAACATATCGGGCTCAAGTTTCCACCGAACCTTCGAACGGGTCACCTCCATGAGGTGCGCCGACTTTCTAGAATAAAAAGGATGCCGAAAACTTACCTTGTAATTCTCCATGCTTCTCGGGACGTCTTTGGGCTCGACGCAGCGCAGCACAAGGGGTGGGGGAGGCGGAGCCAGGTCCCGGCGCTGAAAACAGTGCTGGGACCTCTGCACATGCACGCTAGAGTGTGCACGCATGCGCAATAGCTCCTGACAGCCCGAATCTCTGTGACGCTCTGCAGGCTGTGTGGGAGGGGCCTGAAGCATGCCCGCCCTATCCCGGGTCGAGTGGCCTGCTGCACAGGCCAGCCGCTGCCTTCTCGCACTGAGGGCTACAAGAGACAGGTTAGTGGGTAGAAGATTTTTGATCGGGGGGGGGTGAGGGCAGAGTTTTGATGCGGCTGGGGGGGGGGGGGAGGGTCTTCAAAGATTTTCTAGTACTTTAATATCTAGCTAACTAGCGATCTTTACTAGAAATATACTCAGTTTAATTAGGCTGATAGTATCTACACCCTGTCCAGTCTCGCTGCTTGGAATTTAAAAGAAAACTAGCATTCCTATCATAACACTGTCATATTGATGATGGTTCTTCATTGTTAAAAGCAAAGTGTTTAATGATTTGGAAAGTCCTCTAACTTTCCTTCCCCCCTATCTCTGGCTACCTGCGCCCAATTTCTAAAGCGTCCGCAAGGTTTTTCTGAGCGTACAAAAGCGGACACATTCACTGGCCGAAGTTAGTTTGGAGTAATTTTTCACGATCTAAACTTGCTTAAATGGCCAAAACAGGCGCAAGTGGCTGGTATCGCCCCGCTTTGAAAAGAAAACTGAACTAAAAAGAAACTGAACTAACTCACTGAAACTGCAGCAAACTAAATGTGGAGAATTGCGATTTTTAGGATACTCAAAAAAAAACACTAGTTGCTCAAAAAAAAATAGGAGCAATCCTGTGGGAACTTGGGCCCATAACCTAGAAATTACGGTTACCGACATCAGCAGACGAAAGCGCGATATATTCATAAGAACATAAGAATTAGGAACAGGAGTAGGCCATCTAGCCCCTCGAGCCTGCTCCGCCATTCAACAAGATCATGTCTGATATGGCCGTGGACTCAGCTCCACTTACCCACCCGCTCCCCGTAACCCTTAATTCCCTTATTGGTTAAAAATCTATCTATCTGTGACTTGAATACATTCAATGAGCTCGCCTCAACTGCTTCCTTGGGCAGAGAATTCCACAGATTCACAACCCTCTAAGAGAAGAAATTCCTTCTCAACTCGGTTTTAAATTGGCTCCCCTGTATTTTGAGGCTGTGCCCCCTAGTTCTCGTCTCCCCGACCAGTGGAAACAACCTCTCTGCCTCTATCTTGTCTATCCCTTTCATTATTTTAAATGTTTCTATAAGATCACCCCTCATCCTTCTGAACTCCAACGAGTAAAGACCCAGTCTACTCAATCTATCATAAGGTAACCCCCTCATCTCCGGAATCAGCTGAGTGAATCATCTCTGTACCCCCTCCAAAGCCAGTATATCCTTCCTTAAGTAAGGTGACCAAAACTGCACGCAGTACTCCAGGTGCAGCCTC
Source organism: Pristiophorus japonicus (assembly GCF_044704955.1). Taxonomy (NCBI): domain Eukaryota; kingdom Metazoa; phylum Chordata; class Chondrichthyes; family Pristiophoridae; genus Pristiophorus; species Pristiophorus japonicus. Next base: position 76,852,583 of record NC_091980.1, on the reverse strand, counting down.
ACCAATACCCGATACAGTTGCAGCAGGACCTCCCTGCTTTTGTACTCCATCCCTCTCGCAATGAAAGCCAACATTCCATTCGCCTTCCTGATTACCTGCTGCACCTGCAAACTAACTTTTTGGGATTCACGCACAAGGACCCCCAGGTCCCTCTGCACCGCAGCATGTTATAATTTCTCCCCATTCAAATAACATTCCCTTTTACTGTTTTTTTTTACCAAGGTGGATGACCTCACACTTTCCGACATTGTATTCCATCTGCCAAACCTTAGCCCATTCGCTTAACCTATCCAAATCTCTTTGCAGCCTCTCTGTGTCCTCTACACAACCCGCTTTCCCACTAATCTTTGTGCCATCTGCAAATTTTGTTACACTACACTCTGCCCCCTCTTCCAGGACATCTCTGTATATTGTAAACAGTTGTGGTCGCAGCACCGATCCCTGTGGCACACCACTAACCACCAATTTCCAATCCGAAAAGGACCCATTTATCCCGACTCTCTGCTTTCTGTTAGCCAGCCAATTCTCGATCCATGCTAATACATTTCCTCTGACTCCGCGTACCTCTATCTTCTGCAGTAACCTTTTGTGTGCCTTCTGGAAATCTAAATACACCACATCCATCGGTACACCTCTATACACCATGCTCGTTATATCCTCAAAGAATTCCAGTAAATTAGTTAAACATGATTTCCCCTTCATGAATCCATGTTGCGTCTGCTTGATTGCACTATTCCTATCTAGATGTCCCGCTATTTCTTCCTTAATGATAGCTTCAAGCATTTTCCTAACTACAGATGTTAAACTAACCGGCCTAAAGTTACCTGCCTTTTGTCTGCCCCCTTTTTTTAAACAGAGGCGTTACATAAGCTGCTTTCCAATCCGCTGGTACCTCCCCAGAGTCGAGAATTTTGGTAGATTATAACGAATGCATCTGCTATAACTTCCGCCATCTCTTTTAATACCCTGGGATGCATTTCATCAGGATCAGGGGACTTGTCTACCTTGAGTCCCATTAGCCTGTCCAGCACTACCCCCCCTAGTGATAGTGATTGTCTCAAGGTCCTCCCTTCCCACATTCCTGTGACCAGCAATTTTTGGCATGGTTTTTGTGTCTTCCACTGTGAAGACTGAAGCAAAATAATTGTTTAAGGTCTCAGCCATTTCCACATTTCCCATTATTAAATCCCCCTTCTCATCTTCTAAGGGACCAACATTTACTTTAATCACTCTTCCATTTTATATATCTGTAAAAGCTTTTACTATCTGTTTTTATGTTTTGCGCAAGTTTACTTTCGGAATCTATCTTTCCTTTCTTTATTGCTTTCTTAGTCATTCTTTGCTGTCGTTTAAAATGTTCCCAATCTTCTAGTTTCCCACTAACCTTGGCCACCTTATACGCATTGGTTTTTAATTTGATACTCTCCTTCATTTCCTTGGTTATCCACAGCTGGCTATTCCTTCTCTTACCGCCCTTCTTTTTCACTGGAATATATTTTTGTTGAGCACTATGAAAGAGCTCCTTAAAAGTCCTCCACTGTTCAAGTGTGCCACCGTTTAGTCTGTGTTTCCAGTCTCCTTTAGCCAACTCTGCCCTCATCCCACTGTAGTCCCCTTTGTTTAAGCATAGTACGCTCTTTTGAGACACTACTTCCTCACCCTCAATCTGTATCACAAATTCAACCATACTGTGATCACTCATTCCGAGAGGATCTTTTACTAGGAGATCGTTTATTATTCCTGTCTCATTACACAGGACCAGATCTAAGATAGCTTGCTCCCTTGTAGGTTCTGTAACATACTGTTCGAAGAAACAATCCCCTATGCATTCTATGAATTCCTCCTCAAGGCTACCCCATGCGACTTGATTTGACCAATCAATATGTAGGTTAAAATCCCCCATGATTACTGCCGTTCCTTTTTCACATGCCTCCATTATTCCCTTGATTATTGCCCGCCCCACCGTGAAGTTATTATTTGGGGGCCGATAAACTACGCCCACCAGTGACTTTTTCCTCTTACTATCTCTAATCTCCACCCACAATGATTCAACATTTTGTTCATTAGAGCCAATATCGTCTCTCACAACTGCCCTGATATCTTCCTTTATTAACAGAGGTACCCCATCTCCTTTCCCTTCTTGTCTATCTTTCCGAATTGTCAGATACCCCTGTATGTTTAATTCCCAGTCTTGGCCACCCTGCAACCACGTTTCTGTAATGGCCACCAAATCATACCCATTTGTAATGATGTGTGCCGTCAACTCATTTACTTTATTTTGAATGCTGCGTGCGTTTAGGTAGAGTGTTTTAATACTAGTTTTTAAACCATGATTTTTACTTTTGACCCCTCCTGCAGCCCCTTTTTATTTGTACATATTGTCCCTTCCTATCACCTTGTGGTTTACACTTACCCCAGTGCTACTCTGCTCTGTTGCCTCCTGCCTTTTGCATTCTTTCTTGGGGTCCTGTTCATCTGAGCTCTCACCTATTCTAACTAGCTCAGAGCCCTCTCCTGTGTTCCGAATACTCCTTGCATTGAGGCACCGAGCTTTCATGCTTGTCTTTTTATTACACTTTGACCCTTTAGAATTTTGCTGTTTTTTGCCTTGGGTTTCTCTGCCCTCCACTTTTACTCATCTCCTTTCTGTCTTTTGCTTTTGTCTCCTTTTTGTTTCCCTCTGTCTCCCTGCATTGGTTCCCATCCCCCTGCCATATTAGTTTAACTCCTCCCCAACAGCACTAGCAAACACTCCCCCTTGGACATTGGTTCCCGTCCTGCCCAGGTGCAGACCGTCTGGTTTGTACTGGTCCCACCTCCCCCAGAACCGATTCCAATGCCCCAGGAATTTGAATCCCTCCCTGCTGCACCACTGCTCAAGCCATGTATTCATCTGAGCTATCCTGCGATTCCTACTCTGACTAGCACGTGGCACTGGTAGCAATCCCGAGATTACTACTTTTGAGGTCCTACATTTTAATTTAGCTCCTAGCTCCTTAAATTTGTCTCGTAGGACTTCATCCCTTTTTTACCTATATCATTGGTACCAATGTACACCACGACAACTGGCTGTTCACCCTCCCTTTTCAGAATGTCCTGCACCCGCTCCGAGACATCCTTGACCCTTGCACCAGGGAGGCAAAATACCATCCTGGAGTCTCGGTTGCGGCCGCAGAAACGCCCATCTCTTCCCCTTACAATTGAATCCTCTATCACTATCGCTCTCCCACTCTTTTTCCTGCCCTCCTGTGCAGCAGAGCCAGCCACGGTGCCATGAACTTGGCTGCTGCTGCCCTCCCCTGATGAGTCATCCCCCTCAACAGTACTCAAAGCAGTGTATCTGTTTTGCAGGGGGATGACCGCAGGGGACCCCTGTACTACCTTCCTTGCACTGCTCTTCCTGCTGGTCTTCCATTCCCTATCTGGCTGTAGACCCTTCGCCTGCGGTAAGTCCAACTTGCTACACGTGCTACTCACGTCATTCTCAGCATCGTGGATGCTCCAGAGTAAATCCACCCTCAGCTCCAATTCCGCAACGCGGACCGTCAGGAGCTGGAGGCGGATACACTTCCCGCACATGTAGTCGTTAGGGACACTGGAAGTGTCCCCGAGTTCCCACATGGTACAGGAGGAGCATATCACGTGACCGAGTTCTCCTGCCATGACTTAACCCTTAGATACACTTAAATTGGCAACAACAATACTAAAGTTTACTCGCTGTTATAGAAGAGAAAAAAGAAAAACTACTCACCAATCCAACCAATCACTTACCCCCTTGGCTGTGACGTCACCTTTCTGTTTCTTTCTACTTCTTTTTTGCCTTCCCCTGTAGCTGCACAAGCTGGCCTCTCGCCAAACTCACGCTGCTCCTGGTCTCACTGGCCTTTCGTAGGCCTCTCCGATCCCCGGAACTCCCGCCTCTCGCCGAACTCGCGCTGCTCCTGGTCTCACTGGCCTTTCGTAGGCCTCTCCGATCCCCGGAACTCCCGCCTCTCGCCGAACTCGCGCTGCTCCTGGTCTCACTGGCCTTTTGTAGGTCTCTCCGATCCCCGGAACTCCCGCCTCTCGCCGAACTCGCGCTGCTCCTGGTCTCGCTGGCCTTTTGTCGGCCTCTCCGATCCCCGGAATTCCCGCCTCTCGCTGAACGCGCGCTGCTCCTGGTCTCGCTGGCCTTTTGTAGGCCTCTCCGATCCCCGGAACTCCCGCCTCTCGCCGAACTCGCGCTGCTCCTGGTCTTGCTGGCCTTTTGTAGGCCTCTCCGATCCCCAGAACTCCCGCCTCTCGCGCTGCTCCTGGTCTCGCTGGCCTTTTGAAGGCCTCGCCGATCCCCGGAACTCCCGCCTCTCGCCGAACTCGCACTGCTCCTGGTCTCGCGGGCCTTTTGTCGACCTCTCCGATCCCCGGAACTCCCGCCTCTCGCGCTGCTCCTGGTCTCGCTGGCCTTTTGTAGGCCTCTCCGATCCCTGGAACTCCCGGCGAACTCGCGCTGCTCCTGGTCTCGCTGGCCTTTTGAAGGCCTCACCGATCCCCGGAACTCCCGCCTCTCGCCGAACTCGCGCTGCTCCTGGTCTCGCTGGCCTTTTGTCGACCTCTCCGATCCCCGGAACTCCCGCCTCTCACCGAACTCCTATAACATTGTTTGCTATTACAGAAAAGGTGCTAACCTGTTTATTTTAAATGGGTTAAAAAAATGGACACCAGAATGTTATATGTTTCACACTGATCTGCTAACACTGCCAACAGTAACTTTTAAACTTCAAATACATTTATGTGGCATATCAAAGTTGATGTGCCACTAAGATTATATTTTGGATTTTGTAGATACAGCCAAATAACTACATTACTAGAGAAAGGAGGCAGGCTGCAGGCAAGCTCAATCTCCACTGGCTCAGTTCCAAGACAAGACTAGCACACGGATAGCAGTGACATTTATTCCTTTGGCAGCTTTTTGACAAATGTTAGTTTTAGCTATTCATGTGTGTTATAGAATCAGAGATTTATGGCAAAGGCGGCGGCCATTCGGCCCATCGTGTCTGTGCCGGCTGAAAAAACGTTATCCAGCCTAATCCCACTTTCCAGCTCTTGGTCCGTAGTCTTGTAGGTTACAGCACTTCAAGTGCATATCCAAGTACTTTTTAAATGTGATAAGGGTTTCTCGCTAACCACCCTTTTAGGCAGTGAGTTCCAGAACCCCGCCATCCTCTGGGTGAAAAATGTTCTCATCAACTCCCCTCAAATCCTTTACCAATTATTTTAAATCTATGCCCTCTGGTTATTGATATCTCTGCTGAGGGAAATAGGTCCTTCTTATCCACTCTAACTAGGCTCATTATAATTTTATACATCTCAATTAAGTCTCCACTCAGTCTCCTCTGCACCAAAGAAAACAATCCCAGCCTATCCAATCTTTTCTCCGAGCTAACATTCTCAAGTCCTGCCAACATCCTCGTAAGTCTCCTCTGTACCCTCTCTCGTGCAATCACATCTTTCCTGTAATGTGGGTGACCAGAACTGTACGTAAACACCAGCTGCAGGCAAATACTAAAGGATGCAGCAAGCAACTGCAGTGGAGTTACGGCCATCAATATGAAACTAGAAAATCTGCTGTTTCCCCAATTGAATCAAGTGCACAAAAGGAACCAAGAGAAAGCACGACAGAATATAGGAAAAGCAATGATGATAATTTTATAATATCTATGTTAACTGGGACTCTTGCTATTGAGGGAGTGCAGCGAAGGTTCACTGGACTGATTCCTGGGATGGCAGAACTGACAGATGAGGAGAGACTGGATCGACTGGGCCTGTATTCACTGGAGTTTAGAAGAATGAGAGGGGATCTCATAGAAACATATAAAATTCTGACGGGACTAGACAGGTTCGATGCAGGAAGAATGTTCCCAATGTTGGGGGAGTCAAGAACCAGGGGTCATAGTCTAAGAATAAGGGGTAAGCCATTTAGGACCGAGATGAGGAGAAACTTCTTCACTCAGAGTTGTTAACCTGTGGAATTCTCTATGCAGAGTTGTTAATGCCAGTTCGTTAAGATATATTCAAGAGGTAGTTCGATATAGCCCTTACGGCTAAAGGGATCAAGCGGTATGGAGGGGTACTGAGGTGAATGATCAGCCATGATCTTAATGAATGGTGGTGCAGGCTCGAAGGGCCGAATGGCCTACTCCTGCACCTATTTTCTATGTTTCTATGTAATTCTCAAACTGGGAGGGGAAAACTTAAGGGGAACAATTTAATTAAAAAGTTATTTCAATTTGAAAACAGTTAATATCCCCCAGTAGAATATTTGAAGGAAAAAGCTGTCACTCTGTAAATGAAGTTCGTGTTACAGTCAGACAATACAACCTAAAGATGAATCAAATAACCTGTTTTCACTAATTGTAGTTTTAACTGAGGGAACTGTTGACTTTGATACAGCATACATTTCCAAGAAATGTGTCTCTAATTGGGGCTATAAGTAATGGAACTATACCTTACCTCAGATTTTCTTCCAAGCAGAGGTACAGGTACAACTTCTGAAATCTGGAATCCTCGGGATAGAGTCCACGCCAGTTTTGGGGTTTTGCTGGACTTCAGATAAGAAAATCAAGAGTCTAAAATCCGGAATCCTCAGGACCAAATGCGTGCTGGATTTCGGGTTTTGCCGGATTTCGGACCTCGTCACTTCCCGCCAATTCACGCCGATCCTCTGCTCCTCGCCGATTCACACCACGCTTGTTACTGGTTTCCTCGTCCCTCGCTGACCGATGTCGCCATCTTGGCCGCCTGAAAAAGGTCCAGTTTTCGGACATTTCTGGTTTTCAGAATTCCAGATACTGTCCCTGTATTTCCCCAAAGACAGTGTGCCCAGCTGCAGTACAATTAACAGCACATTCCTATCAATTCTTGCTATCATCATCATCATCATAGGCAGTCCCTCGAAATCAAGGAAGACTTGCTTCCACTCTAAGAGTGAGTTCTCAGGTGACTGTACAGTCCAATATGGGAATTACAGTCTCGGTCACTGGTAGGACAGACAGTGGTTGAAGGAAGGGGTGGGTGGGGAGTCTGGTTTGCCGCAAGCTCCTTCCAGTGTCTGCGCTTGATTTCTACATGCTCTCGACAACGAGACTCTAGGTGCTCAGCGCCCTCCCGGATGCTCTTCCTCCACTTAGGGCGGTCTTAGGCCAGGGACTCCTAGGTGTCGGTGGAGATGTTGCACTTTATCAAGGAGGCTTTGAGGGTGTCCTTGAAACGTTTCCTCTGCCCATCTGGGGTTCGCTTGCCGTGTAAGAGTTCCGAGTCGAGCGCTTGCTCTGGGAGTCTCGTGTCAAGCATGCGGATGACATGGCCCGTCCAACGGAGCTGGTCGAGTGTGGTAAGTGCTTCAATGCTGGCTTGAGCGAGAACATTGATATTGGTGTGTCTATCCTCCCAGTGAATTTGCAGGATCTTGTGGAGGCAGCGTTGGTGGTATTTCTCCAGCGTTTGAGGTATCTACTGTATATGGTCCACATCTCAGCCATATAGGAGGGCGGGTATCACTACTGCCCTGTAGACCAGAAGCTTGGAGCCAGATTTGAGGTCCTGGTCTACGAACATTCTCTTCCTCAGGTGACCGAAGGCTGCGCTGGAGCACTGAAGGCGATGTTGGATCTCATCATCGATGTCTGCCCTTGCTGATTGTAGGCTCCCAAGGAAAATGGTCCACATTGTCCAAGGCTGCACTGTGGATTTTGATAACTGGGGGGGGGGGCAGTGCTGTGTGGTGGGGTCAGGTTGGTGGAGGACCTTTGTCTTACAGATGTTTAGTGTAAGGCCCATGCTTTCGTACGCCTCTGTGAAGATGTTGATGATAGCTTGGAGTTCGGCCTCTGAACGTGCGCAGACGCAAGCGCCGTCCGCGTCCTGTAGTTCGATGACAGAGGATGGGACAACCTTGGGTCTAGCCCGGAGGCGACGAACAGGTTTCCATTGATTCTATAGTTGAGTTCCACTCCAACGGGGAACTTGTTGAGAGGGAGATGGAACATTGCAGCAAGGAAGATCGAAAAGAGCGTTGGCTGCTTGACCCCGGTCCAGATGTGGATTGGGTCTGTGGTGGATCCATTGGTCAGGATCACGGCTTGCATGTCATCGTGGAGCAGGCGGAGGATGGTGACAAACGTTTGGGGCAGCCGAAATGGTGTGGCTTCACTCCTCTCCAACAGTGTGAAATTAAATATACATGCCAACCATCAGAATTTCATGCAAATGATGTTTTGGAGGCCTAGTCCATGTATTAGCTTTATTTGGCAAAAATCAGCATGCATCAGGCCCCTTCTCCCCTCAGTACCCCTCCTACCAGAGTACTACTGCAAATGGAAGTGATCCTTGCTCGTATACTGTGGGCAAGAATTTTCGCAAAAACAAGAATTCCTGTCTACAGCATGCAGTGTCCAGTACCGCTTCCATTACCAGCAGCATTAAGGAGAGGGAAAAGGGGAAAGCTGGAGGAAGAACAGATGGTAATGAAGAGGAGAGGGAAGAGGGCAGAAGTTGGGAGCAGTGCTTCGGAGGGTCGATGGTCAAGGCAAGTGCCAGAATCAACTGAGGGGCTGGAAATAAAATATGCAAGTTTGAAAGTAGAAGGATGGACAAATGGAAGAAAAATACCAATTTGAATTCAGTAGCAAGGGAATAAAAATACCAGGCTGAATTGCGTGCAGATAAGAGGGAAATAGCATCAGCTTGAACATAAAGTAGGAGGATGATGTCAGGTTGAATAGTGGGGGGAGAGGTGTAAAAATAATTTTTCCAGGTTAAAATGAGAGGGCAAGGCCAGTAGGAACTGCCAGAGTCGGAGAAGTAAAGTGTAGAGTGCGAAAAAAATTGCGACTTGAATGGGTACAACTGCTCTGTGAACTGGGCAGGAGTTGGATATGGGGAGTTGAATTGTCCTATTCAAGTAACTTGTGCGGAAGTGGTTGGTCTAATGAAAATCCAATTGTTACTTTATTTTACCTTTTTTTTTTAAGATTAAAAATTCAACAATTGAGAGTTACAAAAGTGCTTAAAATTAACCAGAGACCACCATTTTTGATAAAGTTGAACATTTTCCCAAACTCTCGTAGAAATGCACCAATCTTACCGCCTTTAACATTATTATTTCCCCCATTGTGCTTTCATTTACTTTTTCCCCCTCCAATTTAAGAGAAGGAACGCTGCATATACCTGAAGGTTAAGTTACAAGTCTGTGTAATTGTTTTTATATCTGATAGAATTTTAGTCAAGAGCCATTCTTGAGTTACCAGCTTTGAGAACTGTTGGTCAGCTTTTGCTAGCTTTCTAGATTTTCAGTGAAATTTTAAAAAGCTGATACAACACATTTTGTCTCTCAAACACCTCAATAGCAACTTTCTTTCCCAACTTCAGTCTTGGCTCATGCTGCTTTAAAAAACCCTCTCTCCATGCATCTATCCCCTAGACTGTCCAATGCAAATTAGCAGTTTTAGCCTGCACTATAGTTAGGGAGCAAAGATGTCATTTAAATAGCACTACTCTCAAAGAACAGAGCAAATTCTTGTCCAGCACTGTGATTCCTCAATGGCATCTTTCTCGACTCCTGTTGCTGACTTAAAATTAGGGACAGCCAAGCAGGATAGGTTTCAAATTTAAAAAGTAGGAGCCGAAATTGAGGGAGGAATTTCAGAGTCATCATATACAGTCTATAGATTCTACATGAAAGAAAAGCTTGCATTTATATAGGACCTTTCAAAACATCTGGACATCCCAAAGTGCTTTCTTTACAGCCAAAGTACTTTTGAAGTGTAGTCACTGTTGTAATATAAGAAACGTGGGAGCCAATTTGTGCACAGCAAGCTCCCACAAACAGCAATGAAGTAAATGACCAGATCATGTGTTTTGGTGTTGGTTGAGGGATAAAGCTTGGACAGGACACTGAGACCGCCTCTGATCCTCTTTGAATAGTGCCAAAGGATTTTTTACATCCACACAAGAGTGCAGATGGAGCCATGCTTTAATGTCTCATCCGAAAAATGGCACCTCCAACAGTAGAGCACTCCCTAGATTATCTGCTCATATCTCTAGAGTGGGGCTCCTGAATCAAGGCGACAATGCTACCACTGAGCAAAGGCTTACCCTCAAGGAAGTATATACTTGCCTTAGAGGGGGTGCAATGAAGGTTCACTAGATTGATTGAGGATGAGAGGGGTGTCCTGTGAGGAGAGATTGAGTACAATGGGCTGATATTCACTCGAGTTTAGAAGAATGAGAAGTGATCAAATTGAAATGTACAAGATTCTGAGAGTGCTTGACAGGGTAGATGATGAGTGTTTGTTTCCCCTGGCTGGAGAGTCTAGAACTGGGGGTCACAGTCTCAGGATAAGGGTTAGGCCATTTAGGATTGAGGTGAGGAGAGATTTCTTTACTCAAAAGGGTTGTGAATCTTGGAGTATTTACAACCAGTATAAGTCAGCTGAAGTAATTAAAATGGGAAGTCTGTTATAATAAATTATCTGTAAATTAAAAATTATTGATAATCTTTAGCATTATGGCTGGAATCGAAGAATTTAAAAGAATTTGTAAGAAAAGTTAAAAGACAGACAGTTACCCTGATCTCATGTTCACAAGGGTATTGAACTGAAGTTGGCATAAATAGACCTGTTAAATTTGTAAACTGTTACACAAATTGCTTTACAATAGCTGTTCATCTTGAGGTCAATAACAATTACCCTAAAATTATGTTTAACCTTCACAGTTACCTCTTTCCAATCAAACAAAATAAGCTAAAGATCCGATTACAATTCCCAAACATTTAACATTCCAAGGGAATCACTGCGTAAATAGTCAAGATGAAAAGGGAGGGTTGGATATTGAGAGCACACTAGGGAGCGAACAGGGGTAGCTCCCTGGTGGAGATATGGGAGAATATTGCTTGATCCTGCTGTAGCAAGAAACAAGTAAATTCTCAAGAAACAAATGAGATTACATTGCAATACAAAGTTTGTAATCCCAGTCTCACTTCGTTAATAGCTCTGAGCAGCTATTACAGGTTTTACCAGGAACTATAGTGACTGGACAATATATGATCAGCAGTCTCACAAATATTCATTCAGCTTATCCTGGAGGGAGAGGGGGTAAAGAAGTGAATGATGAAGAGTGGGGAAGATGAGGAGGAAGAGGAAGAAGAGAGGGATGAGGAAGAAGAAAAGGAATGATGAAGAAGAGAAGGATGAGGAAGAGGAGCAGGGAAGGAAACAATCTCTCAAATGTCCATTCAGCTTATCCTGGAAGGGGGGGGGGGGAGAAGAAGAGAGGGATGGGGAAAGAAGAGAGGGATGGGGAAAGAAGAGAGGGATGGGGAAAGAAGAGAGGGATGGGGAAAGAAGAGAGGGATGGGGAAAGAAGAGAGGGATGGGGAAAGAAGAGAGGGATGGGGAAAGAAGAGAGGGATGGGGAAAGAAGAGAGGGATGGGGAAAGAAGAGAGGGATGGGGAAAGAAGAGAGGGATGGGGAAAGAAGAGAGGGATGGGGAAAGAAGAGAGGGATGGGGAAAGAAGAGAGGGATGGGGAAAGAAGAGAGGGATGGGGAAAGAAGAGAGGGATGGGGAAAGAAGAGAGGGATGGGGAAAGAAGAGAGGGATGGGGAAAGAAGAGAGGGATGGGGAAAGAAGAGAGGGATGGGGAAAGAAGAGAGGGATGGGGAAAGAAGAGAGGGATGGGGAAAGAAGAGAGGGATGGGGAAAGAAGAGAGGGATGGGGAAAGAAGAGAGGGATGGGGAAAGAAGAGAGGGATGGGGAAAGAAGAGAGGGATGGGGAAAGAAGAGAGGGATGGGGAAAGAAGAGAGGGATGGGGAAAGAAGAGAGGGATGGGGAAAGAAGAGAGGGATGGGGAAAGAAGAGAGGGATGGGGAAAGAAGAGAGGGATGGGGAAAGAAGAGAGGGATGGGGAAAGAAGAGAGGGATGGGGAAAGAAGAGAGGGATGGGGAAAGAAGAGAGGGATGGGGAAAGAAGAGAGGGATGGGGAAAGAAGAGAGGGATGGGGAAAGAAGAGAGGGATGGGGAAAGAAGAGAGGGATGGGGAAAGAAGAGAGGGATGGGGAAAGAAGAGAGGGAGGGGGAAAGAAGAGAGGGAGGGGGATCTACCCTTCTAAAAATATCACAATACGTGATTTCCCTTTTGTCTGCTATGACATCTCACTTCAGTGCTTTTATTCGCCTGGAGGCTGGTGTAGCATTTAATTCTTAATTGGAATGTAGTCAGCAATACTGGAATCAACTATTCTGCGTCACTCAAATTTACACTGACTATACAATCACTGACCTTTCAACAAGGTTGGTGGAGTGCATTAACACCATCAGGAAAAAAAAATAAAACACAGACTTCACAATGTACTTTTAAAACATACCCTGGGGTGATTTCAAGGCTGTGATCTCATTTCTCAATTCAAATTACAGGTGCAGTTTAGGGCTTCAATTGAAACTTAAAATGAGATAAGATCTTTGATAATTTCCAAGCAGCCATTATTCACTTAACAAAGGCCAGAGTTCAGTGTTTTAGTTTAAGAACATAAGAATTAGGAACAGGTGTCGGCCATCTAGCCCCTCGAGCCTGCTCCGCCATTCAACAAGCTCATGGCTGATCTGGCCGTGGACTCAGCTCCACTTACCCACCCGCTCTCCATAACCCTTAATTCCCTTATTGGTTAAAAATCTATCTATCTGTAATTTGAATACATTCAATGAGCTAGCCTCAACTGCTTCCTTGGGCAGAGAATTCCACAGATTCACAACCCTCTAGAAGAAATTCCTTCTCAACTCGGTTTTAAATTGGCTCCCCTGTATTTTGAGGCTGTGCCCCCTAGTTCTAGTCTCCCCGACCAGTGGAAACAACCTCTCTTCCTCTATCTTGTCTATCCCTTTCATTATTTTAAATGTTTCTATAAGATTTCTCTTTGATCTGGCTAAATAATAATTACGTGCCCTGTTCATATATACACACACACACAGTAGAATTTACACTCCAAACCTCTACACAAAGATATGAAGTGTCATCTCACAAGCCAAGTTAAGTTCAAATATTGCATTTAGCAATTGAGATGCTAGAAAACCCTTTCTTATTCCAAATAAGTCAAAATTGAGGAACTACTTACACCAGAGTATGCAAATTTACCTGCCCTGATAACCAAGGCCTTCAAAATATCGAGAGCACGAACCTGTCATTACCAACACCTTGTTCCATCAGAGTGACAAATACAAGGCATCATGACAACACTCTGGTTCCAAGCACTGGCACCTGCTCGACTATGTCAGTCATCGCCAGAGCCAGGGATCGCAAGGATGTGCGCATCACCCGCACCATGACAGGAGCCGACTGCTGGACGGACCACCCCCTAATCCGATCCATCATTGACAGCAACATAGCCCCAAAGTGGAGGGGGCAGCAGAAGCAGTGCCGCAAAAAAAGTCAATGCCCGAGCACTTAAGGACCCAGCTAAGACAGCCCGATACAGCCAGCGCCTCACAGCTAATCTGGCGTGCCTTGACGATCCAAACACGCAGAATGCCCACAGTGCTTGGTCTGCCTTCCAGGCCTCCATAACCAGTGCCTGCAAAGAGACACTCGGTTACTCAACCAGGAAACACCAGGGCTGGTTTGATGAGAATGATCAGGAGACCCAAGAGCTAATAGATTACAAACGCAGGGCATTTCTGAGCCTTAAACAACAACCCAACGCAGGAGCAGCAAAGCAGCATTACAGATGGCTCATGGCTGAGGTCCAACAAAAAACCCGGGATCTAACAAACAGGTGGTGGATGGAGAAAGCACAGGAGATACAGCAGCTGGCCGACAACCATGTTGTGCGAGGATTCTTCATCGCAGTCAAGGCCACCTACAGGCCAAACACCCAAGGCCCCACCCCAGGCCAAGAACAGGGAAACACTCAAGGACACTGAGGCAGTCAGGGCCCGCTGGAAGGAGCACTTCGAAGATCTCCTCAATTGAGACTCTGCCTTTGACTCGATGTTCTTGACTCCATCCCGCAGCATGCTATCCGCCACCACCTCAGTGAGATCCCAACACTGTATGAGGTAGAAAAAGCAATAAGACAGCTTAAAATCAACAAGGCTACGGGTGCGGACGGAATCCCTGCTGGGCCATTGAGGTATGGCGAGAGGCACTGCTGACGCGAATACACAACCTCATCTCTCTCATCTGGAGAGAGGAGAGCATGTCGGGAGATCTGAGATGCAGTAAACGTGACCATCTTTAAAAAAGGGAACAAGTCCTACTGCGGTAACTACAGAGGAATCTCCCTGCTATCAGCCACTGGGAAAGTCGTCGCTCGAGTCCTCCTCAACCGACTTCTTCCCGTGGCCGAGGAGCTCCTCCCGGAGTCACAGTGCGGATTAAGTCCCCTACTGGGAACAACTGACATGATCTTTGCAGCGCGACAGCTACAGGAAAAATGCAGGGAACAGCACCAGCCCTTATACATGGCCTTCTTCGACCTTACAAAGGCCTTTGACACTGTCAACCGCGAGAGTCTATGGAGCGTCCTCCTCCGTTTCGGATGCCCCCAAAAATTCGTCACCATCCTCCGCCTGCTCCACGACGACATGCAGGCCGTGATCCTTACCAACGGATTCATCACAAACCCAATCCACGTCCGGACCGGGGTCAAACATAGCTGCATCATCGCCCCAACCCTCCTCTCAATCTTTCTCGCCGCTATGCTCCACCTCACAGTCAACAAGCTCCCCGCTGGAGTGGAACTAAACTACAGAACCAGTGGGAACCTGTTCAATCTGCGCCGTCTCCGGGCCAGATCCAAGATCACCCCAACTTCTGTCGTCGAGTTACAGTACGCGGATGACGCCTGCATCTGCGCACATATACAGAGGCTGCACTCCAGGACAGAGTAGACGTATTTACTGAGGCATCGAACGCATGGGCCTTACGCTAAACATCCGTAAGACAAAGGTCCTCCATCAGCCTGTCCTCACCACACAGCACTGCGCCCCAATCATCAAGATTCACGGTGCGGCCCTGGACAATGTGGACCACTTCCCGTATCTTGAGAGCCTCCTATCAACAAGAGCAAGCATTGACGACGAGATCAAACACTGCCTCCAGTGCGCCAGTGCAGCCTTTGGCTGCTTGAGGAAAAGTGTGTTTGAGGACCAGGCCCTCAAATCTGCCACCAAGTTCATGGTCTATATGGATCAGAGGCATGGACAACTTACAGAAGACACATCAAGTCGCTCGAGAAATATCACCAACGATGTCTCCGCAAGATCCTACAAATCCCCTGGGAGGACGGGCGCACTAACATCAGCGTCCTCGTCCAGGCTAACGTCCCCAGCATTGGAGCACTGACCACATTCAATCAGCACCGCTGGGCAGGCCACGTAGTCCGCATGTCAGAGACGAGACTCCCAAAGTAAGTGCTCTACTCGGAGCTCCTTCAGGTCAAACGAGCTAAAGATGGACAACGGAAAAGCTACAAGGACACCCTCAAAGCCTCCCTGATGAAGTGCAACATCCCCACTTACATTTGGGAGTCCCTAGCCCAAGACCACCCTAAAAGTGGAGGAAGTACATTCGAGAGGGCGCTGAACATCTCGAATCTCAACGCCGAGAGCATGCAGAAATCAAGCGCAGGCAGCGGAAAGAGCGTGCGGCAAGCCAGTCCCACCCACTCCTTCCCTCAACGACTATCTGTCCCACCTGTGACAGAGTCTGTGGCTCTCGTATTGGATTGTTCAGCCACCAAAGAACTCACTTCAGGAGTGGAAACAAGTGTTCCTTGATTCCGAGGGACTTCCTATGATGATGATGGATGGACATTCTGGGTAGCATTGCTACAGTCTCCAAATGGGAAAAGGGGGATGGAATACATGAGCTTGTATAAAACTAAGTAACGCTCAGGCAAGGTGTCTTCTTCTTTGGCAGTCCCTTGGAGTTGAGGATGACTTGCTTCCACACAAAGGTGGTTGATGAGTCCAATGCAGGATCTACAGACTCTGTTACAGGTGGTGAAGAGATGGGTGGATGGGGTGCCTGGTTTGTCGAACGCTCTCTCTGCTGTTTGTACTTGACTTCCGTGTTCTCCCGGAGGCAAGGTGTCGAGACTTGGAAAAAGGTCTTAGATCTTTAGAATATCATTGATAAGCATTGTTTTACAAACAGAAACGCCCTCCATATAAGCAGAAAACAGTCTTTCTCCACCAGGAAGCAGATTAGTATAACTCATATTCTTGGCCAAAGAATGAAACTCTAGATCTACTTTCTAGATTTTCCACTCTTTTGTAATACAGGTACCGACTTTACAGCTCCAGCCAGGTCACTTGTGAAAGCGTTAATCACCTGGGTTTACTTGGCTCTGAATAAAAAGTGTTGAGATTCTTGAATGCTGCCCAAAATTTACGATAGGTAACTTAGAGGGAAAGTACCATTACCTTCCTACAACTAAGATTTACAATCAATTGGTTGAAAACATAATTCAAATTATGACAGGACCAAAAGGGGAAAAGACAGACAAAGAGATCAACAACTCAAGGACTGAACGGGTAAAGAAATAACCTTGTCTTTTGTAAATGGAATAAATAAGCAGAAAGATTTTCCCTGCAGCAGTTCTATGTACTGTCGGAACTAATTGAAGAGGGAAACGGTGTATTTCTATATCACACTTGGCCCAAGGAAAAGGTCCAGATGCAGTAAACTGCAACTCTGGTTGAGAGATCAATATTAGTTTGACAGCTTGATGATTTTGATAAGCTATAACACTTGATTCATTTCATTCCAAATAAAGGAGCTTTTTCCATTCGTCACAAATTGTATGTATAATAACATTTTTGCATGACTTAGAAAGATATGCAAGCAAATTTGTCATAAACATTATCTATGTGCACCATTTCTGACCTCAGTAACACAACTGCAGATCTACATTTTTCACACAATGCAATTTCAGTTCAAAAAAGATGTTAAGGCTCATTTATTTGTAATGCCCCAACTACAGAAAATTTAAAGAGAGTCTTCATAAACTAAGCAGTGGAAGAGCGTGTGATCCAGCATTAGTTGACTATCTACTTTTGTCAGGTAACTACAAAGTAGTTAAATAGATCCACAGTCAGCGATAAAAATCTGGCAGCAATATTCAGAGAAACAGAAGTTGCTGCAAACAGATAACCAAGAACCAGATTTTAAAGAGTGGCCCAATTAGCAGCCTTTGGGCTCAATTTTCCCAGGTCATTCACACCGTTTATTTTCACGTTGGTATTTAAATCAAAGTTTCCCATGGGAATCTGCGCCGGCATTAGTTACGATTTTTTTACGTTAGGTTTTTTGGACGTCAGTTTTGATGATTTTTCAGTTTGGCCAAAAAAAAATTCTGCTCGGTCAGCGTATCTGGCCACTCCCTCAAAAACTTTGTGAGTTAACAGAAAGCAGCGCACATTGAGAAATCGACACAGAAAGACACCATTGTTTATCATCAAAGTTTTTGGAGGGAGTCAAGAACACTTTAAATATCCATGGTAAAGATTAATTTTTTTTACCTTTCAACGGAGTACATGGAAGTTTCATAGAATTCTGAAGTTCTCATTGTTTTTTTTTTAAAAATCACACGCCACCATCACACATCACACGTCTTCACGGGGCTGGAGGGTCGCAGCGTCGGCCAGCAGAATTGACCCCACGCCTGGACACAGAGGCTCGAGGCTTGGCTGCAAAACAAGCCCAGGGAGGGGCCGGGGGGAAAGAGGGGACGATCGGAAGACTGCACTAGGCAGCAAATGAGCCCGAGAGAAGAAGTCACAAGATTCCAATGAGCCCGTGGGGGGGGGGGGCGGGGGCAGGAGAGGAAGAGAAGTCACAAAAGACACTGCTGATACCTGGGTGTGGTCCATATAGACCTTGGGGAGAGACAACAAAGAACCTCTCCTGCCTGCCTTCCTGCCGTTTTGAACTTTTTAAAAAAGGTCAAATTTAACCATGAAGGCAATACCGACAATGCCATACCTTGTGCAAGCCTTCTGCATCATGGTGCTATGGAGGAGACAAATGATTCGACATCATCGTATGAGGAATCTCAGAGCCCGTAGGGTGATGGGCAGGAGGCCTTACCCACCTTGGGTATATTGAGACAGGTGTTTGTATCTGCACCTGAGTGATGCAGACTGTGTCAGAAGGCTGCTTTTCCACAAAAAAGTTGTAACAGATCTCTGAGTTGATGAAAGAAGACCTACAACCTAGAAGTGTCAGGAGGGCTGCTTTGTCCGTTGAAGTGAAGAATACAGCTGTACTTTCATTCTATGTCTCCGGATTGTTTCAAGCTACATCTGGGGATGTGGGCGCCATTTCTCAACATGCAACACATGTCTGCATTCGGCAGGTGACAGCTGCATTATATGCCTGCAGGAATGACTGCATAAAGGTCCCCATGACTGTCCAGGCAATGCATGACAGGGCTGTGGGATTCTCCAGGATTGCTAGCTTCCCAAAGGTACAGGGCTGCATTGATTGTACCCACATCGCCTTGCGAGCACCTTTGGAGGATTCCAAGATGTACAGGAACAGAACAGGCTTCCACTCCATTAATCTACAGCTAGTGTCTGACAACATGCATCGCATCATGTCAGTCGATGCAAGATACCCTGGGAGCACCCATGATACGTCCATCCTACGCGAGAGCGTTATATCAGCCATGTTTCAGCAGCAGCCAGAAGGGCAGAACTGGCTACTGGGAGACAAAGCGTATGGCCTCACCACCTGGCTCATGACGCCCCTACGTGTAATCCAGACGGAAGCTGACCGAGAATACAACATGTCGCACATTGCAACGCGCAGCATTATAGAGGACCATTCACATCTTGAAAGAGCATTTCCAATGCCTGGACCATTCCGGAGGCTACTTGCTATACTCCCCCGAGATTGTCAGTTCACTGTTCTGTGCAGAATTCTGCATAACTTAGCCATCATGAGACAGCAGCAGCTGGTAGAAGACCCATCTGCGGTAAGAGTGGCTGATGATAATGATGAGGAAGATGCAGATGACGAGCAGGAGGAAGCCATGCAAATACCTGAACTCGGAGCACGACGGCAGAGGAGGGTGGGCTGCCGTATCCCTTTAACGATTGCTCGAGCCTTGCATCAGCAGCTCATCCATGAACGCTTTGCTGCCTGAAGGCTCAGCAGCAACTATTCCACATGGACCATGTTTACTGTTTGGATCTGTTCCATAATGTTGTGTTGATGGAACAAATGATGGAAATGATTCTTGTTTACTTCAAAAGTTGTGTTATCAAACAAATAATGTAAATGATTCAGTTTTAATGTAAAATATATTTTATTCAAAAGTTTAACGAACAGCTCTTTGTACTTAACTTTAATAAAATTATTCTTGCATCAAACTTTAAAGTTTTCACTTACGATCACTTACAAACTCTAAGATCACTTACAAACTTTTAAACTTGTAAATTTACATAACTTACAAAAAACTTTTAATTTGAGAACAGTTACAACAGTAACAATAATAACAGCAGCAAAGATAGGCTGCACCCATCTCTCCTCCACGTTATTCTAAGACCGCCCGCCGCGCTTGTTCTTGGTGACTTCACCACCCCAGCCCACAGGCGGTGGCGCAGTGTTTCTGGGGTTGGTACCAAGCTTACTCGTTCCAAGATCTTGGGTAGTGCGCATCAGTTGGCGGGGGGCGGGGCAATGTGGCAGGTCGCAATGTGGAGGGCCTGGCTTGGGACTCTACAGAGGCTGGTGTGGGGATTGGAGAGGGAGTGGCAGTTGATTCTATCAATGGGCGCGGGGTCTGGGCGTGTTCCCTTATTGCAGCAGCTAACTCCAACATGCCGTCCTTCATGCGCCCTGACAGTGTCTCAACGACCTGCAACATTTCATGGTTTCAGCTAACTGAGATATTCCCTCACTCATAGTCCCGGACATCGTTCCCATTTCTCGTGAGATTGCTGTTACTTCTCCCGACAGTCCCACTACCTCATCACCCATCCCACTGATGGTGTCCAGGAGTGATCGCGTGAGGTCAATGCTCTCACAACTAATTGCCATCATCTGAAGCACGTGTTAGATCCTGCACCTCAGGAGAGCGCGATTGAGCTCTCCTTCCCCTCCTCCCTACGGGTGTGGCTCGCACCCCACCACTGGGACCCGCAGCCTCGGAAGGTGGGGCCCTGGGTGTGTCTCGCTGCACCCCACCACTGGGACCCACAGCCTCGGACGGCAGGAAACATAGAAAATAGGTGGAGTAGGCCATTCGGCCCTTCGAGCCTGCACCACCATTCAATATGATCATGGCTGATCATGCAACTTCAGTACCCCATTCCTGCCTTCTCTCCATACCCCTTGATCCCTTTAGCCGTAAGGGCCACATCTAACTCCCTTTTGAATAGATCTAACGAACCGACCTCAACAACTTTCTGTGGTAGAGAATTCCACAGGTTCACAATTCTCTTCGTGAAGAAGTTTCTCCTCATCTCGGTCCTAAATGAGTTACCCATTATCCTTAGACTGTAATCCCTGGTTCTGGACTTCCCCAACATCGGATACATTCTTCCTGCATCTAACCTGTCCAATCCCGTCAGAATTTTATATGTTTTTATATGAGAGATCCCATCTCATTCTTCGAAATTCAAGTGAATATAAGCCTATAGTCGATCCAGTCTTTCTTCATATGTCAGTCCTGCCATCCCGGGAATCAGTCTGGTGAACCTTTGCTGCACTCCCTCAGTAGCAAGAATGTCTTTCCTCAGATTAGGAGACCAAAACTGCACACAATACTCAAGTGGTGGTCTCAGCAAGGCCCTGTACAACTGCAGTCAGACCTCCCTGCTCCTATACTCAAATCCCCTTGCTATGAAGGCCAGCATGCCATTTGCCTTCTTTACTGCCTCCTGTACCTGCAAGCCTACCTTCAATGACTGATGTACCATGCCACCCAGGTCGCGTTGCACCTCCCCTTTGACTAATCTGTCACCATTCAAATAATAATCTGCCTTCCTGTTTTTGCCACCAAAGTGGATAACCTCACACTTATCCACATTATATGCATCTGCCATGCATTTGCCCATTAACCTAACCTGTCCAAGTCCCCTGCAGCCTCCAAGCATCCTCCTCGCAGCTCGCACTGCCACCCAGCTTAGTGTCATCTGCAAACTGGGAGAAATTACATTCAATTCCTTTGTCTAAATCATGAATGTATATTGTGAATAGCTGGGGTCCCAGCACTGAACCTTGCTGCACCCCACTGGTCACTGCCTGCCATTCTGAAAAGGTCCCATTTATTCCCACTCTTTGCTTCCTGTCTGCCAACCAGTTCTCTATCCACGTCAATACATTACCCCCAATACCATGTGCCTTAATTTTGCACACTAATCTCTTGTGTGGGACCTTGTCAAAAGCCTTTTGAAAGTCCAAATACACATCCACTGGTTCTCCCTTATCCACTCTACTCGTTACATCCTCAAAAAACTCTAGAATATTTGTCAAGCATGATTTCCCTTTCATAAATCCATGCTGACTTGGACCGATCTTGTCACTGCTTTCCAAATGCGCTGCTATTACATCTTTAATAACTGATTCTAGCATTTTCCCCACTACTGATGTCAGGCTAACCGGTCTATAATTCCGTGTTTTCTCTCTCCCTCCTTTTTTAAAAAAAGTGAGGTTACATTAGCTACCCTCCAATCCTTAGGAACTGATCCAGAGTCCATGGAATGTTGGAAAATGACCACCAATGCATCTACTATTTCTAGGGCCACTTCCTTAAGTACTCTGGGATGCAGACTCTCCAGCCCTGGGGAATTATCGGCCTTCAGTCCCTTCAATTTCCCTAACACCATTTCCTGACTAATAAGGATTTCCCTCAGTTCCCGCTTCTCGCTAGACCCTCGGTCCCCTCGTCTTTTAAGGTGGTTATTCGTGTCTTCCTTCGTGAAGACAGAACCAAAGTATTAATTGGTCTGCGATTTCCTTGTTCCCCATTATGAATTCACCTGATTCTGACTGCAAGGGACCTACGTTAGTCTTCACATATCTATAGAAGCTTTTGCAGTCAGTTTTTATGTTCCCTGTTTACTCCCATACTCTTATTTTCCCCCTCCCAATTAAACCCTTAGCGTCCTCCTCTGCTGAATTCTAAATTTCTCCCAGTCCTCAGGTTTGCTCCTTTTTCTGGCCAATTTATATGCCTCTTCCTTGGATTTAACACTTTCCCGAATTAGCCATGGTTGAGCCACCTTCCCTTTTTTATTCTTACGACACACAGGGATGTATAATTGTTGTAGTTCATCCATGTGACATTTAAATGTCTGCCATTGCCTATCCACCGTCAACCCTTGAAGTATCATTCTCCAGTCTATCCTAACCAATTCACATCTCATACCATCGAAGTATCCTTTCTTTATGTTCAGGACCCTAGTCTCTGAATTAACTGTGGCACTTTCCATCTTAATGAAGAATTCTACCATATTGTGGTCACTCTTCCCCAAGCGGTCCCGCACGACCAGATTGCTAATTAATCCCCTCTCGTTACACAAGACCCAGTCTAGGATGGCCTGCGCTCTAGTTAGTTCCTCGACATATTGGTTTAGAAAACCATCCCTTATACACTCCAGGAAATCCTCCTCCACGGTATTGCTACCAGTTTGGTTAGCCCAATCAATATGTAGATTAAAGTCACCCGTGATAACTGCTGTATCCTTATTGCACGCGTCCCTTATTTCCTGTTTGATGCCATCCCCAACCTCCCTGCTACTATTTGGTGGTCTGTACACAACTCCCACTAATGTTTTCTGCCTTTTGGTGTTTCGCAGCTCTACCCATATAGATTCCACATCATCCATGCTAATGTCTTTCCTTACTATTGCGTTAATCTCTTTAACCAGTAAAGCTACCCCATCTCCTTTTCCTTACTGAATATTGAATACCCCTGGATGTTGAGTTCCCAGCCTTGGTTACCTTGGAGCCATGTCTCCGTAATCCCAATTACATCATATCCGTTAACAGCTATCTACGCAGTCAATTCATCCACCTGATTACGAATGCTCCTCGCATTGAGACTCAGAGCCTTCAGGCTTGTTTTTTTAACACTTTGTCCTTTTAGAATTATGTTGTAATGTGGCCCTTTTTGATTTTTGCCCTTGATTTCTCTGCCCTCCACTTTTGCTTTTCTCCTTCCTACCTTTTGCTTCTGCCCCCCTTTTTACTTCCCTCTGTCTCCCTGCATAGATTCCCAACCCCCTGCCATTTTAGTTTAAACCCTCCCCAACAGCACTAGCAAACACACCCCCTAGGACATCAGTTCCGGTCCTGCCCAGGTGCAGACCGTCCGGTTTGGACTGCCCCACCTTCCCCCAGAACCGGTTCCAATGTCCCAGGAATTTGAATCCCTCCCCCTTGCACCATTCCTCAAGCCACGTATTCATCTGAGCTATTCTGCAATTCCTACTCTGACTAGCACGTGGCACTGGTAGCAATCCTGAGATTACTACCTTTGAGGTCCTACTTTTAAAATTTAACTCCTAGCTCCCTAAATTCAGCTTGTAGGATCTCATCCCATTTTTTACCCATAATCGTTGGTACCGAAATGTACCATGACAGCTGGCTGTTCACCCTCCCCCTCCAAAATGCGCCACAGCCGCTTCGAGACATCCTTGACCCTTGCACCAGGGAGGCAACATACCATCCTGGAGTCTCGTTTGCGGCCGCAGAAACGCCTATCCATTCCCCTTACAATAGAATCCCCCATCACTATAGCTCTCCCATTCTTTTTCCTGCCCTCCCGTGCAGCAGAGCCACCGACAGTGCATGGCTGCTGCTGCCTTCCCCTGATGAGCCATCTCCAACAGTACCCAAGATGGTGTATCTGTTTTGGAGGGAGATGACCGCAGAGGACCCCTGCACTACCTTCTTTCCACTGCTCTGTCTAATGGTCACCCATTCCCCATCTCGCTGTGTAACCTTTATCTGCGGTGTGACCAACTCACTAAACATGTTATTCATGACATCCTCAGCATCGCAGATGCTCCACAGTGAATCCATCCGCAGCTCCAGTGCCGCAATGCGGTCTGTCAGGAGCTGCAGCTGGATACACACTTCCTGCACATGCAGTTGTCAGGGACACTGGAACCGTCTCTGACTTCCCACATAGCACAGGAGGAGCATGACACGTGTCTGGGCTCTCCTGCCATGACTTAATCCTTAAATTAACCTAATTGGTAACAACTCCAAAGGAAATCATGGAATGTCCCACCAACACTCAAACCACTAGTCACGGAATGGCCTGGCACCTGCACCTCTTCCAAAGACAGTAAAACAGTGGGGGCTTCATCCATCTCTATCCCCATCCCCATCCCCTCCCCCTCATGCTCTTGGTCTGGAGGGTGGAATTGGAAGATGTTCTCTTCAGGCTCGTCCTCGTCTGAACCTTCTTCTGCATTGTCAGGGTTGGCCTCAAGTTCTGCAAAATATAACAGAACACAGACAAATGGTTAGCAGCAGAGGAGGGGCAGGATGCGTGGCATGAGTAGGCTCTCACAGCGCAGGCAGCAGGCTCATTTGAAGGACCACGATGAATGATAGCACATTGCATCAACCCAAGCACAGCTGACGAAGACATCCCCATGAACTAAAGAATGGCTAGCCCGCGCAGTACTTAACATATAGCAAAGCCAGACTCTGTATTTTGCAGGACGTACCCTCTCCCTCGAGTGTGGGCCCAGGTTGTGCAGTGGTGGCTGCTTTTCTCCAGGCAGGACCCATCAAAGCAGCAACGCTCTCTTCCAAAGGTGTCAGTGGCTGCAGATTTGCCAGGCTTCTTCCTGTTCAAGTTCCTACCCTTTTGTTATGTGCCACCTTCCTCTGCAAAGATGAAAATGCAATTTTTTCTTTTTTTTTTAAAGAGAGAGGGTGTCTTTCTGCTGGGTGGGACATGCACAGCTGGTCACATTTACAATTGCAATTCCATTGAATAAATTAAATTACTTACACTAACTACTTGACCAAGGTCCTGCCACTTCTTTTTACACTGGCCTCTAGATCTTGTGGTGGTCACCATTGCACAGTAATCTTCTGCAACTTGGTTCCACCATTTCTTCATTTGTTTGTGTGGAACTTTTATGTGACCTCTGCTGGTGTCCAGCTCCTGC
Source organism: Pristiophorus japonicus (assembly GCF_044704955.1). Taxonomy (NCBI): domain Eukaryota; kingdom Metazoa; phylum Chordata; class Chondrichthyes; family Pristiophoridae; genus Pristiophorus; species Pristiophorus japonicus. Next base: position 76,827,408 of record NC_091980.1, on the reverse strand, counting down.
CATCTGGCCTCAATCACAGTAACTCATGCCTCCACTTCATCCTGTAAGAAATTCTTGGTCCTTGCAACACGTTGCATCTTGTATTGCAGCTCCGATTTTTCCAGTGCTCTCATACAGCACTCAACGTTCTCACACACACAACTGGCTCTTCAAAAATGGCCGATTTCAGACCCGGAGCTCTACTGCGCATGTGCACCCATTGGGATCACGTCAAAAACAAACTTTAAAAAAAAAAAAAAAAATCGCACATGCGCAGAAGGTGCGGCATCACTTTTCCGGTGTAGATAGCAGGCTCCACTCCCTGAGGCAACTGGACAGGCTGTGCGGCGTCAAATTTGAAAAATACAGCAGGGAAACTTTGGATAAATATTTTTGCCGCATTTCTGTTCGAGAAAAACGGGCGTAACTCTGGCAATATGCCAAAAAAACGGGCTTGTGCAAAATTGAGCCCATTGTTCTAGCACAGTATTTCCAATAAAGGGCACAGGGGAAAATAGACTAAGTTTGATCATAACTATCAACAGCCACTGCACAAGGAATTACTTTGAGACTGAAGAGCCCAAAATCCCATTACTGTAGAATATAAATACAAGGGTTATTTCTCTTGAATCAACTCAGTAGGAAATAGTTTGTTTTATCCTCACTGTGAAAGACACACCAATACTTACAACATGCTAAATAGAAAGCATAACACTGTGACTATATGAAATTCCACAATTACCATTCAGTGTAAAGGCCAAGAACCAAACTATACTCATGACAAATAACACATGGCGATTCCACCACTGAAGCAAGAGCCTGATGAACTTGCAGCAGAAGCAAAGGCAGACATCAGCTTGTAGGAAGAAAGTTAGATACTTACAACCAGAGAACATAGGCCCATGACATCTGCCTGCCCTGTTCAATATCTAGGTTTCTGGTCTAGCATCAGGGGCCCAAACTTTCCCGAATTAATGTCTCAGATTCAAAACTGAAGCTGGGACGGTTGTCAAAGAGTCTATGGAAAGCAATACACCAGAAATGACAGTGGCAATATGAGTTCTACATATTTTGGAATTTTCTTTGATTACCGCTTTAAGTATTTGCACAGAAATTCACCTCAGGAGACTGGATAAGGTATAACCGAAGATGGATTAAATGTACATGGTCTGTTAAGGAATGGATTTGAAAGACTAAATTGCCTTTGTTGTTCCATGCTTCAAGTTTTAAGTTGAATCCAGTAACTTTACCAGGTATATTAGCAAGTTCAGCTAAGAAGTCTCCTATCAGAGTCAAAAAAGATGGTACAAAAACAAAGGGCCATAATTTCGATGAAACAGTGAATTCAACAGCATCTGCATGTTTAGGTTTTTTACATTTTTGTGCAAGTTGCTGAAAGTACAAGCTGATAACGGCGAGAGAAACCTATCATCTGGGACCTGAGTGAATCGAGCAAGTAACTGTGTATCTCCTTAACAAATCAGATTGAAGGATTGTGAAATTAACAGGACAAGGAATGAGAAGGAAGTGTAGATTACTGTGGGTGAAATCAATGTCAAATCAGGTACAAAAAGAGAAATAAAGTGGGAAAGAAAGATTGGATTGAGAGAGAATAAAGAGACAGAAAGGAAAAGTTAAAAGTGTCATTTTTTAAATCTCCAACAATTAAAACCTGAAGGAATGAGACTTTTAATTTAATTAAATAGAACAAAGGCATAAAGGGATGGGAGTGCAGGTGCTGTGCTGTGGGAGGTTGTGGAGAGCGTCCCAGATAACCACATTTGGAGTAAGTGCCTGCATCCTGAGGAATTTCAGCTCAGAATTGTTGAGCTGAAGTCTGAGGTGCAGACATTGCGCAGCTTCAGGGAGGGGGAGAGTTACATGGACACTTGGATCCAGGAGGCAGTCACACCCCTTAGGGTAGGTAGTGGTATAGACCTGGTTAGTGGTCAGGGACAGGAGGGTGACTGCAACTCAGGCAGATAAGGCGACCTCAGCATTCGTCCTTATCCAACAGGTATGAGGCTCTTACTGTCTGTGTGGATGAGGAAAAAGCCTGCAGGATAGATGAGCAAGCTGACCATGGCACCATGGTGCAGGAAGCCATTCAAGTGGGGGGAGTGAAAGGGAATTTAGATGTGGTAGGGAAGTATAGTCAGAAGGATAGATACTGTTTTCTGCAGCCACAACCGGGAGTTCCGACGGTTGTGTTGCCTGCCCGGTGCCTGGGTTAAAGATATCTCCTCGCGGCCGGCGAAGAACTTGGGAGTACGAAGAGGAGGATCTAGTCATAGTGGCCCACGTGGGAATCAATTACATAGGTAGAACTAAGAATGAGGTTCTGATGAGAGAGTTTGAGAAGTTGAGGTCCAAATTAAAAAGCAGAACCTCAAAGGTAATAATCTCTGAATTGTTACCTGAGCCACGCGCCAATTAGCAAAGGAAAAGCAGATTAGAAGGTTAAATGTGTGGCTCAAAGAGTGGTGTAGGAGGCAGAGGTTTTGCTTCATGGGGCACTGGCATCTGTACTGGGGAAAGAGGGAGCTGTTCCGTTGGGATGGACTCTACTGAAACCGGGCTGGAACCTCATGAATCGAATAACTAGGGCAGTCGACAAGGCTTTAAACTGATGAAGGGGGATGGGAAAATTCAGGAAAGACTAAATTTTGAAGCAGCAAGAGAAATGTCAAGGCTCTAGAGCAGAGCAAAGTTTTGGGTAAAAATAAGCAGAGTGGGTCAGGAAGGGACAGAGTAACAAAGATAATAGGGCATCAGTGACTACGGTCACATCAGGGAAAAATAGAAAAATGTCAAAGCTAAAGGCACGATTGGGCTGCATTTTCCCTATATTGCCACCTCTGTTCGCGCCCCAGATGCGTGGTAATGGCGGAGGGAATGGTTTCCAGGCGAGCGGCCAGTTCCCAGTGCCCCGCCAGGAAATTAGTTGCCGGTTTTGAAGGGACAACTAAGAATGAGGTTCTGCTCAGAGAGCTTGGGGAGTTGGGGTCTAAATTAAAAAGCAGAACCTCAACAACTTATATTTATATAGCGACTTTAACGTAGTGAAACGTCCCAAAGCATTTCACATGAGTGATATGAAACAAAAAATTTGACACCAAGCCACAAGGAGAAATTAGGGCAGGAGAGAGGTAGGTTTTAAGGAGCGTCATGAAGGAGGAAAGAGAGGTAGAGGCACGGCGAGGTTAGGCAGGGAATTGCAGAGCTTAGCCCCTCGGCAACAGAAGGCACAGCCACCAATGGTTGAGTGGTTATAATCAGGGATGCTCACGAGGGCAGAATTAAAAGAGCACAGACATCTCGGGGGGGTTGTGGGGCTGAAGGAGATTACAGAGATAGGGAGAGGCGAGGCCATGGAGGGATTTGAAAACAAGGATGAGAATTTTGAAATCAAGACGTTGCTAAACCGGAGCCAATGTAGATCAGCGAGACTTGGTACGAGGGGTGATAGGTGAGCGAGACTTGGTACGAGTTAGGACAAGGGCAGCCGAGTTTTGGATCACCTCTAGTTTACATAGGGTGGAATGTGGGAGGCCAGCCAGGAGTGCGTTGGAATAGTCAAGTCTACAGGATATAAATGAATGATGAGGGCTTCAGCAGCTGATGCAAGGGCAGATACGGGCGATGTTACGGAAGTGGAAATAGGCAGTCTTAGTTATACTGTGAATATGTGGTCGAAAGCTCATTTCAGGGTCTTATATGACACCAAGGTTGCGAACAGTGCGGTTCAATCTCAGAAGTTGGAGAGAGGAATGGAGTCAGTGGCTCGGGAACAGAGTTTCTGGCGGGGACCAAAAACAATGGCTTTGGTCATCCCAATATTCAATTGGAGAAAATTTCTGCTCATCTCGAACTGGATGTCGGACAAGTAGTCTGACAATTTAGAGACCATGGAGGGGTCGAGAGAAGTTGTCATGAAATTGGGTGTCATCAGCGTACATGTGGAAACTGACGCTGTGTTTTCGGATAAAGTTGCCATAGGGCAACATGTAGATGAGAAATAGGAGAAGGCCAAGGATAGATCCTTGGGGAACACCAGAAGTAACAAAGCAGGGGCGGGAAAAGAAGCTGTTGCAGGTGATTCTCTGGCTACGATTAGATAGGTACGAATGAACCAGGCGGTTGCAATCCCACCCAGCTGGATGACGGTGGAGAGGTGATGGAGAAGGAGAGTGGTCAATCGTGTCAAAGGCTGCAGACAAGTCAAAAAGGACAAGGATGGATGGTTCGCCTTTGTCACAGTTACAAAGGATGTTATTTGTGACTTTGATGAGAGCCATTTCGGTACTGTGGCAGGCGCGGAAACCAGATTGGAGGGATTCAAACATGGAGTTGCGGGAAAGATGGGCACGGATTTGTGAGGCGACAACGCCTACAAGGACATTGGAGAGGAAAGGGAGGTTGGAGATGGTACCATCAAAGGTAATAATCTCTGGGTTGTTACCTGAGTCACACGTCAATTGGCATAGAGATAAGCAGATTAGAAGGTTAAATGCGTGGCTCAAAGAGTGGTCTGGGAAGCAAGCGGTGTTGCTTCGTAGGGCACTGCCACTGGTACTGAGGAAAGAGGGAGCTGTACCATTGGGACGGTCTCCACTTAAACCAGGCTGGAACCAGTGCCCTAGCGAATCAAATAATCAGAGCAGTAGACAGGGCTTTAAACTAATGAAGGGGAAGAGGGTGGGGCAATCGGGAAAGAATAAATTTAAAAGCAGCGAGAGAAATGTCAAGGCTCTAAAGCAGAGCAAAGATTTGGGTAAAGATAAGCAGAGTGGGTCAGAAGGAAGAGAGAGTAACAAAGGTAATAGGGCATCAATGACAAATGGAAAAATAGAATAAAGTCAAAGCCAAAGACACTGTATCTGAATGCGCAAAGCATTCGCAATAAAATATATGAATTAATAGCACTGATAGAAATTAATAGGTTTGATCTAATAGCCATTAGTGGTTGCAAAGTGACCAAGGTTGGGAACTAAATATTCCAGAATACTTAACTTTTAGAAGAGATAGGCAAAATGGAAAAAGAGGAGGGGTAGCCCTGATAATAAAGGATAGGATAAAGACAGTAGAAAGAAAGATCTTAGCTCGGAAAATCAAGAAGTAGAATCAGTTTGGGTGCAAGGGGCAGAAAACATTGGTGGGAGTTGTTTATAGGCCCCCAAAACAGTAGTTATAATGTAGGGCAAAGTATAAATCAGGAAATCAGAAGCGCGTATAACATGGGTAATACAGTAATCATGGGGGCTTTAATCTACATATAGATTAGGCAAACCGAATTTGCAGTAATAGTGTGGAGGACGAATTCATGGAATGTTTACAAGATAGTTTCTAGATCAGTATGTTGAGGAACCAATGAGGGAAGGGCTATTTTAGATCTAGTATTGTGCAATGAGAAAGGGTTAATTAATAACCTTGTAGTAAAGGGCCTCTTAGAGAAGACTGACCATAACATGATCGAATTTTATATCAAGTTTGAAAGTGATTTAATTCAATGCGAAACTTGGGTCTTAAATCTGAACAAAGCAAACTACGTAGGTATGAGGGGTGAGTTGGCTAAGGTAGATTGGGAAACTATATTAAAAGGTATGACTGTAGACAAGCAATGGCTAGCATTTAAAGAATACATAATTTACAACAAGCATACATTCCTTTAAGGCACAAAAACTCCACAGGAAAAGTGGTCCAACCGTGGCTAACAAGAGAAGTTAAAGATAGTATTAGATCAAAGGAAGAAACTTATAATGTTCCCAAAAAGAGCAGTAAGCCTGAGGATTGGAAGGATTTTAGAATTCAGCAAAGGAGGACCAGGAAATTGATAAAGGGAAAAAAGAATGACAGTAAACTAGAAAAAGATATAAAAACAGATTGTAAAAGCTTCTATAGGTATGTAAAAAGGAAACAGTTAGCAAAAGTAAATGTGATTCCCTGATAGGCTGAGACAGGTGCAATTATAATGGGGAATCAGGAAAAGGCAGAGAAATTAAATCAGTACTTTGTGTCTGTCTTCAAAAAGAAGATGCTTAAAAACCTCCTGGAAATAGTGGAGAACCAAAGGTCTAGCGAGAATGAGGAACTGAAAGAAATAAGTATTAGTAAAAAAAATAGTACTGGAGACATTAATGGGACTGTAAGCTGATAAATCTCCTGGACCTGATGGCCTACATCCTAAGATTTTGAAAGAGGTGGCTTTTGAGTTAGCGGATGCAATGTCATCTTTCAAAATTCTATAGATTCTAGAATGGTTTGCGTGGATTGAAAGGTAGCAAATGTAACCCAACTATTTAAGAAAGGATAGAGAGAGAAAATGGGGAACGACAGACCAGTTAGCTCGACATCAGTAGTAGGGAAAATGGTAGAATCTATAATTAAGGATGTGGTAACAGGGCACTTAGAAAATAATAATAGGATTGGGCAGAGTCAACACAGATTTATGAAAGGGAAATAATGCTTAACAAATCTGTTAAGAATTTTTTGAGTTTCTAACTAGCAGAATAGATAAGGGGGAACCAGTGGATGTGGTTAATTTGGATTTTCAGAAGGCATTCGATAAGGTGCCACACAAAAGATTATTAAACAGAATTAGGGCTCATGGGAGTGAGGTAATATACTAGCATGGATTGAGGAATGGTTAATGGACAGAAAACAGAGAGTAGGAATAAATGTGTAATTTTCGGGTTGGCAAACTAACTAATGGGGTACGCAAGGATCAGTGTTTGGGCCTCAGCTATTCAATGATTTGGATGAAGGGACCAAATGTAATATATTCAGGTTTTCTGATACAATGCTAGATGGGAATGTAAGTTGTGAGGAGGATGCAAAGAGACTTCAAGAGGATATAGAAAGTCTAAGTGAGTGGGCAAGAATATGGGAAATGGAATGTGAAATTATCCACTTTGGTAGGAAGAATAGAATAGAGTATTTTTTTTTTTTTAAAACGTTGAGAGATTGGGAAATATTTATGTTCAGAGCGACCTAGATGTCCTTGTACACAAATCACTGAAAGTTAACATGCAGGTACAACAAGCAATTAAGGAAGCAAATGGTATGTTGGACTTTATTACAAGAGGGTTTGAGTGTCAAGAGTAAAGCTGTCTTACTGCAATTATATAGGGCCCTGGTGAGACCACACCTAGAATTTTGGTCTCCTTACCTAAGGAAGGATATACTTGCCATAGAGGTAGTGCAACCAAGGTTCACCAGACTGATTCCTCGGATGGAGAGATTGTCCGAAAAGGAGAGATTGAGTAGACAAGGCCGATATTCAAGAGTTAAGAAGAATGAGAGGTGATCTCATTGAAACATACAAAATTCTTACACAGCTTGACAGGGTAGATGCAGGGAGGATGTTCCCCTGGCTTGGGAGTCTAGAACCAGGGGGTCACAGTCTCAGAATAAGGAGTCAGCCATTTAGGACTGAGACGAGGTGAAATTTTTTCACTGAGGGTGGTGAATCTTTGGCATTGTCTACCCCAGAGGGCTGTGGATGCTCAGTCTTTGATTATATTCAAGGCAGAGATCGATAGATTTTTGGATATTAAGGGAATCAAGGGATATGGGGATAGTGCCGTTGAGGAGGAAGATCAGCCATGATCTTATTGAATGGCAGAGTAGGCTCGAGCGGCCAAATGGCCTACTTCTGCTCCTATTTCATATGTTCTTATGTTCTTCGAAAGGAACGCCTGATGATACTATATTTTGTCTGCTCATGCATTTGCCATTTCAGTCCAAGCAAAGGACAAGGCGCTACAACTTTTATTGTGTTATGGCTTTTTCCAGAAACATTTGAAAACTCCTAAGACAAAGTTCATGGTTGAATGGAAAAAGCCACAGGAAATATTCACAGCTGGTAATAAAGAAGAATTTCTCACAGTTGGTGAAAATGATCAATAAAGAACACTACTGGGGTTTCAAATAATGATTCAAAACAATTCATTTACAATTTCCAGGCATGTAATAATGCACCACTCTTAAGAGATTTCTCCTGCAACATAGCAGATGGCCAAAAAAAACAAGTAGATACTTTGAGGTTTTTTTGTTTTGTAGTGCAGGAAAGGAAAATTATGCAATTCAGGCTTAATTCAAGCTGTGTAAAAGGGAGAAGGCTGACTATCTTATGTCGAATAGAATGAGTAAAAGAAAGGAGACAAAATCTTAATAAAGGTCTTAATATGTGATTTCTCAGATCATTTTCTATTCTTTAAGAATTTTATTTAAGTTATCAGCTTTGGCTCAGTGGTAGCTTCCAAGTCAGAACGTCGTATGTTCAAGTCCCACGCCAGGACTTGAGCACATAATCTCAGCTGACAGCTTAGTCACTGAGGGAGTATTGCACTGTCGGAGATGCCATCTTTCAGGTGACATGTTAAACCGAGGTCTCATCCAGCCGGTCAGATGGAATTAAAAAATCCCATGACATTATTCGAAGAGGAGCAGGAGACTTCCACCAAGGTCCTGGCCAACATTTGTCCCTCATCCAAAGCCACTCAACAAGTTAATTGATCATTTATCTCATTGCTGTTTGTGGTACCGTGCTGTGTGCAAATTGGCCATCATGTTTTCCTATATTGCCACAGTGGCCACACTTGAACCAAAAATGAATTCATTGGCTGTGAAGCACTTTGCGATATTGAGGTATGAAAAGCGCTATATAAATAGCTCTTTCTCTCCAAGCTAAATGCTATATCGTAGCAGCTGTTGACACGCAAGCATCACAGTTTCTTGTCAGCTTCAATTAACTGCTATGCAAGAGAACCTCCTAAATTCACACCAGAGTATCTATTGACACCACTGTATCAGTAATTGAGTTACATTATCAACCAATTTATTTGAGGCGGGGCGAGATATACAGCAGAACTCACACCAGTCTATTCTGCAACAAAAAAAGTCCATTTACTCAGCAAATAGAATCTATTTAAAAAGAGTCTCTGTGAACGACAGCAAACAGAACTAGTGACCGAAACTACAGCCAATGTCTCCCAAAAAAGCACCCGGATTCCTCCAGCAAAATGCAGTGAGTCTACGAGGATATTTACATAATATAAATTATTTCCCCAGCAAAATGCAGAGCATGGAAGATAGTAACATATATGCGTAAAATCAATCCCAGTTACTCCAGGCGTGATTGATGGGAGAATTACCCAATCATCTCCATTTTGGCTGGGAATAGTAGTGTCACTATATGCAGCCCAATTCTCACGGCTACAGCGTTAAGACAATAGACTACAGCAAACAAAATAAACTTTTCATACAACACAGCAGATGGCAGAAGAAAAATAACAAGTTGACAGGGCTTTATAAACACCATACGGAATATAAACTTTTTTTTTCAGTTTTGATGAAGGGTATATATCCAGACTGTTAATATTCTCTTTATACTGACTGATCTGCTTTCCATTACCAACATTTTCTCTGTATATGTTAATGTTAAAAAGTTTGTTTCAACAACAAGCACTGCAAGTTATCATAAAGATTTGCAGAACTCAGAATGGAAAGCAAGTTCATGAATAATGGTTACCAATAAATGATTGGCTGATGATTTTTATTAACTGAAATAAAGAGGCAAGTCCTATAGTGCAGGACATTGGCATGGTTGAAAAGAGCAAGTGGATAGATCGGGAAAGATGGGAAGTAGAGATAGATGATAACCTGAGAAACAAAAAATTATTTTACAATGACCCTGATTTCAACAGTGAAGATTTATGGAGAGAACTGCGTATAGGACAGTGTCACTGCAGCTTAGAAAAACGAAGAACCAAAATTTCAGAGCATTGACCAGAGCAATCTTGATAGAGGGGAGGAGAGAAAGAGGAAAGGGGGACGAGGGAGGTGGAAGAGAAAGTCAAGGGAAACTACGAGATCGGTATTCAAGCCTTCAATAGACTTGGATTTCAAGTTAAGAATTGAGGGTAAAATTGTTTGCCATGAAAGAGAAACCAGGTTTTTATGAGGACATTTTAGGAAGAACCGAGTTACACTTTAGGTCAGATTAGATAGCGAGACCAAGAATATGGATAAACGAGGACCAAGGATGGAGACAAAGATAAAAGGTGGTAGCTGTTGATTTCACTTACAAGAGACATAAATGAGCCATAACTTTGTTAGAACTGGAAGAACATATAACTTTATTGCCCCAAATGGCATGGAGGAGATTTACTGATTTAGTCAGTGCACCGCAACACCAATGGAGGTTGTATGTACAAGGAGGGAGTACAATCTGTAAAACAAACAAATGTGGAGTGGAATCAGAAGAATGGATAGGGGTGGATGGTGAGTGGAGCTCGACTGATAAAGGGAGAGGGGAAATGACAGAGTCCCGTAGAACCCCTTGTATTAATGGAGATGGGGGGTGGGGGTGGGGGAAGAGAAGAGAATACTAAAAGATGCACCATCACAGATAGTGCTATTTGGGCAGAAAATTGGATGCCAATAAAGAGTTTTGGTGGGAAGCTATATGATAACTAGTTCAAAATTGCATGACGCCAAACTGTGACAATGATTTTGCAAGTGTCCAGGCAATGATAGATGATTCAGCAAAGTTGTCGGGATCAATGTTCCTAAAGTGCATAAAATTGGCACTCTGTCATCAGTGAAATAGCCATGCCATTCTGGCAATCATGGATTAGGCCACAACTTCCAAGATGATGAGAGTTAACAGCAGCTGTGAGAAATGGAAATGTCACTCTGGTACATTACTGTGTTCTGCTCTGATGGAGGGAGGGAGGGAGGGAGGTGTAAAGTGCATTAAGGGCACAGGAATGGGAGCTTTACAGTGCTTACATCGCATGGTGTACTTGACCTGGGAGCGCTTGAGGCTGACACTGGAAAAAATAGAAACATGTTTTATTCCCTTATGATCTCAAATGTCACCATAAAATAAAATGTTAAAACATATTAATTCTGTAGAAGCAAAAAGAAATGAGATTTAATTTTGAACTTCACTGCACCAATTCATATACAACAGTCTGAACTTCAGAGTACTTGACAAGTTTGGAACTCCCACACGCACTTTCTCCTCCCCTTTCCTCAAAGCAGCATACAACAGTATCTCCCTGTCAAAAGCAATTAATACATTCTGAGTGCTTTAAAAAGCCTAATTTCGAGCCGAGTGATAAAGAGCAAAATCATTCACATCTGCACTCTCCATAAAAAAAGGAGAGTAGTGATTCGCATAATCTGATTACATTGAGCTTTGCAAATTGCTTTAAGGAGAATCCACTGCTTATACAAAAAGTAAAAAAATATACAATACCAAATTACTGCCACCCCAACAAAGACAATTACTTTCCATTAAGAGTGGTGAAGGAAACTGACTCATATTACCATCCATTACTGCTGTGAAAAGATAGTAACATTCCCTATCACAGCATAAGTTAGACATTACTGTATTCAACATAATAGCACTTTGTAACCTCATGCAAGTTCTGTGGCATGCACACAAGCTAAATAGCAAATAAACATTTAAGATGACAACTGCAGACATGACAGTTACAAATATTTCATTGATTTTGTGACCTAATCCTGCAATTGAATGACCCAGAGGAAGAGAAATTTGCGATATTCACAGGCGTACTCCAGAATTCAAGTAACAATACTTCTGATAGCAATATTAAATAGAACATAAACCTTTCCCTTTACTTCCTGTACAGAACCACAGACATTTTAGGTTTACACAGATTGTAATAAGAATATTCATTTTTACCGTTAAGGCCTGTTCAAGGATGGCCCGCTGCTCCTCTTCCTCAACTCTTCTTTGACAGGTCTGACATATCCAGAGTGGCATGTGCTCCAGCAGACCATGTGTCAATGCAGGCACCGAATGTGCCAACTTCTTTAGATCCACAATCCCATTCTGTTGTGTTCCCCAGTCTTTACGTTCATGGTGGCACAACAAACAACAGTCCTTTGTTGGCTGGTGGACAGTAAGGGATGGCTGAAATTAAATAATCAAATGTAACCATAGAGTTTAAAAGCTTTGTTATTGAGCATTACAGGAAGTTAATTTTAAAAGAATTGAACATAACAAGAATTAGGAGCAGGAGTAGGCCATTCGGCCCCTCGAGCCTGCTCCACTGTTCAATACGATCATGTCAGATCTTCTACCTCAAATCCACTTTCCTGCACTATCCCCATATCCCTTAATCTTCAAACATCTATCAATCTCCGTATTGAATATGTTCAAAGGCTGAGCATGCACAGCCCTCTGGGGTAGAGAATTCCAAAGATTCACCACCTAGCTTTGTATCATCAGCAAACCTGGATATATAGGTGCAGCGTTGAGAATCCGGAACCCTCAGGACCAAAGCTGTTCCGGATTTTTCCGGACTTTGGGTCGTCTTTCTGACGTCACGAATCCGGAAACACCCGAGGCCAGGTTGGGGCGCCGAGGAGAGAGGGGGTCAGGAGCCCGCCGAGGTGATAGAAACATAGAAACATAGAAAATAGGTGCAGGAGTAGGCCATTCGGCCCTTCTAGCCTGCACCGCCATTCAATGAGTTCATGGCTGAACATGCAACTTCAGTACCCCATTCCTGCTTTCTTGCCATACCCCTTGATCCCCCTAGTAGTAAGGACTTCATCTAACTCCTTTTTGAATATATTTAGTGAATTGGCCTCAACAACTTTCTGTGGTAGAGAATTCCACAGGTTCACCACTCTCTGGGTGAAGAAGTTTCTCCTCATCTCGGTCCTAAATGGCTTACCCCTTATCCTTAGACTGTGTCCCCCCGGTTCTGGACTTCCCCAACATTGGGAACATTCTTCCTGCATCTAACCTGTCTAACCCCGTCAGAATTTTAAACGTTTCTATGAGTTCCCCTCTCATTCTTCTGAACTCCAGTGAATACAAGCCCAGTTGATCCAGTCTTTCTTGATAGGTCAGTCCCGCCATCCCGGGAATCAGTCTGGTGAACTTTCGCTGCACTCCCTCAATAGCAAGAATGTCCTTCCTCAAGTTAGGAGACCAAAACTGTACACAATACTCCAGGTGTGGCCTCACCAAGGCCCTGTACAACTGTAGCAACACCTCCCTGCCCCTGTACTCAAATACCCTCGCTATAAAGGCCAACATGCCATTTGCTTTCTTAATCACCTGCTGTACCTGCATGCCAACCTTCAATGACTGATGTACCATGACACCCAGGTCTCTTTGCACCTCCCCTTTTCCTAATCTGTCACCATTCAGATAATCGTCGATCTCTCTGTTTTTACCACCAAAGTGGATAACCTCACATTTATCCACAATATATTTCATCTGCCATGCATTTGCCCACTCACCTAACATATCCAAGTCGCTCTGCAGCCTCATAGCATCCTCCTCGCAGCTCACACTGCCACCCAACTTTGGAGATACTACATTTAATCCCCTCGTCTAAATCATTAATGTACAGTGTAAACAGCTGGGGCCCCAGCACAGAACCTTGCGGTACCCCACTCGTCACTGCCTGCCATTCTGAAAAGTCCCCATTTACTCCTACTCTTTGCTTCCTGTCTGACAACCAGTTCTCAATCCATGTCAGCACACTACCCCCAATCCCATGTGCTTTAACTTTGCACATTATTCTCTTGTGTGGGACCTTGTCGAAAGCCTTCTGAAAGTCCAAATATACCACATCAACTGGTTCTCCCTTGTCCACTCTACTGGAAACATCCTCAAAAAATTCCAGAAGATTTGTCAAGCATGATTTCCCTTTCACAAATCCATGCTGACTTGGACCTATCATGTCACCTCTTTCCAAATGCACTGCTATGACATCCTTAATAACTGATTCCATCATTTTACCCACTACTGATGTCAGGCTGACCGGTCTATAAATTCCCTGTTTTCTCTCTCCCTCCTTTTTTAAAAAGTGGGGTTACATTGGCTACCCTCCACTCCATAGGAACTGATCCAGAGTCAATGGAATGTTGGAAAATGACCGTCAATGCATCCGCTATTTCCAAGGCCACCTCCTTAAATACTCTGAGAAGCAGTCCATCAGGCCCTGTGGATTTCTCGGCCTTCAATCCCATCAATTTTCCCAACACAATTTCCCGATTAATAAGGATTTCCCTCAGTTCCTCCTCCTTACTAGACCCTCCGATCCCTTTTATATCCGGAAGGTTGTTTGTGTCCTCCTTGGTGAATACCGAACCAAGGTACTTGTTCAATTGGTCCGCCATTTCTTTGTTCCCCTGTTCAGGCAGGCAGACGAGGAGGCCCCGAGGTAAGGGCAGCGGCAGCAGGGCGAGGCCCCGAGGTCATTAGGTCCGGATTCCAAACCATTTTACAGATTCCAGACGACCCTGCCACCAATCGTCCCGGATTCCGGAACACTGGATTTTCGACGCTGCACCTGTATTACATTTGGTCCCCTCATCCAAATCATTGATATAGATTGCGAATAGCTGTGGCCCAAGCATTGATCCTCACGGTACCCCACTAATGACCTGTTTGCCAACCCAAAAATGACCCGTTTATTCCTACTCTCTGTTTTCTGTCTGTTAACCAATCCTCAATCCATGCTAGTATATTACCCCCAATCCCATGAGCCCTAATTTGATTTAATAACCTCTTATGTGGCACCTTATCAAATGCCTTCTGAAAATCCAAATACACCACTTCCACTGGTTCCCCATTAGCTATTCTGCTAGATACAAGCTCAAAAAATGCTAATAGATTTGTCAAACATGATTCTCCTTTCATAAATCCCTGTTGACTCTGCCCAATCCTATTATTATTTTCCAAATGCCCTGTTACCATATCCTTAATAATAGATTCTAGCATGTTCCCTACTACGGATGTCAGGCTAACTGGTCTGTAGTTCCTCGTTTTCTCTCTCCCTCTTTTCTTAAATAGCGGGGTTACATTTGCTACCGTCCAATTGCATACATTATATGCACTAAATTTGGCTAGTAGAAAACTGCTTGCACATAACACCAGTCACTGTAATCACCATACAATGATTAAATGGCGGGGGAGGAGTTAAATAACCTATATTCATCTATCTATTAAATATTGCATATTGGGCACACATTTCTTCACTTCCTGTTGTCACAGTTTTTGATCGTATTTGTGCATCAATAATCCCCATTCAATTTTGCTCTGTCGACAATCCCAATGCAGTTGCAGTCCTCCCATCAGCATATATTTCATATCTGTAATTACCAAGACTGGACAACACTTGTTTCACCAATACTTTCATCACTGTCACTTACTTGGTCTTGTATTTTGCAGAGCTATTTATACACCAACATCCTGGTTCCCTCAGTAATCATTGTAATACAACACTGCAAATGTTCAGTCAACTGGCACACCTGGAACGCCTGTTCCAGATTATCTAATGATAATACTCTACCTTTTAAAATGTTTGGCTTCAATATACATTACCATATTTTTATCAATATTAAATGTCATTTTCCTGCCTAATTACTTTCGCATACCTTGATATAACCCAAAATTGTAAAACATTTTACTTCAATGATATTCATGAGGATATCAACAATGACTACTATGAGCCTCAGAACCAACTGCTGGGGGACTTCACCAGTAAGTTTAGACGGTTGAGGAGTGATCGAATCAAAATGTTTAAAATGACAAAAAGATTCAATGAGGCAGATGCAGAGAAACTATTTGCTCTGATGGGGGAATCCAGAGCAAGGGGACACAATCGTAAACTTAGAGCTCGGCTATTGAGGAGTGAAATCAGGAACCACTTTTTCAACATGAAGTGCAGTGGAAATATGGAACTCTCTCCCATAAAAGGCCGTTGATGCTGGGTCAATTTAAATTTTCAAGACTGAGATCAATAGATTCTTGTTTGGTAAGGGTATCCAAGGATATGGATCAAAGGCAGGAAAATGTAGTTGAGTACAGATCAAACATGACATGATTGAATGGCGGAACAGTCTTGGGATACTGAATGGCCTACTCCTATGGCTGTTATCCTACTAGCTCTATTACCAAATTCTAAGCTTCCCATCTAACCAGTTTGTTATACAATTTAATGTTTCTTCATGGTTTTCATTTCAGGCACAAGTTTCTGCTCAACAACCTCACCAAATGCCGGTAGTAATGCAAGTGCAAACTAGTCACATTCGGCCCTAATTTTCTGTCCAAGTAACAGTGAGGCTGATAACGCTCACCGTTATTTATGTACAAATGGCACGGCAACTTCAACCAAGGAGCAAATGCGCGGGTCCAAAAGTTGCTGTCCGACTGGCACCACTCTGCCATTAGCTTTGCGAAAATGACAACTCGCTGACGGCTTCATCTTTGAAATGCATTGAATAGCAAGTTGCTGTATTTGGACGGTAGATACGAACCAACCACGCCACAGAAAGCCTGACCAATTCACTCTAATTATCCTTTTAACAACATAATAAATATTACTTCCAGTCAACAACTCTGGTACTGAAAATTAACTATTACAAGTGCGGAGTCTCATTCCTCCAGGTTTTAATTGTTGTAAATATATAAAATTTACATTTTTTTCAAAAAGTGTTTTAATTTTCCTTTCTGTCTTTTTTTTTCCCTCGCTCTCAATCCAATTTTTCTTCATTTCTCTTTCTGCACCTGATTTGGCACTGAATTCAACATAGCCATCAACTCCATTCTCTCCGACAACTTTTAGACTGAACCAACCTTGGTATCATATCTGATCCTGAGATGAGCTTCCGACCACATATCCACGCCATCACCAAAACCGCCTACTACCACCTCCGTAATATCGCCCGACTCACCCCTACCTCAGCAACTGCAGAAACCCTCATCCATTGGTTTGTTATGTCTAGACTTGACTATTCCAATGCTCTCGTGGTCAGCCTCATATCTTCCATTCTCCATAAACTTGAATTCATTCAAAACTCTGCTGCCTCCACCAGCCCGACAACCCTCTGAGATCTCTGCGCTTGTCGTCCAATTCTGGCCTCTTGGGCATCCCCTATTTCAATTGCTCCACTACTGGCGGCCATGCTTTCAGCTGTCTTGGCCTCAAGTTCTGGCATTCCCTCCCTCAACGTTTCCACCCCTCTCATCCTTTAAGACACTCCTTAATACTGACCTCGTTCTTGTCATAATATCTCTATGTGGCTCCGTGTCAAATTTAGTTTGATAACACTTTTGTGAAGTGCCTTGGGACGTTTTACTACATTAAAGGCAAGTTGTTGTTGAATTCACCCTTTCTTCAGTCCTTGAGCTGTTAATTTCACAATCCTTCAATCTGATTGGTTACGGAGATGCACAGTTGCTTGTACTGTTCACTCAGGTCCCCGATGACCGGTTTCCCCCCCTGCGATGTTATCAGCTCGCACTTCCAGCAACTTGCCATGCAAAAAATTTAAAAACCTAAACATGCAAGGGCAAGTCTAACATTAGCTGCCATAACAAAACAAATTATGGCACACTACTTCCATCCACTGACTCATCTCTTGAAAGAGCACCATTAAATGTATTGGGCATAATTCACCTTTCACAAAACTGTGTGGGATTAACTCTTTTACTCTTGAAAATTATATTGAATTGCTTCTTTAATAACATGTCGACCCAATAACTGGGATGATTCTTGTAATTTTCTTTCCAGGTTGGGTGAGGGGGGGTGGAGAAGAGAGAGACAAAAGTGAATCTGTTTGATATACTGCTGTTAATGAGTTTACCTAAACATATAACTGCTCTTTTTAAAGCTTTGTGCTGAGATGATTGTGCACTGATCAGATGGAGTGAATATACCCAACAGTTTGAAAGAGGGAAAGATGGACCACAGCAATAACCCATTGTTTTGTTATGTTTCTTTAACCTCTAGTGAAATGATCATGTTCAATGCTATAATATATGGACAAATAAGTGGGTTGCAATGGCAAATCACCAAGCACTCGGCCAAACGGTGAAAACTTTGATTTTTTTTTAAGAGCTCTGAGCATCTTGGGTTCTTGAGAAACTCTCAGTGATTGCTCAAAGGGAATAAAGAGTCAAATTGAAAGTGTGTGGAAGGTTTCCACCCCCAAGGGGGACGAAGAGTTAAAAAGCTCCACTATATCTAGCTATGAATGCAAGTTGTAGGATACCAGTGTTCCTGAATTTTTTTTTACTTGGGCAGCAAACACTATAAGGTAACAGATTAAAGAATATATCTCCCCCGACTTTGTTGCAACTTAAAAAACACACCCATATCCTACATGAGCTAGTCTTATGGATTGAGCAAAATTTCTAAGTTACACACCAAATTGTAGGCACACCTGTGCTGTCTCCCCATACCAAAAAGGAACTGGGATCAGGCAGCCCAAATTCATCTCTCTAAAATCTCGTGAGGAAACGTTACACCAAATTTGGACATACAATTAACACGGTGGAACAATGTGACAAAATAGAAGACGACGTTAATAAACTTACAGAATGGATGAGTCAATGGCAATTGAATTTCAATACAAATAAGTGTGAGGTGGTGCATTTTGGTAGGAGGAATAAGGAGGCCACATACTTGTTGGAAAATAAGAGTACAAATGGGGTAGAGGAGGAAAGGAATCTTGTGGTACACATTAAAATCATAAGTAGCAATGCAAGTTAAGGCAGCCATAAAAAATGCAAACAAAGCACTGGGGTTAATTTCTAGAGGAATCTATTTGAAAAGCAGGGAAGTTATGTTAAACTTGTATAAAATCTTATTTCGACTACGCTTATGTATGGTTATGGTCTCCATATTACAAAAAGGATATATAGGTACTGGAGAAGGTGCAAAAAAGATTTGCAAGGATGATCCCAGAACAGAGCTCATAACTATCACGAAAGACTCAACACGCTAGAAAAGGGAAAGCTGAGGGGTGACCCCATAATTCAAAATTATGAAGAGATTTGAAGAGGGTAGACATAGAGAAAATGTATCCACTTGTAGGCGAGTCCAAAATGAGGGGCGATCAATAAAAGATAGTCACTAATAAATCCAATGAAGAATTCAGAATCAGCTTTACCAAGAACATAAGATACAGCAGTTATCATGGGCGACTTTAATCGACATATAGATTGGGCTAACCAAACTGGTAGCAATACGTTGGAGGAGGATTTCCTGGTGTGTATTAGGGATGGTTTGAGACCAACATGTCGAGGAACCAATGAGATGGCTGGACATCCTAGACTGGGTGATGTGTAATGAGAAAGGACTAATTAGCAATCTTGTTGGTGTGAGACCTCATGGGGAAGAGTGACCATAATATGGTAGAATTCTTTATTAAGATGGAGAGTGACACAGTTAATTCAGAGACTAGGGTTCTGAACTTAAGGAAAGATAACTTCGATGGTATGAGACGTGAATTGGCTAGAATAGACTGGCGAATGATACTTAAAGGGTTGACGGTGGATAGGCAATGGCAAACATTTAAAGATCACATGGATGAACTTCAGCAATTGTACATCCCTGTCTGGAGTAAAAATAAAACGGGGAAGGTGGCTCAACCGTGGCTAACAAGGGAAATTAAGGATTGCGTTAAATCCAAGGAAGAGGCATATAAATTGGCCAGAAAAAGCAGCAAACCTGAGGAGGGAGAAATTTAGAATTCAGCAGAGTAGGAAAAAGGGTTTAATTAGGAGGGGAAAAATAGAGTATGAGAGGAAGCTTGCCGGGAACATGAAAACTGACTGCAAAAGCTTTTATAGATATGTGAAGAGAAAACGATTAGTGAAGGTCCCTTGCAGTTAGAATCAGGTGAATTTAGAATGGGGAACAAAGAAATGGCAGTCCAATTGAACAAATACTTTGGTTCTGTCTTAATGAAGGAAGACACAACTAATCTTCCGGAAATACTAGGGGACCAAGGGTCTAGCAAGAAGGAGGAACTGAAGGAAATCCTTATTAGTCAGGACATTGTGTTAGAGAAATTGAAGGCCGATAAATCCCCAGGGCCTGATAGTCTGCATCCCAGAGTACTTAAGGAAATGGCCCTAGAAATAGCGGATGCATTGGTGATCATTTTCCAACAGTCTATCGACTCTGGATCAGTTCCTATGGGCTGGAGGGTAGCTAATGTAACACCACTTTTTAAAAAAGGAGGGAGAGAGAAAACAGGGAATTATAGACCGGTTAGCCTTACATCAGTAGTGAGGAAAATGTTGGAATCAATTATTAGAGATGAAACAGCAGCGCATTTGGAAAGCAGTGACAGGATCGGTCCAAATCAGCATGGATTTATGAAAGGGAAATCATGCTTGACAAATCTCGAACTTTTTGAGGATGTAACCAGTAGAGTGGACAAGGGAGAGCCAGTGGATGTGGTGTATTTGGACCTTCAAAAGATTTTTGACAAGGTCCCACACAAGAGATTGGTGTGCAAAATTAAAGCACATGGTATTGGGGGTAATGTATTGATGTGGATAGAGAACTGGTTGGCAGACAGGAAGCAGAGAGTTGGGATAAACGGGTCCTTTTCAGAATGGCAGTGAGGTGCCGCAGTGCTCAGTGTGGGACCCCAGCTCTTTACAATATACATTAATGATTTAGATGAAGGAATGGAGTGTAATATCTCCAAGTTTGCAAATGACACTAAACTGGGTGGCAGTATGAGCTGTGAGCAGGATGCTAAGAGGTTGCAGGGTGACTTGGACAGGTTACGTGAGTGGGAAAATGCATGGCAGATGCAGTATAATGTGGATAAATGTGAGGTTATCCACTTTGGTGGCATAAACATGAAGGCAGACTATTATCTGAATGGCGGCAGATTAGGAAAAGGGGAGGTGCAACGAAACCTGGGTGTCATGGTACATCAGTCATTGAAAGTTGGCATGCAGGTACAGCAGGCGGTGAAGGCGGCAAATAGCATGTTGGCCTTCATAGCTAGGAGATTTGAGTATAGGAGCAGGGAGGTCTTACTGCAGTTATACAGGGTCTTGGTGAGACCTCACCTGGAATATTGTGTTCAGTTTTGATCTCCTAATCAGAGGAAGGACGTTCTTGCTATTGAGGGAGTGCAGCGAAGGTTCACCAGACTGATTCCCAGGATGGCAGGACTGAATATGAGGAGAGACTGGATCGACTTGCCCTGTACTCACTGGAGTTTAGAAGGATGAGAGGGGATCTTGTAGAAACATATAAAATCTAACGGGACTGGACAGGTTAGATGCAGGAAGAATGTTCCCAATGTTGGGGAGGTCCAGAACCAGGGGTCACAGTCTAAGGATAAGGGGTAAGCCATTTAGGACCGAGATGAGGAGAAACTTCTTCACTCAGGGAATTGTTAACCTGTGGCATTCTCGACCACAGAGAGTTGTTGATGCCAGTTCGTTAGCTATATTCAAGAGGGAGTTAGATATGACCCTTACGGCTAAAGGGATCAAGGGGTATGGAGAGAAAGCAGGAAAGGGGTGACTGATCAGCCATGATCTTATTGAATTGTGGTGCGGGCTCGAAGGGCCGAATGGCCTACTCCTGGCACCTATTTTCTATGTTTCTAAGAACATTAGAAATAAGACCACGAGTAGACTATACAGCCCCTCGAGCCTGCTCCGCCATTTAATACAATCATGGCTGATCCGATCATGGACTTAGGTCCACTTCCCTGCCCACTCCCCATAATCCCTTACCGGTTAAGAAACTGTCTATCTCTGTCTTAAATTTATTCAATGTCCCAGCTTCCACAGCTCTCTGAGGCAGTGAATTCCACAGATTTACAACCCTCTGAGAAGAAATTCTTCCTCATCTCAGTTTTAAATGGACGGCCCCTTATTCCAAGATAATGCCTCCTAGTTCTAATCTCCCCTATCAGTGGAAACACCCTCTCTGCATCCACCTTGTCAAGCCCCCTCAATCTTATACTCAATTCCAATGAGTCGAGGCCCAACCTACTCAACCTTTCCACATAAGTCAACCCCCTCATCTCCGAATCAACCCAGTGAACCTTCTCTGAACTGCCTCCAAAGTATATCCTTTCGTAAATATGGAAACCAAAACGGTACGCAGTATTCCAGGTGTGGCCTCACCAATACTCTGTAAAGCTGTAGCAAGACTTCCCTGCTTTAACACTCCGTCCCCTTTGCAATAAAGGCCAAGATTCCATTGGCCTTCCTGATCACTTGCTGTACCTGCATACTAACCTTTTGTGCTCCATGCACAAGTACCCCCAGGTTCTGCTGTACTGCAGCACTTTGCAATTTTTCTCCATTTAAATAATAACTTGCTCTTTGATTTTTTTTCTGCCAAAGTGCATGACCTCACACTTTCCAACATTATACTCTATCTGCCAATTTTTTGGCCACTCACTTAACCTGTCTATGTCCTTTTGCAGATTTTTTGTGTCCTCCTCACACGTTGCTTTTCCTCTCATCTTTGTATTGTCAGCAAACTTTGCTATGTTACACTCGGTCCTTTCTTCCAAGTCATTAATATAGATTGTAAATAGTTGGGGTCCCAGCACTGATCCCTGCGGCACACCATTAGTTACTGATTGCCAACTCAAGAATGAACCATTTATCCCGACTCTGTTTTCTGTTAGATAGCCAATCCTATATCCATGCTATTATATTACCCTCAACCCCATGAACTTTTATCTTGTGCAGTAACCTTTTATGTGGCACCTTGTCAAATGCCTTCTGGAAGTCCAAATACACAACATCCACTGGTTCCCCTTTACCCACCGTGTTCGTTACATCCTCAAAGAATTCCAGCAAATTTGTCAAACCTGCTTCCCCTTCATAAATTCATGCCGACTCTGCCTGACCAAATTATGCTTTTCCAAATTACTGCTACTGCTTCTTTAATGATGGACTCCAACATTTTCCCAACCACAGATGTTAGGCTAACTGGTCTATAGTTTCCTGCTTTTTGTCTGCCTCCTTTTTTTTTAAAAAAAAGGGTCAGAATGTGGAATTGCTACCACATGGGGTAATTGAGGCAAATAGCATAGATGCATTTAAGGAGAACAACAAGTTGTATTTCGATAGCACCTTTAACGAAGTAAAATGTCCCAAGGTGTTTCCCAGCAGTGTTATAAGACAAAGATTTGACACCAAGCCATACAAGGAAAAATTAGGGCAGAAAAGAGGTCAGTTTTAAGGACCGCCTTAAAGGAGGAAAGCATGGTAAAGAGTTTTAGGGAGGGAATTCCAGAGCTTAGGGGCTGTGCAATTGAAGGCGCAGCCACCAATGGTTGAGTGATTATAATCAGGGATGCTCAAGAGGGCAGAATTAGTGGAGCACAGATATCTCAGGGGCCGGGCAGGGGGGGGCGTTGTGAAGCTGGAGGAGATTACAGCGATAGGGAGGGGCGAGGCCATGGAGGAATTTGAAAACAAGAATGGAGAATTTTGAAATCAAAATGTTACATAACCGGGAACCAATGTAGGTCAGCGAACACAGGGGTGATGGGTGAACAGGACTTGATGCGAGTTAGGACAAGAGCAGCTGAGTTTTGGATGACCTCAAGTTTACGTAGGGTAGAACACGGGAGGCCAGCCAGGAGTGCGTTGGAATAGTCAAGTCTAGAGATAACAAAGGCTAGATAGGTACATGAGAGAGAAAGAAATAGAACTATCTGCAGATAAAGTTGAAGAAGGTTGGGAGGAGGCTCTTGTGGAACATAACGCCAGCACAGACCACTTGGGCTGAAAGGCCGGCCTATGCAATTCTATGAAACCTTCATGAATATGCTATGAACTTTCACCAAGAAATTGGTTTCCACAACGCCTACAAGGATTTGTTTTCCCGGGTCTCTTTCTTATCTCCATTATAGTTTTAATAATGGAAAGTATATAATATAAAATACATTTTTCTTTCCCTGTTACTTTTATACTTACTCCATTATAGTTGCTCCAAGCCTTTATTTAACAGTTCACCTTTAAGTGTTACATAGGATTACATAAGATATATGACACAGAAACAGGCCATTTGGCCCAAACAGTCTATGTTGGCGTTTAAGCTTTCCTCATCTAAATCTATCAGCATAACCCACTGTTCCCTTCTCCCTCATACACTTGTTTAACCTCTCCATAAATGCATCTATATTATTCGCTGGAATCACTCCCTCTGGTAGCAAGTTCCACATTCTTACCACTCTTTGGGTAAAGAATTTTCTTTTGAATTCCGTATTGGATTTCCTGGTGACTATCTTGTATTGATGGCCTCTAGTTATGCTCTTCCCCACAAGTGGAAACATTCTCTCTGTATCTACTCTATCAAAGCCTTTCATAATTTTAAAGACCTCTATTAGGTCACCCCTCAGCCTTCTTTTTTGCCAAGAGAAAAGAGACCCAGTCCGTTCATCCTTTCCCGATATGCGTAACCTTGCACTTCTGGTATCATCCTTGCACATCTTCTCTGCACGCTCTCCAGTGCCTCTATATCCTTTTTATATGATGACCAGAACTGTATGCAGTACTCCAAGTGTGGTCTAACCAAGGTTTGATACAGGTTTAGCATAACTGACATATGAAGACTGGATCGACTAGGCTTATATTCACTGGAATTTAGAAGAATGAGAGGGGATCTCATGGAAACATAAAATTCTGACGGGATTGGACAGGTTAGATGCAGGAAGAATGTTCCCGACGTTGGGGAAGTCCAGAACCAAGGGTCACAGTCTAAGGATAAGGGGTAAGCCATTTAGGACAGAGATGAGGAAAAACTTCTTCACTCAGAAAATTGTGAACCTGTGGAATTCTCCACCACAGAAAGTTGTTGAGGCCAGTTCGTTAAGATATATTCAAAAGGGAGTTAGATGTGGCCCTTACAGCTAAAAGGATCAAGGGGTATGGAGAGAAAGCAGGAATGGGGTACTGAAGTTGCATGATCAGCCATGATCATATTGAATGGTGGTGCAGGCTCGAATGGCCGAATGGCCTACTCCTGCACCTATTTTCTATGTTTCTATGTCCTTACTTTTCAATTCTATGCCTCTAGAAATAAACCCTAGTGCTTGGTTTGCTTTACTTACGGCCTTTCTATCCTATGTCGCAACGTTTAGCAATTTGTACTCTGATCCCTTTGTTCCTCTACCCCACCTATACTCTCTCACGCTAAGTAATAAGTGACCTCCCTATTCTTCTTACCAAAATGTAATACCTCACATTTATCTGTGTTTAACTTCATTTGCCTATGATATGCCCATTCTGTGAGTTTATTAATGTCCTCCTGTAATTTGTTGCAGTCTTCCTCAGTATTGACCATCACCTGCAATTTGGTGTCATCCACAAATTTAGAAATTGTGTTTTTGATTCCAAGTGCTAAATCGTTAATATAAATTATGAACAGTGGTCCCAGCACTGATCCTGTGGAACATCACTACTCACCTTCTGCCACTGTGAATAGCTACCTTTTAACCCCTACTGTCTGTCTTGGAAGCCAGTTACCTATCCATTCTGCTACTTGTCTCCTGACTCTGCATTCTTTGACCTTGTTCATCAGTCTATTATGGGGTACCTCATTGAAGGCCTTTTGAAAATCTTGATTAATTACATCTACTGTATTACCCTTGTCTACTCTCTCCGTTACCTCTTCAAAAAATTCAATGAGGTTGGTCAAGCAAGACTTTCCCTTTTGAAATCCATGTTCACTATTCATTATTATATTGTTAGTTTCTAAATGTTCTTCTATTTTCCCCTTTAGTAGGGATTTCATTATTTTTCCTACCACCGATGTTAAGCTGACCGGTCTATAATTCCCTGGACATGTTCTATCCCCTTTTTTGAATATAGATATTACGTTAACCATCCACCACTCTTCTGGCACTAAACCTTTTTCTAATGGATTAATAAATATGTGTGGTATTGCCTCGGCTATCCCTTCCAGAGATTGTTTTAAAATGCGTGGATGCATTCCATCTGGACCAGGGGTTTTAGCCTCTTTGAGTTTGATTAGTTTCTTTAATATATCCCCTCTTTTTATTGTAATTGTGCTTATCTCATTACTAATCTCATCATCCAATGTCATGTCCACCTGTTGTAGCTCCCTGGTAAATACTGAAACAAAATCATTATTTAATATTTCTGCCATCTCTCTATTGTTATCTGTGGTATTATCCTGCATATCCCCTAATGGCCCTATTCCCATCCTAACCTTCCTTTGTCCTCACCTTTCACCCCACCAGCCTCCACGTTCAACGGATCATCCTCCACCATTTCCGCCACTACCAGCATTATCCCACCACCACCAGCATTATCCCACCACCAACCACATCTTCCTCTCCCCTCCCTTCTCAGCATTCCGAAGGGATCGCTCCCTCCGCAACACCCTGGTCCATTCCGCAGTCACCCCCAGCAACCCTCCCCTTCCCACACCACTTTCCCGTGCAAGCACAGGAGATGCAACACCTGCCCTTTTACCTCCTCCCTTCCCACTATCCAGGGCCCCAAATACTCCTTCCAGGTGAAACAGCGATTTACTTGTACTTCTTTCAATTTACAGTATACTGTATTCGCTGCTCACGACGTGGTCTCCTCCACATTGGGAGACCAAGCGTAGATTGGGTGACCGCTTTGCGCAGCACCTCCGTTCAGTCCGCAAGTGTGACCCTGAGCTCACGATCGCCTGTAACTTTAATTCTCCACTCCAACCTCTCCGTCCTCTATCTCCTACACTGTTCCAACGAAGCTCAACGCAAGCTCGAGGAACAGCACCCCATTTTTCGTTTAGGCACTTTACAGCCTTCTGGACTCAACATTGAGTTCAACAATTTCAGAACGTAACCACTGTCACTCTCTTCCCCCCCCGCCGCCCACCCCCCGAGCCTGTTTCCTTTTTTCTCCTTGTCTCTAATGGCAGCTGGTCATTATTCTGCCATTCACACCCGATCTTGACTAATGTTTTTCGAACTCCTGGCGTTACCATTTCAATTCGGCTCATCATCCCTTTTGTCTCTCTAATCGCTCCTGCCTTCCACCCTATCACAGACCTTCCCTTTTGTTCTTTCTTCCCCTCCCCCTTTCAGTGCTGGTTAAGAATGTGTTCTTTCTGAACATTCTCCAGTTCTGACAAAGGGTCATCAACTCAAAACATTAACTGTTTTTCTCTCCACAGATGCTGCCTGACCCGCTGAATTTTCTCTTTTTATTCCTTTTTTTATTGATGTGTCTGTAAAATATTTTACTATTTTGTTTTATGTTCCTTGATCATTTAAATTCATAGTTTCTCTTTGCAGATCCCAATGCAAGATATCTATATAGCTCTATGTGCTATATATTTAATTTGCACTATTCCTAGTGTCTTCACAGTATTCTTTCCAATTTAATTTGCCTTAAAAGTGTTATTCTGACTACCGAGTACCCGAGACCAGATATGCTGCAGTTACTTTTGTTACTTTTCATGCAACCTACATTTCAAAATAATCTAATAAAGCTCATTTTATCCTCCATTTTCTCTGATGGGTCAAAGCATCTCCCAGTGTAGCCCCAAAAAACGGCTTTCAATTCAGTCTCAGTTAGGGTAGCGGTTGAGTGCTTACATTCGCCTCACCGAGCTGGGCTTTGGTTTTGTTGGGGGGAGGGGCAAGAAAAATACAATATGAAATTACCTCAACTGCTATCTAGTAACGCTCCTAGAAAATGAACATTCATGGGCACCAGATAATTTGAACTCCACTGTGTGAACACCTACATGATTGAATAGTCTACCAACCCTGTCTAGGTTTTTTTTTACATAAAGTGTGGCCACTTAAATGAGGTACCAGGGAACTATAACCTAGCAAGAGTTTGCACCTTCGGGTGATGTGAGAAAAAAATGTGGGGGGGGGGGCCGATGTGAAGGGACAAAGAAGGGAAATAAAAAATACTGCAGATCCGAATGCGAGACACTTACACAACTCACATATCCAATTATGGTGAACACTTTTGTTACTTTGCATGCACCATGAAACTACACCCACTACATTAACATAATACAGGTTGAACCTCCCTTATCCAGAACTCTCTGATCCAGAACCATTCCCGGCCACCGCATGGTGCATGCGCAGAACTTCAACATGAACAAATTGAACACACTGAAGTCCTTCCCCTCTGCCGATTCCCGCAATCGCTAGCCTGACCCTGCGATCCACCGCCCCCCCCTCCCGCCCCCATGATCTCTCTGCCATATTCCCAGCCCCGATAACCCCTTGCTCAGTACCTATCCGATTCAATTTAACGTGACTACCCCTCATCCAGAAAAATCCCTTATCCAGAACAGACCAGGTCCCGAGGGTTCCGGATAAGGGAGGTTCAACCTGTATCCTGGGGCTGGCATGGCATCCTGTATGTATGCAGTGTAAGCCAGCTAGTCATTCATAACTTGTTCATAACATTCTGATTAACTAGTAAAACGTTTTAGCCAATCAAAATGACTAAAGCAATGAACTTGTAAACAATGCTTTGAGCCAACATATAGAAAATACGTCTTGCATTCGTTTTTGATCTAGGCACCATGTAAAAGCATTTGTGCAAAATCTTTCCATTTGTGTGGGGGAGCAGTAGGAAACATGCATACATTCATTAGCTACCACTGAAATGCTGCTAAATGTACTGAGCTCAGTTTAACACAGTCGACTTATCCCACAGAATTGTTACATGTACTGGGTGTTCAATCGGTCAGACCTATAGTACCTCTGAGCCCAATTAACAACAAGATGACTTGTTCATTTAATTCTATAAATAGAATCCAGTTCACAAGTTTAAATCTATGGGAATATTTTATACATAAATGCATATACATTTGCAGAATTGTATTTTGCTTATTTCCTACACAGAATACATAATTTAAATCATAGAATTACTGTAATTTCCTATAAGCTATAAACAGCTTAAAAATCAAAATCAAAATTTCAACATTACCATACCATAACCCGGTGATGACTTCCTCCAAGTATTCTGAACTGACTGCTTTACAACTGAGATGCAAATATGGGGGCGGGGAAGGGGCAGAGGGCGAAAACATTTCCGTGAACACCATCTAAAGAGATGGTTTGTGTAACTTAAAGTACCAGAGGATGCTTGAATAAGGAAGTATCAACAGTTTGGTTCTATTTCTGAAAGTCTTTAATTTACCTGAATGTGTCACAAGATTCATCTGAGGTTGGGCAACCATCTTAGTACACACTGTACATCAGTGGCTTTTAAACTTTTCTGTGGGGGCATCCAATGAACAATGGTGCACTTCTGGAAGCCCATCCCTCCATCCATCCTAAGTTACAAAAGACTGTCAGCTGCCCAAAAGTATGCAGCAATAGAAATAATATTCTATTAAGTCAACCATGAAAGAAATCTCATCAACTTGGGACTCCGAGGATCCCAGTTTGCTGCATTCTTTTGAGATTTTCCTGAGTTACTAAACTGCACAAAATAAACTTTGACCTTTAAAGATAAATGTGAAAGACATGATGGTATATATTTGAATCAAAAATCCCTCATCTGCTGTGAATTACTGCTGAAGCCAGCACTGAATCTCAAAATTGCACATCACATGATGCACACATGCAAAAACAATGAAGACAATTTCTTAAAGCAACCTAGATCACACCAGCAATGGAAATGATTTAATCTTTGTGGTTTTAAGTTTACTGTTGACTCATCTATTGATTTGGTGGGAGTCTCAATCACTTATTAATTTATTGTTCTGAGAATTGTCTGCTTATTTCTACTGCTCTGCATATGTCCACCAGTTCCATTCTTTACTCATTACAGCAACTCTTATCACAGAAAAAAATAGCAGCTTCTGTGACATTACATCCCAACAGAACAAAAAGTCATTTTCTGGATCTGTTTATGGTATGGTATGGTATAATGAAAGCTCCAATATGCCCAAATGTTGCTCTTGTGCATATGGAACAGCATTTATCAGGCACTGGAATGAAGAGAAGTAGAGTACAAATAAACTAAATGTAATCTTTCATTCACTGTGAAACTGATTTATGTCAGGCAGGAGAAAATTAATGTTAGTGGGCTGTACAACACGGCAACATCACATGCAAGTCTTTATTCCACAAAAATTTATGATGGCATTAATGGAGGTTCTAGTACATAAACAACGTATGCACTGGAACTTACTGGGTTTCTGGAAAAATAACTGCCATGCAAGTCAAGCAGTGCATGCCGAAACCCGGAACTTGGAGGGCCTTTTAGAAGACTTATGACAACGTATACTTCAGCATACGGTGTCAACGGGACCCCAAATTCCGGGCGATTAATAACAGCACAATCATCTTCTCCACTTGTGAGAAAACAGTGGTGAAATAAAGGGGGTGAACCACCTACTCTCTCTCCCCTCCGTATCTCTTCACCCTTGCCCTCACCTTTTCTACCACCCCTCACTAGAATTGATGAATACCAATTCAGAAATCAACAGATTAACACATTACAGTGGATGGAAAAGTTCTGCCTCCCCTGAGAAAACACTTGTAAACAACAGTTGAAGTGAAGCCACACAAGTTCCACTAAAGATTGGTCCTTCAAGCATCTGCCATCTAGTTGCAGTCACTGTGTCAGCCAGTGACTCAGTTGGTAGAACCTTCACCTCTGAATTGGAAGGTTGTGGGTTCAAGTCCCACAAAAATCTAAGCTAACACTACAGTGCAGTACTGTTAAGAGATGCCATCTTTCAGATGAGACATTAAACGGAGACGTTGTCTGCTCGCTCAGGTGGACTTAAAAGATCCCATGCCACTATTTCGAAGAAGAGCAGGGGAGTTCTCCCCGGCGGTGTCCTAGCCGATATTTATCCCTCAATCAACATAACTAAAAACGAATTACCTGATCATTATCACATTGCTGTTTGAGAGTTTGCTGAGTGCAAATTGGCTGCCGCATATCCTACATTACAACCGTGACTACATTTGGGATG
Organism: Pristiophorus japonicus; assembly: GCF_044704955.1. NCBI lineage: Eukaryota > Metazoa > Chordata > Chondrichthyes > Pristiophoridae > Pristiophorus > Pristiophorus japonicus. The sequence continues at coordinate 76,796,659 of NC_091980.1, read as the reverse complement.
GCGGGTGGTCATGAAAGGCACTATATAAATGCAAGTCTTTCTTTTAGTTAACCCCAACACAGTTGGTACCTCGAGCACACAACATTGTTTGAACGCCTGTTTTCCCCCCCAAAACATTAAGTTGCAGAAAACATTCATTGGTGAGTTTTAACAATAGATAAAGCATTGAATCGAAGATTTCTCATTCAGGAACGAAAATTCCATAAGTCTCTGATCTACATTAAGTGTGGAAATCCCTGACCCAAGTCCGCCCAAAATGGAAGAAGAGCATCCGGGAGGGCGCGGAGCACCTCGAGTCTCGTCACCGAGTGCATGCAGAAATCAAGCGCAGGCAGCGGAAGGAGTGTGCGGCAAACCAGGCTCCCCACCCACCCTTTCCTTCAACCACTGTCTGACCCACCTGTGAGAGACTGTAATTCCCGCAGTGGACTGTACAGCCACCTGAGAACTCACTTTTAGAGTAGAAGCAAGTCTTCCTCAATTTCGAGGGATTGCCTATGATGATGATGTTGTAATGCTGCTGCTCAAATACACCCATGTGTATGAACAATGGAGTCTTCACAACTTCATTTGGAAACAGTAAAATATCATTTCAGTGCACCTCAACTCTTGTAGTACACTTGTCAACAAGCCATAAAATGTAACATTTTATTAGGGTGGATGTCAGGCAGTGCAGGTTCAATATCCGATGTGCAAAAATGCTTGATATTCCCCTGAACCCTCATTACAGTGACAGGATCAGCAATCTGTAACTTATGGTCAACAGAGGTGGATCTGAAATCTGTTCTCTGCGTGTCATTAAAAATCTCAAAGTCAACTAGACCCAATTCAGCGATGCCATTTTGGACAGTTAAATAGCCCCAGACAAGTTGTAGCACTCCTCCTCTCATTCATTGCTTTTCCTCCACCACTCTGTGCTTGGACTGCCATTGGAAATGCAAACAAAAATGTAAACATCTGCACGTGCACCAACGTTGGACACACACATCTGATGTAAACACATTTACAGACTGATTAGAACAATAGAATTACACCTATTTAAAGTAGTGAAGTTGTACTCAAACAACCTTGGCCAATTCAAACACAGTCAAGATTATGTCACAGGACCTCTCTAATAAAGAGACCGTGACTACAATACATCAACCATACTTTAGCATTCTGGAATCCAAAGTTATGTATGACAGCTTGATACAGATGTTGGTTGAGCATCACTAATGAGCCACTAATCTAACGCCTCCCTGTGTGGAAAAGCTAATCTTTCAGAGGTTACACTATGGGGTTCTGTAAAATTATGCATAACATTATTAAAATCCTCATTTTACAAACAAATTAAAAGGTGGGGATTATTTCAGCATTTGTTTCATTTAATTAGTTATTCTGTTGAATGTCCAAACCAAACTCAGCGGGCACAACACAATTACTTGCAGATGATTATTTCCAAGTGTGGAAAAAATACACCAAAATTACTATTTCCACCCTCCCCTGCGGATCATTCGACCTCACCCTCTGCACAACCACCCCCACACACAACATAAATAGCACATAGCAAGTTACTTCCTTCCTTGCACGTTAGATCGGATGCCAGCAATCACTTTGCAAAGTTTGGTTTAGTTTTCAAGATACACACTAGGGCTAGGACATGGTGCGTTGAAGTAGAAACAAATTATACCATAGAGTGAGAGGACCTCAGCAATTTCCTGGTTTCAGCCAAGTTCTCAGAAGTTGGAAGGTGCTGCAAAAAGGCCATGTGCTTTGCCACAAAAACACGGTCACCGCAGACTGACCTTTTTCACGCTATGTTGTGCCATTGTCTGAGGACCAGGCGAATGCTTCCATCCCATAGCTTTAATAGAGATGGTACATGTTTTGGCAAGACTCAGAAGGTGGTAGAGGAATAAAAACTTGCTCAAAACAAAGTTGACATTGTGCTTCAATATACCAGGAACCACTACTTGGTGCTCAAAGTTAAAAGGGAGGCAGAGCTCTTAGCTCAGAAGCAACAATTCAATTGCATCCTTGTGGACAAGATAGATGTAGCTTTTGTATCGACTTTGTAAAAAAAAATGTAATGCACACGTGTCCCCTGCAAAACATTTCACTGCCTGAAAACCAAGCTAAAATTTGGTCCCCTGAAAGACTGGCTACTGGACTGAAACCAATCTCTATATTGCAGAGCTAAAGATAGTGCAATCAAACTTATGGTCTCTAATTTAATGTTTCCAATCCAGTCAAAAAGGAGACAACAAACCAATTTGGATATAGTTGACCAGGTACCAAATACACACCCACCATGCTTGTCCCAGACTAGCTTTGTGTCACCATCCCATCACTAAGTAATGCCCACACCGGTCTTGTGCTTTCGAACACCAATCTATGGTGCATCAACAGAGGAACATTGGTTTGATCTCCAATCTCAGAGTTGTTAACTGTAAGAACTTGTTAAGCTGAAGCAAGGTACCACCGCACAGCCATGTTGCTGTCACACACATTCCAACAGCTTACTCATACAAGCATTGGCAAAGGTCTGAAAGCAGGCCATCGTGATGAGCAAGTGATTTAACACAGCACAATAAGGTAAAAAAAGATCATAAGGCAGCTATGGGGCATCATTTTCTTCGGTCTAAGTCACTGCCAGTCAGGTCTTCTCATCAACAGCAACCTCATTTGAATTGGGCATGAGTTTTGAAGTGCCACTCTTCCATGTCTCTGCCAACCTAACAGCAAGGAAAGTTACCAGCTGGTACAGCTGGTCTTACAATCAGCAATGATTGTACTGCAGCACTGTTTAAAATCAAGAATTGGCATTCAAGTTTCAATCAGTAAATCATAACTTAATTTACAGGCTCAATCCATGGCATTTGCTTTAAAGTTAAGAGTTTGAATTAAAAAGTGCATGGACAAAACATGTTGAGTCTGCCAGACCAGCTGTTGTGGTAACCCAGCTGGTGTTGCAGTCAGCAAGCACACAGCTCCACATCACTCACTGATTAAAATACCAATGAGTGAAGTTGTTGTTGGGAAAGAATGCTGCAAAAACTGTGCTTGTGGTGTGAAAACTGGGCAAGGATGCTGCACCTTCCTTGACGAATCACTTGCCTTAACTATAGCACGTGTACGGCACAGGCAAATTTAAATAGAAAACCAACCTGGATCTCACTAGTTCAATTCAACAGTTTACACAGAGGTTTAAAAAAAATAACCAACCTGAAACAGACCAATCTATTGATACTAAGTTGATCTTGCCACAAACCAATTCTGTGCTTACTCGAACTCGGGACCAAAGGTTGCTACCCACCCGGAGATGGAAACCTACTTAGGCAGAGAATTTACACAAGATTTAAATATCAAAGTGAGAGTGTAATTATTTAATTAATGTACAAAATGAGTTTCTGTATGCAAAATGCAGAAAAAATTTACAGATTCTTACAAGGCTGTCTCCATTTAGATGCAGGCAGCAACTTGACTGTCAGACAACCTGGATTTGCTCGCAACAGTCACCCTAATCTTTAGTCAAGGAGTTAAGAGGCAAATACCTGCACATTCTTTACTTCAGTCACTTCTGTTTAAATAGAGTGCTAATTCGGGACAGCAAAGCTAGTTACATTAGACTTACAGGATACCATCTTGCTACTATAAACAGACATAATGGCAAGTTCAGAGCATGGCAACGATATCAGGCATACATCTAAATTCAGTAAATCAATTCATTATTCCTTTACCAGTTTTATTGACTTGGATAACGCTTAAAAACAGAAGTCATCTATTTCCATTATTAAAGTGACAATAATAATCTAAAGTATAGCAAATACGATGGAACGAGGGTGAAGCCAGTACACAGCATGGTATGATATGCTACAAGGGTCACACTCTCAATCATCCGACCCCTGAAATTACCTCTTAATCTCATTTCCATGATGAGAAAGAGACCAAATGCTTCAAACTTGGAATGAGGGGAGAGAACGTAGGATTAGAAATATTATGGTCCATCAGACTGATCTCAAAGTCCAGAAAAAACAACACACCAGTCTACATTTTCTCATATCCTTAACACCATAATATTGTTGCACACCTCTCTCAGTATCCAGTTACAGAACAGCACTGGCAGAGACCTGGGAACAGGTCTATAGTCCGCTTGGCTAGTTGAAGTACATGTTTCAAAAGGTTCGCTTGAGAGAATCTTACCAAAGCAAAACGAAAATCTTTTATTATTTTGTGGAATTTTCAATTACAAGTGAACTCAATAATTTTGTAACATCCACAGCCAGACAACCTGAATGACTGTCCCGTTATTTCCAGCCACAAGTTCTGACTTGAAACCATTCCTGAATGATTCACTGACAGATTTGCATGTGTATTTGTCTGTATGGGCACTCCAATTATCATACGGTGTGTGCCATGATATTCAATAGGTTGTTTGCTCCTTGTTTAATAACCTAAAAGCAACAAATGTCAAATGACTGATTAATTGGGGGGGGGTCCGAGGGATAGAGAAGAAAAATAAATTTCGGCATAGACCACATTATTATTGTAAACATTCAATATAATATTGTAAAATCCAAACCTGTGGTTTAAATGATTTGAAAATTAGGGATTCCAAGAAAACATGTCAGGAAGGATGTTACATGTTCAACCTACTGGCTCTAAGGATTAATCGTCCATCTGCACATTTTACATTCTGCTTGTCCAAGTCAGCAGCTCTCATCAGATACTTTGGTCCACCTGCTTAAGAAGTCAGCTGTGGCTCAATGGTAGCACTCTCGCCTTGGGAGTCAGAAGGTTTTTCGACCCCTCCACTCCTCCAATTTGTCACACAGCTTGTCCAACATCCAGTGTTGAATGAGCAGAAATTTCCACCAATTAAATATTGGCAAGATCGAATCACTGTCTTTGGTCCCCGCCACGAACTCCATCCCTCTCCCTGGCTGAACCAGAACATTCGCAACCCTAGCTGAGCTTCCAACTCTATATCCTCTAAATCACCAAAACCACCTACTTCCACCTCCTTAACTTCTCCTCTCCTTTAAGATGCTCCTTAAAACCGACCTCTTTCGACAAAGCTTTTGGTCATCTGTCCTGAAGTGTCTTTGTGGGCTTGGTGTCTAATTCTGTTTGATTACACTCCTGTAAAGTGCCTTGGGACGTTTTACTACGTTAAAGACCGTATACAAATGCAAGTTGTTGCTGTTCAAGTCCCACTCCAGAGACGAGTACAAAATCTAGGCTGACACTCCAGTGCTGTACTGAGGACGTGCTGCACTGTCGGAGGTGCCATTTTTTGTATGAGATGATAAACCGAGTCTCAGTCTGCACTCTAAGGTAGATGTAAAAGATCGAATGCTGCTATTTTGAAGAAGATTTGCGGACTTCTCCTCAGTGCCCTGGCCAATATTTATCCCTCAACCAACATCACAAAAAATAGATGATCTGGTCATTATCCCATTGCTGTTTGTGGAACCTTGCTGTTTGTGGAACCTTGCTGTGCTCAAGTTGGCTGCCGCCTTTCTTACATACAACAAGGACTACACTTCAAAAGTATTTAATTGGCTGTAAACTACTTTGGGATGTCCTGAGGTTGTTAAAGCGCTAGTTATTTCTTTCTTTAAACCAACTGCCAAGTATAAACTAATACCATCACACACCAGTAATTTCATACATCAAAAACATACAATACCTGCTTAGAACTAAATAGCCAGTATCCCTTATAGCCATCACACATTGTTCTATCAATTACAGAGATTCACTGCAGAATTCAGCACCTTCATTACCAGTAACGTCAGTACTGCTCGTCTTTCAGCCATATCGAAAGACTGCAGAGCTCCTCATAACTACTTGGAAGAGCCACCAAATAAATGGAGCTACAAAAGTGGGTGGAAGGAAAGACACAGAGCAGAGAGTTTGAATGCCATCCGAGATTACAACTATCAGGAAAGATTGAACAGGTTGGGGCTGTTTCTCTATAAAAGTGAAGTCTTAGAGGTAAACTGATAAGAGGTCTTCAAAATTATGAATGGGTAGACTGGGTAGATGTGGAAAGAACAATGGGTTGGACTGAGTAGATGTGGAAAACATATTTCCATTTGTGGGAGAATTCAAAACTCTGGGCCATAAATACAAGATAGTTTCCAATAAATCCAATAGGGAAATAAGGAGAAATTTCTTTATTCAGAGTGGTTAGAATGTGGAACTTGCTACCACAGGAAGTGGTTAAGGCAAATAGCTTGGATGTTTTCAAAAGGAAACTAGACAAGTACATGAGAGAAAAGTGAGTAAAAAAGCTATGCTAAAAGGCTGAGATGAGGCAGATGGAATGGGAGGAGATTCATGTGGAATATAAACACCAGCACAAACTAGTCGGGCCAAATGACCTCTCTCCATGCTGTATATTCTATGTAATTTTATGTAACTCATTACTGACACCTGTTGATCTATTAACACCACATCCAATAGCATTAAGCTTTGTTTCTGTGACATCAAGGAAAGCAACCTCTCATCCATTGTGCAAATATATACTGCCACCTGTCAGTTTTCTAGTTTTCACTGGAGCTGCTTTGATCACAGAAGTTAGAACAAGCAACCGTGAGACACAGCTAAGATAATCTGTACATGGCCAGAAAGGAAAGACAGGACAGAGAATACAACTAGAATAAAAGGGTTAAAATTAAATGAAAAAACATTAAATGGCAGAACCATAACAAAGTTGGGAATGACAAAACCCCAGAGAAAATAAATGAAAATGAGCCACTGATCAAGAAAATGAAAACAGAAAGCCACAAGCCAAAGGAGGGGAGACAACAAAGACAATACCCCAATTCATACAGAAATAGGTTATGACAAGTGAAGCATCATCACCTTGGGTTCATGTAGGGCCAAGTTTGAGACACTGGGTGCATTCCATACATGGCCCGACACCGTTCATTAATCAACACTGAAGAGGAAATTTTAATATACAATGTATTCAGTTCATTTACAATTACTCCAGGGAAGCCATATACAATAGTTTTTCTCTTCTGTACAGGACTCCATTTATGATATTCCACCCCTTTAAAAGGAGGCTTTGTACACACCACAATTTCAATAGGTGTACTGGAATACCATTCAGCACTACAAACTGTCCACAAGCAAGGGTATCTACAACAAAGGAAATACTTAGACAACTGATGATGCCCATTACAATTTAATTTACCTCTGCACGTTTACACCCAAGTGCGTATGGAGAAACAAAAATGAAAAACTGAACGCTACAAGTTCAAAATTAAAACAAACTTTGGAAACAGACAGCACTGATTAATCAGTGCCTGAAAGAACAAATGGTTAATATTAGAGTATAAACCTTCATTGGAATTGGTTATTCAGCTCTGAAGGCCCATACCCAAAACATCAAACTGTCTTCCACGTTCAGATTATTATCTACCTGCTGTGCATTTCCAACTTTTGTGTTTTATTTCTCACCATGGATATCACGTTGTCAATCCAAAGCAGTATGCTTTGCGGGGCTCAAAATCCACGGTTCTATTAAAAATAATCCACAACTAGCAGTGCATTGATAGGGCGCAATTCATTTCGTAACTGGCTGATCAGAAGAGATTGTCCTGCTCAAGCGAACCGAGAACAGCACAATAACGAATTGACAACAGTAAGCAAGACTGTGCCACCAAACTACATTTATCAACACACCGATGGGCAAGAGTGCTCCAACACTGGTCAGTTTCATGTCAACGTGATGACAATAAGAATGGCCATTGAGTGGACCAAATGCATACATCCCATCACCATGCTTGTCTGCACTTTACAAGTTGAAAGGCACACACACCGACAGTGTATTTAAGGTGCGGAGAGTGCGGTTTCAGTTTCTATGATTTTTGCAGAGCAATAGTTTTTACAAAGGACAGCCAGCCACCGGTTACTGGCTCTAATACCTTAACTTATCAAAAACACTGAACTAATAGCATTTTAAGGAATAACATTAATGTATGTGGAATAACATTCAACAGACTTTAAGGGTGAAGTGGTTTAAAAGGTGCAATGTTGAGCAGCAGCATCGCTTCCATTTGCAGCAGGTAGTTGCGGCTCTCTCCATCAGTGAACAGACGAGTGCTGGCCCTGACCCCAGCCTCAGGCATTCAATGGAGACCCCCCAGCTGCCCAGCAGCTGACAGCCCGCCCAGCTTCCAGCACAAAACCATCCACACCGAAAGAAATTCAAATGTTGCTAAAGCGCGGCCCGGTGGGGGCTGCTTGCCGCAATCCGCTGCCCATCCCAACACACGGCCCCTCCTGCCTCTCCTCGCCCGGGGTCTCTCACCTGCTCCCCGGCCCAACCTGGGCCCGTCCCCGGCTCCGGCTGCTCGCCGTGTGCCGGGCTCGGCGCCTCGTCAGCCGGGCTGGGGCTGCGGCTCTCTCCCGGGACCGCGCTGGCGCTGTTGCCCGATCCCCGTTTGTTCTTCTTCCTTCGGCCGGCGACGCGTTTCTCCTCGGCGCAGCTCATCGTCGCTCCGCTTTGCTGCCCCGCTCCGATCCGGTTTCACTCGCTCGCTCCGCCCGCGGCTCCGCCACAAACCGCTCGCGCTCCAGGGAAACAGAATCCAATATGGCGGAGAATGGGGGGGATGGAGGGAGGGCAGATGTCAACCGGAAGCAGGCAAAAAAAAGGCACCCCATTTGTCACAAGGACATGCAGTGCGGCGGCCGCCATCTTTCATGCTGGCAGCAGGTGGCTCCATCCAGCTGCAGTTTTTGTCAGTGCTTTCACTTGAGCACACACAAACGCTTAGGTCACAACACAGAAACATTCTGCCCAACCAGTCCATGTCGGCAATTTTACCTTCCACGCAGCGAATGGCCCTAATCACATTTACCCACTCTCTTCCCATAACCATTTCCCCCCGACCTTTTTGTTTCAACCACGATCTAATCTTGAAGGCTGGCATCGTTTCTATCTCACCCACTAACCCTGGAAGTGATTCCACAGTCTCCTAACTCTGTAAAAGAGGTTTAACCTGACTCAATTTTCAATTTCTTATGTTTAATCTTCTACTTGTGGCCCCTTATTCAACTCTTCAACGACTGTAAGCAGTTCACTTCTAATTCCTTTTATAATTTTAATTTCTATCATATCACTCTGTAATCTGAAATGTTCAAAAAAAAGTAACCCCAATTTTTCAAGTCTTTCACCCTATTTATATTTCAACACTCCAGGCACCATCCTAGTGAATCTGTATTGTACCCGCTCTAACGTGTAAATATTCTTCCTACATTGTAGAAAATAAGAACATAAGAAATAGGAGCAGGAGTAGGCCATTTGGCCCCTCAAGCCTGCTCCGCCATTCAATACTGTTATATATGAATAAAAAGTCTGACTGGATACTGTGAGCTCAAAGTAAAGTGTGACCATAGTCTTTTATTGCTGGTCTCCAGAGTGCCTCTCCAGCCTGTGAGGCCTCCTTAAGTACCTGTGCTCCCAAGGGATTGTGGGATCCGTTGGGACTCCAGGGGATGAACCCTCTGATGGATGTACAAGGCCCAACAAGTTCACATACATAACAAATAAGATCATGGCTGATCTGATAAAGGGCTCAGCTCCACTTCCCTGCCCGCTCGCCATAACTCTTTACTCCCTTATCACTCAAAAATCTTCTGTCTCCACCTTAAATATATTCAATGACCCAGCCTCTACAGCTCTCTGGGGCAGAATTCCACAGATTTACAACTCTCTGAGTGAAGAAATTCCTCCTCGTTACAGTTTTAAATGGGCGACCCCTTATTCTAAAACTATGCTCCCTAGGTCTAGATTCCTCCATGAGTGGAAACATCCTCTCTGCATCTAACTTGTCGAGGCCCCTCAATATCTTATATATCTCAATCAGATCACCTCTCATTCTTCTAAACTCCAACGAGTACAGGCCCAACCTGCTCACTCTTTCTCCATCAGTCAACCCCTTCATCTCAGGAATCAACTGAGTGAACTTTCTCAGAACTGCCTCCAATGGACGTATATTCCTCCTCAAATAAGGAGACCAAAACTGTACGGTTGTAGCAGGATTTTCTGCTTTTATACTCCATCGCCCTTGCAATAAAGGCCAACATTCCATTTGCCTTCCTGATTACTTGCAGTACCTGCATACTAAATGTTGTGTATGGGGAAGAGTCACACTGAACACTGTGAGCTCAAAGTAAAGTGTGACTTTAGTCTCCAGAGTGCCTCTCCAACCTGTGAGGCCTCCTTAAATACCTGTGCTCCCAAGGGATTATGGGATCCCTTGGGACTCCAGGGGATGAGACCTCTGGTGGCTGTACAGAGTATATACAAGTTTACATATATAACAACACTCCCCCTCAAAGTCAATATTGTAACTATTTACAATGTGAGTCGATCTGGGGCCCTTCTTGCCCTGGTTGATCGTCTCGGTGTGAAAGCTGGTTTTGGTGAATCAATTGTTGGGCCCTCACTGGGCTGCTGTCCAGCTGGCCTTGCTGGACTGCCTGATGTGGTGGGTCCTGCTGGGCTGCTGTGGATGATGGGTTCGGCTTCATGGCCAACCGTGGTGTCGGTTGCCACTGGTGTGTGTGTTGGGGGGGGTCAAAGAAGATAGGGTCCAAAGTGGGTTGCTCAGGATAGTCGGTGAATCTGAGTTTGATTTGGTCCAAGTGTTTCCGGTGAATGAGTCCATTTGAAAGTTTGACCGAAAACACCCTGCTCCCTTCTTTGGCCACGACAGTGCCAGGAAGCCACTTTGGACCTTGTCCATAATTCAATACAAATACAGGATCATTGATTTCAATCTCGCGTGACACATTTGCGCTATCATGGTATGTACTTTGTTGAAGCCGCCTGCTCTCTATCTTTTCATGTAACAAGAGCCTTGTCTTAAGTGCTCTTTTCATGAGCAGTTCAGCAGGTGGGATCCCAGTGAGCGAGTGGGGTCTCATGTGATAACTAAGCAGGACTCGGGATAGGCGAGTCTGCAGTGAGCCTTCCGTTACCCTCTTCAAGCCTTGCTTGATGGTTTGCATTGCTTTCTCTGCCTGACCATTGGCCGCTGGTTTAAATGGGTCAGATGTGACATGTTTGATCCCGTTGCGGGTCATGAATTCTTTGAACTCAGCACTGGTAAAACATGGCCTGTTGTCGCTCACCAGGACATCGGGTAGGCCATGTGTGGCAAACATGGCCCGCAGGCTTTCAGCAGTGGCAGCGGACGTGCTAGCCGACATTATATCACATTCAATCCATTTGGAGTACGCGTCTACAACCACAAGGAACATTTATCCAAAAACGGGCCTGCATAGTCGACGTGTACCCTAGACCACAGTTTGGAGGGCCAAGACCATAAACCTAGCGGCGCCTCCCTGGATGCATTGCTTAACTGCGAGCATGTATTACATCTGTGCACGCAGGACTCTAAGTCCGCATCGATACCGGGCCATCACACGTGGGATCGAGCTATCACTTTCATCATTACGATGCCTGGGTGGGTACTGTGGAGGTCACTGATGAAGGTGTCTCTGCCCTTCTTGGGAACCATTACTTGATTGTCCCACAGAAGGCAGTCTGCCTGCACAGACATTTCACCTTTGCGCCACTGGAATGGCTTTATCTCTTCCTGCATTTCCACTGGGACACTAGATCAGCTCCCATGAAGCACACAAGTTTTTGACTAGGGACAATAAGGGGTCCAGGCTTGTCCAGGTTTTGATCTGCCGGGCAGTGACGGGTGATTGCTCACTCTCAAATGCTTCCATAATCATGGCTAAATCTGCAGCCTACGCCATTTCCAACCCAATGGCAGCCTACTGAGAGCATTGGCGCAGTTTTCTGTGCCTGGCCTCTGGCGGATGGCGTAGTTGCATGCAGACAACGTGAGCGCCCATCTCTGGACGCAGGCCGATGCGTTGGTATTGATCCCTTTACTCTCGGAAAACAGGGATATGAGTGGCTTATGGTCAGTTTCCAATTCGAATTTTAGCCTAAACAGATATTGGTGCATTTTCTTTACCCCAGAGACACACACTAACGCTTCTTTTTCAATCATGCTGTAGGCTCTCTCAGCCTTAGACAGACTCCTGGATGCATAAGCAACTGGTTGCTGTCTCCCAAAATCATTAGCTAATTGCAATACACACCTGAAGCCATATGACGACGCATCACATGCTAGTACCAAACACTTACATGGATCATATAACACAAGCAACTTGTTTGAGCATAACAATTTTCTAGCTTTTACAAAGGCATTTTCTTGGCTTTTGCCACAAACCCATTCGTCCCCTTTATGCAGTGAGACATGCAGTGGTTCGAACAGTGTGCTGAGACCCAGTAAGAAGTTAGCAAAGTAGTTCAGGCGTCCTGGAAGCGACTGTAGCTCCATCACGTTCTGTGGCCTCAGTGCGTTCTCGATTGCCTTAGTCTTCGAATCGGTGGGCCTGATGCCGTCCGCCGCGATCCTCCTCCCCAAGAACTCCACTTCAGGCACCAGGAAAACGACTTCCAGCATTTTAACCTGAACCCCATGCAGTTGAGTCGACTAAGAACCTCTTCCAGGTTCTGCAGATGCTCGACTGTGTCCCGACCTGTGACCAAGATGTCGTCCTGGAAGACTACAGTGCGCGGGACCGACTTCATTAAGCTTTCCATGTTTCTCTGGAATATCGCTGCTGCTAATCGAATTCCAAATGGGCACCTGTTATAAATGAAAAGACCTTTGTGCATGTTGATACAGATGAGGCCCTTCAATGATTCTTGCAGTTCCTGCATCATGTAGGCTGAAGTCAAATCCAGCTTCGTGAACGTCTTTCCTCCTGCCAGCGTTGCAAAGAGGTCATCGGTCTTTGATAGTGGGTGTTGGTCCTGCAGGGAGAAACGATTGATAGTTACTTTGTAATCGCCACAGATTCTGATGGTGCTATCTCCCTTGAGGACTGGGAAAATAGGACTGGCCCACTCGTTGAACTCGATCGGTGAAATGATGCCCTCTCGTTGCAGCCGGTCTAGCTCGATCTCTACCCTTTCTCTCATCATATACGGTGCTGCTCTCGCCTTATGATGGACGCGCCCCCGGAATTCGGTGGATCTGCACTTTTGCTCCTTGGAATTTCCCAATGTCTGGTTCGAACAGTGAAGGGAACTTGTTTAAGACCTGGGCACACGAAGTGCCATCAGCGGGCAATAGCGCTCGGACGTCGTCCCAGTTCCAGCGTATCTTTCCCAGCCAGCTCCTGCCGAGCAACATGGGACCATCGTCCAGTACAACCCACAGTAGTAGTTTGTGCACCGCTCCATCATAGGAGACCTTTACGGTAGCATTGCCAATTACAAGAATCAATTCTTTTGTGTAAGTTCTTAGTTTCGTACGAACTGGAGTTAAGACTGGCCTTGAGGCCTTGCTGCACCACAATCTTTTGAAAGTCTTTTTGCCCATGGTGGACTGGCTCGTGCCTGTGTCCAGCTCTATTGACACCGGGAGTCCATTTAGTTCAACATTCAGCATTATCGGGGGGCACTTTGTGGTGAATGTGTACATGCCATGTACCTCTGCCTCCTCGGTTCGAGGCTCTGGTTCGTCGTGATCCTCCGTGGATCTGTCCTCCTCTGCAACATGGTGGCTTGCAGGATTAACAGGGTTTACAGCTCACCTGTACATATGTTGGAGGTGTCCCATTGTTCCACAGCCCTTGCAAACGTACCCTTTGAAGCGGCATGAATGGAAACAATGATCACCCCCGTAGCGCCAACAAGGTGTTAATGGCCTTGCATTCATCACCCTTGAAGGTGGACTCTGAGTCATCTGCAGACGTGCAGCTGCAGGCATGTGTGACCTGCCCTGTACATTGCAATTTGAAAACAACATCACTTTTTTCACAGTACTTGTAGCAGCACTTGTGTGCTGAGAGATTTGCTTCATATTGTCACTGGTGACAATGAACGCCTGGGCTATCGCTATGGCCTTACTCAAGGTTGGGGTCTCTACAGTCAAAAGTTTGCGAAGTATGGTTTTCTGGCCAATGCCAAGTATGAAAAAGTCTCTGAGCATGTGCTCCAAATGTCCTTCAAATTCGCAATGTCCTGCAATGCGTTTAAGCTCGGCGACATAACTCGCCACTTCTTAGCCTTCAGACCTCTTGTAGGCGTAGAACCGATACCTCGCCATCAGAACACTTTCCTTCGGGTTCAAATGCTCTCGGACCAGTGTTCACAATCATCGTACAATTTCTCCGTGGGTTTCGCTGGAGCAAGCAGATTTTTCATGCGGCCATACGTTGGTGCCCCACAGACGGTGAGGAGAATTGCCCTTCGTTTGGCAGCGTTCTCTTCTCCATCCAGCTCGTTGGCTACAAAGTATTAGTCGAGTCGCTCCACAAAGATTTCCCAATCATCTCCCTCTGAGAATTTCTCCAGGATGCCCACTGTTCTCTGCATCGTTGGGTTCGTTATCTGTATTTCATCACCAGTTGTTATGTATGAAGAAAGAGTCTGACTGGATACTATGAGCTCAAAGTAAAGTGTGACCTTCGTCTTTTATTGCAGGTCTCCATCATATCTCTGCAGCCTGTGAGGCCTCCTTAATTCCAGGGGATAAGCCCTCTGGTGGCTGCACAGAGTATATACAAGTTTACATATATAACTCTAACTTTTGTGCTTCATGCACAAGGGTCCCCCAGTTGCCTCTGTACTGCAGTAATTTGTAATTTTTCTCCATTTAAATAATAATTTGTTTTTTTATTTTTTTCTACCAAAGTGGATAACCTCACTTTCGCACATTATACTCCATCTGCCAAAGTTTTGCCCACTCATCTCGCCTGTCTATATCCCTTTGCAGATTTTTTGTGTCCTCCTCACAACTTGCTTTCCCACCCATCTTTGTATCATCAGAAAACTTGGCTACATTACACTCAGTTCCTTCATCCAAGTCATTAATATAGTTTGTAAATAGTTCAGGCCCCAGTACTGATCCCTGTGGCCCCCTACTAGTTACAGTTTGCCAACCGGCAAATGACTCATTTATCCCGACTCTCTGTTTTCTGTTAGTTAGCCAATCTTCTATCCATGCTAATATATTACCCCCAGTCCCGTGAGCTCTCATCTAGTGTGGTAATCCTTTATGTGCACTGCCTTTATGGCAAGTATATCCTTCCTTAGGTAAGGAGACCAAAACTGTACACTATCATGTATCTTACATTATTAGATATAACTGTATCCTAACATGCTATACATGGCTCTAATAAGATATAACCTATAACCACCAGCATACCTTACCACCAGGGGTGCACTTGTAAGAGACAGGTTTATAAGGACAGGTCTCAGGCAAGTGAAGCATTCCAGAGCTGTGAAATAAAGGTGCAGGTCCAGAGTGACCTTGACTTGACTACATGTCTCGTGTGAATCTGTACTTAGGGGACAGGACTTTACAGTGGCGATGAGTTACGGGATTACAGAATCCACAGAATGGCGAACAACGGATCAGATGAAAAATACAATGCGGGAGACAATTGGGAGGACTTTATAGAAAGGCTCCAGCAAAGCTTTGTAACCAAAGACTGGTTAAGCGACGATAAGGCAGACAAGAGAAGAGCCCATCTCTTGACCAGCTGTGGCTCGAAAACATACGCTTTAATGAAGGATCTGTTGGCACCCGAGAAACCAGCAAGCAAGTCGTTTGAAGATTTGAGCACACTGGTAAGAGACCACCTGAAGCCAGCGAGCAGCCTACACATGGCCAGACACAGGTTCTACAACTACAGACGCTGTGTGGGCCAGAGCATACCCGACTTCGTGGCGGAACTTCGGAGGTTGGCTAGTTTATGTGAGTTCTCCGATGAACTGAGGAGAGAAATGCTGAGAGACTTTTTCATTGAAGGAATAGGCCACGCAGGCATATTCCGAAAGCTCATAGAGACCAAGAACCTGACCTTAGAGGCAGCAGCACTGGTTGCACAAACATTCTTGGTCGGGGAAGAAGAAACGAGGTTGATTTACAATGCAGGTACGACAACTAACGAAATATCGGAACAAGAAGTTCACAGCACTAAACAAGCTGCTACCCCCACACACAGACAAAACCGGGAGAACAGGCTCTCGACAGCAGGCAGAAGCCATCAAGGGCCACAGGAACGGCCGTTCACACCTCATCAACCAGAGGGGTCAACAACCAGGGGGCACAGATTGAAAGTAATTGGGGGGGAGGTTTAGAGGGGATTGGAGGGAAATGTCTTCACCCAGAGGGCAGTGGGGGTCTGGAACACACTGTCTCCCTGTTCCTGAACCCAATTTTAAAAGAATAATGTTGGAAGGATATACCGATATAGCGAAGGTTCACCTGGGTGTCCTTGTACACCAGTCATTGAAAGCAAACATGCCGGTACAGCAAGCAGTTAGGAAGGCAAATGGTATGTTGGCCTTCATTGCAAGAGGATTTGAGTACAGGAGCAAGGAGGTCTTACTGCAGTTATACAGGGCCTTGGTGAGACCGCACCTGGAGTACTGTGAGCAGTTTTGGTCTCCTTACCTAAGGAAGGATATACTTGCCATAGAGGGAGTGCAGTGAAGGATCACCAGACTGATTCCTGGGATGGCAGGACTGCCGTATGAGGAGAGATTGGGTCGACTGGGCCTGTATTCACTAGAGTTTAGAAAAATGAGAGGGGATCTCATTGAAAGGTATAAAATTCTGACGTGGTTGGACAGACTGGATGCGGGGAGGATGTTTCCCCGGGACTGGGATGTCTAGAACAAGGGGTCACAGTCTCAGGATACGGGGTAGGAAATTTAGGACCGAGATGAGGAGAAACGTTCTCACTCAGAGGGTGGTGAACCTGTGGAATTCTCTACCACAGAAGGCTGTGGAGGCCAAGTCACTGAATATATTTAAGAGGGAGATAGATAGATTTCTAGACACAAAAGGCATCAAGGGGTATGGGGAGAAAGCGGGAATATGGTGTTGAGATAGAGGATCAGCCATGATCATATTGAATGGCTGGGCAGGCTCGAAGGGCCGAGTGGCCTCCTCCTGCACATATTGTCTATGTTTCTATGAAGTGCCGTAACCTATAGGGCCATGGATCGAGAGCTGGAAAGTGGGATTAGGCTGGGTAGCTCTTGGTCGGCCGGCGCAACGCATTTGGAAAGAGGTGACATGATAGGTCCAAGTCAGTATGGATTTGTGAAAGGGAAATCATGCTTGACAAATCTTCTGGAATTTTTTTGAGGATGTTTCCAGTAGAGTGGACAAGGGAGAACCAGTTGATGTGGTATATTTGGACTTTCAGAAGGCTTTTGACAAGGTCCCACACAAGAGATTAATGTGCAAAGTTAAAGCACATGGGATTGGGGGTAGTCTGCTGACGTGGATTGAGAACTGGTTGGCAGACAGGAAGCAAAGAGTAGGAGTAAATGGGTACTTTTCAGAATAGCAGGCAGTGACTAGTGGGGTACCGCAAGGTTCTGTGCTGGGGCCCCAGCTGTTTACACTGTACATTAATGATTTAGACAAGGGGATTAAATGTAGTATCTCCAAATTTGCGGATGACACTAAGTTGGGTGGCAGTGTGGGCTGCGAGGAGGATGCTATGAGGCTGCAGAGTGACTTGGATAGGTTAGGTGAGTGGGCAAATGCATGGCAGATGAAGTATAATGTGGATAAATGTGAGGTTATCCATTTTGGTGGTAAAAACAGAGAGACAGACTATTATCTGAATGGTGACAGATTAGGAAAAGGGGAGGTGCAACGAGACCTGGGTGTCATGGTACATCAGTCATTGAAGGTTGGCATGCAGGTACAGCAGGCGGTTAAGAAAACAAATGGCATGTTGGCCTTCATAGCGAGGGGATTTGAGTACAAGGGCAGGGAAGTGTTACTACAGTTGTACAGGGCCTTGGTGAGGCCACATCTGGAATATTGTGTACAGTTTTGGACTCCTAACTTGAGGAAGGACATTCTTGCTATTGAGGGAGTGCAGCGAAGGTTCACCAGACTGATTCCCGGGATGGTGGGACTGACATATCAAGAAAGACTGGATCAACTGGGCTTGTATTCACTGGAGTTCAGAAGAATGAGAGGAGATCTCATAGAAACGTTTAAAATTCTGACTGGTTTAGACAGGTTAGATGCAGGAAGAATGTTCCCGATGTTGGGGAAGTCCAGAACCAGGGGTCACAGTCTAAGGATAAGGGTTAAGTCATTTAGGACTGAGATGAGGAGAAACTTCTTCACCCAGAGAGTGGTGAACCTGTGGAATTCTCTACCACAGAAAGTTGTTGAGGCCAATTCACTAAATATATTCAAAAAGGAGTTAGATGTAGTCCTTACTACGAGGGGGATCAAGGGGTATGGCGAGAAAGCAGGAATGGGGTACTGAAGTTGCATGTTCAGCCATGAACTCATTGAATGGCAGTGCAGGCTCGAAGGGCCGAATGGCCTACTCCTGCACCTATTTTCTATGTTTCTATGTTTCTATGTTAACCCACAATGCGAGCAACAACTACAAACTGAGAGAAGCTCAAGAGAGATCAGCCAGACGCAGCTCATTCTTTGGGAACACTTTGAACAATGGAACAGGTCTGTGCTGGAGGTTTGGGAGTGGGCACTCGTCAAGCTGTCGATTACAGCAGGCTGTTTGCAGAAATTGTGAATATACAGGGCATTTGGCCCGCATGTGCAAAAAAACGGCAGCTCGGCTGGTATACGAATCGGATAAGTCGGAAAGCGGACCAGAAGATGGTGGGGACAGTACCCGGGACACCGGTGTACAGCGGGTCAACACGATCAATGGCCGCTGCTCCTACAACAGGACGCCTCCTATAATGATGAGGGTCCTACTCAACGGGATATCTGTCAACATGGAGCTGGATACGGGAGCGAGTCAATCTCTCATGGGCACTCAACAATTTGAACAACTGTGGCCGCATAAAAGAGACAGACCAAAACTCACAAGGGTCGACACCAAACTAAGGACCTATACCAAAGAAATCGTACCAGTCCTCGGCAGCACCATGCTCTCTGTCACACACAAAGGGACAGTGAACCGACTTCCCCTGTGGATTGTCCCCAGAGACCCCCCAGCACTGCTGGGGAGAAGCTGGCTGGCAAAACTAAACTGGAAATGGGATGATGTCCATGCCATGTCATTAGAGGAACGGACCTCCTGCTCAACAGTTATAAAGCGATTTGAACATCTCTTTCAGCCAGGTGTGGGCACTTTCAAAGGGGCCAAAGTCAAAATCTACATCACACAGGATGCTAGATCGGTCCATCACAAGGCCAGAGCTGTACCCTTTGTGATGAGGGAAAAGATTGAACACGAACTAGACAGGCTTCTGCGGGAAGGCATTATATCACCTGTGGAATTTAGCGACTGGGCAAGTCCCATCGTCCCAGTCATGAAGCCTGATGGATCCGTACGAATCTGTGGGGACTACAAATCTACCATAAACAGAGTCTCCCTACAGGACCAGTACCTGCTGCTCAGAGCGGAGGACTTATTTGCCACATTGGCTGGAGGTAAACTTTTCTCAAAATTAGACCTCACATCTGCATATATGACGCAAGAATTGACCAAGGAATCCAAGCTACTCACCACCATCAACACCCCATCGAAGCCTTTTCATGTACAATCAATGCCTATTCGGCATCAGGTCGGCAGCTGCCATATTCCAGCACAACATGGAGAGTCTGCTCAAGTCCATCTCGGGGACGGTTGTATTTCAAGACGACATACTTATCACGGGCAGGGACACCGACTCTCATCTCCGTAATTTGGAGGAAGTACCAAAGCGGTTGGATCGGGTAGGCCTACGAGTCAAGAAATCCAAGTGCCTGTTTCTCGCACCCGAGGTTGAATTTTTGGGCAGAAGGATTGCCGCTGATGGAATCCGCCCAACAGAGTCCAAAACAGAAACAATTCGCCTGGCACCCAAGCCCCAGAATGTCTCAGAACTGCGCGCCTTTCTCGGGCTACTCAATTACTTTGGGAACTTTATGCAGAACTTAAGCACGCTGCTGGACCCTCTCCATGTGCTACTCAGGAAGGGGTGTGATTGGTTTTGAGGGGACACCCAGGAACGCGCCTTCAATAACACCTTTTGTGTTCCAACAGTGTTTTGACTTTCTTTGATCCAGGTAAAAAGCTAGTTCTCACATGCGATGCATCAGCGTATGAGGTCGGATGCGTTTTGCAACATGTCAATAGTGCGGACAAATTACAACCCATAGCTTATGCCTCCAGGTCACTTTCGCGGGCGGAACGCGGGTACGGAATGGTAGAGAAGGAGGCGCTCGCGTGCGTGTACGGTGTCAAAAAGATGCACCAATACCTTTTCGGGGCCAAGTACGCGTTCGAAACCGACCACAAGCCCCTCACGTTCCTCCTATCCGAGAGCAAGGCAATAAACGCCAATGCCTTGGCGCGAATTCAATGGTGGGCACTCATGCTGGCGTCCTACGACTATACCATAAGGCACAGACCAGGCACAGACAACTGTGCCGATGCGCACAACAGGCTACCCCTGGCGACCACGGAAGGGTCTGACGAACAGGACTGTGAGATAGTCCTGGCAATCAATGCCTTTGAGTCCACAGGTTCGCCCATGACGGCTCGCCAAATCAGAGCCTGGACGGCTAGCAACCCCACGTTATCCTTAGTAAAAAGATGTGTCTTAATCGGTGACTGGGTAGAGACTCGCGATGCCTGCCCCGAGGAATTAAAACCCTTTCACAGGCGCATGCATGAGCTATCACTACAAGCAGACTGCCTGATGTGGGGCAGCCGAGTAGTCATGCCTCTGCGAGGCAGAGAGGCATTTGTCCGGGAGCTCCACTGCGAGCATCCAGGGATCGTTCTCATGAAGGCCATAGCCAGATCCCACGTCTGGTGGCCTGGTATTGACGCGGACTTGGAGCTCTGCGTCCGAAGGTGCACCATTTGTGCCCAACTCAGCAATGCCCCCAGGGAGGCTCCATTGAGCCCCTGGCCCTGGCCTACTAAACCGTGGTCGCGGGTGCACGTAGACTATGCGGGCCCATTCATGGGCAAAATGTTCCTCGTATTTATAGATGCATTTTCAAAGTGGATCGAATGCACTATTTTAAACTCGAGCACAACCTCCACCACTGTGGAGAGCCTCGCAACCATGTTTGCAACGCACGGAATCCCTGACATATTGGTCAGTGACAATGGTCCGTGCTTCACCAGCGCAGAATTCCAAGACTTTATAATTGACCACGGCATAAATCACGTCAAGATGGCACCGTTCAAGCCGGCCTCCAACGGCCAGGCAGAGAGAGCAGTGCAAATCATTAAACAAGGCATGCTTAAAATCCAAGGTCCCACGCTGCAGGGTCACCTGTCGCGACTGCTGCTGGCATACAGATCTCGTCCGCACTCACTGACTGGGATCCCCCCTGCGCAACTGTTGATGAAAAGGACTTTAAAAACAAGGCTCTCATTAATCTTCCCAGACATGCACAAAATCATTGAGGCAAAGCGCCATAAGCTGACTGAGTACCATGACAGAAATTCGAGGGAGAGATGGAATGAGATAGGGGACAAAGTGTTTGTACTAAACTATGGCAGGGGTCCCAAATGGATTGCAGGGACAGTAACGGGCAAGGAAGGAAACAGGCTACCGGTAGTACAAATGGACAATGGCAAAACCTGCCGGAGGCATGTAGACCAAGTCAAAAGCAGATTGACCAACAACACTGCGGAACCAGAGGCAGACTACAATGTGAAACTTGCACCACACCTGGTGGACAGACAGAGGGAACAACCTGAGGAAAGGGCAATCCCAACAGACAGCCCAGGCGAGTCAACAACAATCACACCAATCGAAACAGACAGCCCAGGCGAGATACCAGCAACCACACCCAAAGAAAAACAAACACCAAGGCAAACAACTGAACCACAACTCAGACGCTCTATGTGAGAGCGTAGACCACCTGAGAGACTGAACCTATAAAGACAATAAGACCTTGGGGGAGGGTGATGTCATGTATCTTACAGTATTATATATAACTGTATCCTAATATGCTATACATGACTGTAATAAGATATGAACTGTAACCACCAGCATACCTTACCACCAGGGGTGCACTTGCAAGAGACAGGTATATAAGGACAGGTCTCAGGCAAGTGCAGCATTCCAGAGCGGTGAAATAAAGGTGCAGGTCCAGAGTGACCTTGACTTCACTACATGCCTTGTGAATCTGTACTGAGGGGACAGGACTTTACAAACACAATTCTCTAGGTGTGGTCTCACTAGGGCCCTAATTGGAGGAAGACATCTTGGGTGTCTAGATTTTCCATTATTTTTGCATGCATACCTTACCGTCCATTTTAACGCTGAAATGAGGTGTAACGGCCATATATTGCCCATTTTGGCACAAAATGGAAATTTAAGCCCATTTCTCGGACATTTACAATCGAGCATTACTTTCGGCATGTACGTAATGCTGAGAAAAAATAATACCGCTCGCTCACTTTTTTTGGGTAGAATCATCAGAATGGGTGAAGCCAACGCCAATGATATCATCCAGCAATACCTTCCGCATGTAATTAACGCCGAGCTTCAATAATACCAACTGCCCACTTTTTTTTGTCGTAACGATCACATTTGCTGAAACTAATGCCCATTTTATCGCCCAGCCTCACTTTCAGCACCTCACACACATCTCACCCACTATCTCGCTCGCCGAAAAAAACACTCCAAAAAAGTTGAACTGATCTGAACTAATCACAGCGGTATGGTTGCCAATTTGTAAATCGCAATCGCTTCATTTAAAAGGCTGCTTCAACTTCGGGGGAGTTTGGATGTACTCTGGAGTTCTCAGGTGATGTGACCATCTGAACAGACGTCTTATCATACTGTGGACGATTGGATTTTACTGTCAGTGTCTTAGTGGGGAAATTTATTGCTTGTGAACAATCGGCATTATAATTTTATTGGAATGGGGCCAGCCATTTCTCAGCCTGCATTGATTACAATGCAGATGCTGCAGAGTGCAAATGGCACAACGTCTAATCCATGGCATTATGTGCCCAATCTAAGACGTGCCAGACTGATGAGGAGGCCCAGACCATACACCCCCCGCACTGACAGGGAGAAGCGGTCTTACCTCGACATATCCGAGAACACCTGCCTTCGGAGACTGCGCTTTCACAAAGTGGTTATCAGTGAGATATGCCAGCTCATCAGGACAGATCTTCAGCCTGCCAGCACCTTCAGGACATCATTGCCCGTCAAGGTCAACGTCACCGCGGCACTGTCGTTCTACGCATCGGGCTCCTTTCAGGCCTCCGCGCTATAGACATTTGCACTATATCTCAGCATGCCACACATTGCTGCATTAGACAGATCACTGAAGCCTTTTCACGCATCGAATGGACTTTATCAGCTTCCCTTTGACCATGGAGGCTCAGACTGACAGGGCTCGAGCATTCTACCGAATTATTAACTTCCCCAAGGTGCAGGGAGCAATACACTGTGCGCACATCACCATGCGGGCACCTTCTTGGGATGCAGAGGTTTATCGCAACCGAAAAGGATTTCACTCCCTGAAGGTCCAATTAGTTGCCGACCACAACCAGATAATAATGGCAGTGAATGCCAAAATTCTGGGCAGCTTCGATGAGGCTCACATCTGACATGATTACCAGTCAGCCACAAGGTCAATGCTGGATGCTTGGTAACAAATGATATGGCCTAGCCACCTGGCTGATGACCCCCCTGCATGACACCCACACCAAGGCCGAGAAGCGATACAACGAGAGTCACAGAGCCACACGCAATGTGATCCAGTAAACCATTAGTGTGCTGAAGCAGCGCTTTAGATGCCTGAAGCACTCAGAAAGGGAGCTACAATACAACCCTGAGCAAGTAGCTCAATTCGTGGCCATGTGCTCCATGCTGCACAACCTGGTTATCAGGAGGGGACAAGAATTGCCAGAAGGGATTGATGGTCCATCTCAGGAGAGAGAGGAAGAGGAGGACGAGGGCTGGATGCTGACCGAGGGCTAGACAATCAGGCTGACTATGCAACCATGGCCACGCCCCCTTCCAGACCGCAGGAAAGGGCATATGGTGGCTACATAGAACATAAGAACATGAGAAATAGGAGCAGGACTAGGCCATATGGCCCCTCGAGTCTGCTCCACTATTTAATAAGATCATGGCTGATCTGATCATGGACTCAGCTCCACTTCCCTGCCTGCTCCCCATAACCCCTTATTCCCTTATCATGTAAGAAACTGTCTATTTCTGTCTTAAATTTATTCAGTGTCCCAGCTTCCACAGCTCTCTGAGGCAGAGAATTCCACAGAATTACAACAAACACTCTGAGAAGAAATTTCTCCTCATCTCTGTTAAATGGGGGGCCCCTTATTCTAAGATCATGCCCTCTAGTTCTCGTCTCCCCCATCAGTGGAAACATCCTCTCTGCATCCACCTTGTCAAGCCCCCTCATAATCTTATACGTTTCGATAAGATCACCTCTCATTCTTCTGAATTCCAATGAGTAGAGGCCCAACCTACTCAACCTTTCCACATAAGTCAATCCCCTCATCCCCGGAATCAACCGAGTGAACCTTCTCTGAACTGCCTCCAAAGCAAGTATATCCTTTCTTAAATATGGAAACCAAAACTGCACGCATTATTCCAGCTGTGGCCCCACCAATACCTTATATAGCTGTAGCAAGACTCCTCTGCTTTTATACTCCATCCCCTTTGCAATAAAGGTCAAGATACAATTGGCCTTCCTGATCACTTGCTGTACCTGCATACTATCCTTTTGTGTTTCATGCACAAGTACCCCCAGGTCCCGCTGTACTGCAGCACTTTGCAATTTTTTTCCATTTAAATAATAACTTGCTCTTTGATTTTTTTCTGCCAAAGTGCATGACCTCACACTTTCCAACATTATACTCCATCTGCCAAATTTTTGCCCACTCACTTAGCCTGTCTATGTCCTTTTGCAGATTTTTTGTGTCCTCCTCACACATTGCTTTTCCTCCCATCTTTGTATCATGAGCAAACTTGGCTACGTTACACTCGGTCCCTTCTTCCAAGTCGTTTAAATAGACTCTTATGTCAGCAGCTCATAAATGAGCGATTTGCCTGAAAGACCGTTGCTGTTATTGACAAAGCTGACACATTACTGTGTGTGCAGCTCAGACATCAATGGTGGGCATCACCTTGGTGCCAGTTAAAGTTTAAGTTGATTGAAGTTAAGTTTAATTATACCCTTTCATGTTAAGGAATTACCAGTGTGTAACGGTCCAGCTATCTGAGACAATGTGCAACAAGATTATGTTAAATAAAAAACATTTTATAAGACCTTTGGTCTGAAATCATAAGTATCACGGGCAAAAACATCCCATCCCCACCCCACTTTTTAGAACATTGACATCAATCAAATGGTCAACATGTCTGTCATGTATGCAAACTCTTTGTATTCACTATGTAACTATGTCCGATGTACCACCTGAGGGCACTGCTGTTGGAGGCCTCAGGGGTTACCTGCCCAGGTGTGCAGGGGTATATAAAAGGCAGTCAGCCATGCTGCCCCTTATTTACAGTCGTATTAAATGGACTGAAGTCACACAGCTCTTACTCACAGTACAAGGTCTCATGGAGTTATTTGATGGTAATTGCAGACATAACAACTGGCGATGAGTTACAGATCACGAACTTTCACGCAGTCATAGCTGCCGTCGGTGTCTTAGAAAAGTATGCAGAGGGTGAGGATTGGGAAGCCTTTATCGAGCGGCTTGACCAGCACTTCGTGGCCAACGACCTGGACGGCGAGGCACTGGAAGGAAAACGCAGGGCGATTCCCAGCTGCGGGTCCACGGTCTACGACCTCATCAGGGATCTGCTTGCACCAGTGAAACCAACGGAGAAGTCATACGCAAAGCTGCACACGCTGATTCGGGAACACCTCAAACCAACGGAGAGCATCTTAACGGCCAGGTACACCTCCGCCCGGAGGGCCAGGACATGGCGAAGTATGTCGCTGACTGAAGACGGCTCGCGGGACCATGTGAATTTGCGGGATTTTTGAACGATGCTTTGCGAGACACTTTTTTGATGGGCGTAGGCCATGAGGATATCCTTCACAAGCTACTGACTGCCGAAACCGTTGACCTGAAGGCCATCACCATAAGCCAGGCGTTCATGTCCTCGAGTCGCGATGTCATGCAGATGGCTTCCTACCAGAATCGGAGCTCACTGGCAAGTACTGTATGTAAAATAATGCCGATTGCAGGCAGAACTGTTGAACTAATAAGAACTGTACAGAGCAGAGCCTACATGCCTGCTGCTGCTAGGTCGCCAAAGGGTATAAATACGAAATCATTAACACAATGCTGGCATTGCAGGGGTAATCATGGAGCCCATCAATGTCGATTTAAAGACTATGCGTGCAAAAGCTGCAGAATAAGGGGCCACCTCCAGCGAATGTGCAAATGTACTGCGACTCACCACATGGCATTGGAGTCGGCAGAAGAGTCCCGATCCAGTGTGGATCACAAAGGACAAGCTAGAGAGGCAACTCAGCCCGATGGAGCAGTGTGCGGGGTGCACACCTTCTCCACAAAAAGTCCTCCCATGATGATAAAAGTCAAATTAAATGGCGTTCCTGTAACCATGGAGTTGGACACGAGGACGAGTCAGTCAATTATGAGCCAGAAGGCATTTGAAAGGTTGTGGGGCAACAACAAAGCACAAAGACCCAAGCTGAGCCCGATTCAAATAAAGCTGCGCACTTATACCAAGGAACTGATACCAGTTATTGGCAGTGCGAACGTAAAAGTATCCTATGATGGAGAGGCAGACGAGCTGCCACTGTGGATTGTACCAGGTGATGGGCCAATGCTGCTTGGCAGAAGCTGGATGGGGAAGATTCGGTGGAACTGGGAAGACATCAAAGTATTATCATCAGTGGACAATGCTTCCTGTGCTCAAGTGAACCAGGCATCGGCAACTTCACAGGCGCCAAAGTACAGATCCACTTGGTCCCCGAGGCACAGCCCATTCATCACAAGGCTCGAGCAGTCCCCTACATGATGAGGGAGAAAGTGGAGATCGAATTGGACAGACTTCAACGCGAGGGAATCATATCTCCAGTCGAGTTCAACAAGTGGGCCAGCCCGATTGTTCCGGTACTAAAAAGCGGTGGCACGGTCAGAATCAGCGGCGACTACAAGGTAACGATCAACCGAGTCTCGTTACAGGACCACTACCCAAAGCCGATCACCTTTTCGCAACATTAGCAGGGGGAAAGGCGTTCACCAAGCTGGATCTAACCTCCGCTTACATGACCTAGGAGCTGGTTGAGTCGTCGAAAAAATTAACATGCATTAACATGCACAAAGGACTGTTCATGTACCACGGGTACCCATTCGGGATTTGCTCAGCTGCAGCCATATTCCAAAGAAACAGGAAGAGCCTGTTGAAATTGGTTCCATGCCCCGTCGTATTTCAGGACAACATCCTCATCACTGGCCGCGACACCTCCGAACACCTGCACAACCTGGATGAAGTTTTAAGTCGACTAAACAGAGTTGGACACCAGTTGAAACAATCCAAATGTGTCTTCCTGGCACCAGAGGTAGAATTCCTCGGGAGGCATATAAGCAGGCCTCCCATGCTGTGCCGGCACTCTGGAGTCAGAATAAAGAGACTAAGGTCACACTTACTCAAGTCTACAGTACTCAGTCACATTGCTTTATTTGAGACATAACAACTGGAGACGAGTAATAGATAATGAACCATCTCATGAAAATGCAGAGAACTCTTGGTATCCTGGAGAAATTCTCAGAAGGTGACGATTGGGAAGCCTTTGTGGAGCAACTCGACCAATACTTCGTGACCAAAGAGCTGGAAGGGAATGAGAACACTGCCAAATGAAGGGCGATCCTCCTCACTGTCTGCGGGCAACAATCTATGGTCTCATGAAGAATCTTCTTGCTCCGGTGAAACCAACAACCGAATCGTATGAAGAACTGTGTACACTGGTCCGGGAGCACGTAAATCCGAAGCATAGCGTTTTGATGGCAAGGTATCAATTTTACACATGTCAACGGTCTGAAGGCCAGGAAGTGGCGAGCTACGTCGCCAAACTAAGGCGCCTTGTAGGACATTGCGAATTCGGTGGATTTCTGGAGCAAATGCTAAGAGACTTTTTTGTGCTTGGCATTGGCCATGAGGTTATCCTTTGCAAACTATTGACTGTTGAAACACCGAACCTGAGCAAAGCCATAACGGTAGCCCGGACATTTATGTCCACCAGCGATAACATCAAACACATTTCGCAGCATAAAGATGCATCGGCAAGTACTGTACACAAAGTAACGTTGTTTTCAGGCAGGAATGCATATGGCAGAATGTACATGCCTGCAGCTGCACGACCTCAGATGACTCAGAGTCCGCCACAAGTGTGAATGCGAGGCAATTAACAACTTGTTGGTGCTGCGGAGGTGATCATCAAGCCCATCAATGCCGCTTCAAACACTATGTGTGCAAAGGCTGTGGAACAATGGGACACCTCCAGTGAATGTGCAGATGAGCTGCAAACCCTGCAAACCATCGCGTTGCAGAGGAAGACCGATCCATGGCGGATCAAACTGAACTAGAGACTTGAACCGAGGAGGCAGAAGTGTACGGGGTACACACCTCCACCGATCATGTTAAACGTTGAACTGAACGGAATTCCAGTATCCATGGAATTGGACACGGGTGTGAGTCAGTCTATCATGAGCAAAAAGGCCTTTGAGAGGCTGTGGTGCAACAAGGCACAAAGGCCCAAGCTGAGCCCTATTGATACCAAGCTGAGAACTTACACTAAAGAGCAGGTCCCTGTAATTGGCAGGGCAGCAGTAAAAGTCTCCTCTGCTGGAGCGATGCATGAACTACCACTATGGATTGTACCAGGAGATGGCCCCATACTGTTTGGCAGAAGCTGGCTGGGAAAAATCCGCTGGAACTGGGACGACATCCGAGAGCTTTCGCCCGTCAGCGACGCCTCATGTGCCCAGGTTTTGAGCAACTTCCCGTCGTTGTTTGAGCCAGGCATCGGAAATTTCTCTCGGGCAAAGGTGCAGATCCACTTGGTTCCCGGAACATGACCCAGCCACCACAAGGCACGTGCGGTGCCATACATGATGCGAGAGAAAGTAGACATCGAGCTGGACAGGCTGCAGCGAGAGGGCATCATTGTGCTGGTTGAGTTCAACGAGTGGGCCAGTCCGATTGTTCCGGTTCCCAAGGGCGGTGGCATGGTCAGAATTTGTGGGACCTATAAAATAATGATTAACCGTTTTTCACTGCAGGACCCGTACCCACTACCCAAGGCAGACGACCTATTTGCGATGCTGGCAGGAGGGAAGACGTTCACCAAGTTGGCCCTGACCTCGGCTTACATGGTGGAATCTTCGAAAGGCCTCACCTGCATCAACCACACACAAAGGTCTGTTCATCTACAATAAATGCCCGTTTGGGATTCGATTGGCTGCGGCTATTTTTCAAAGGAACATGGAGAGTCTGCTAAAGTCGGTTCCGCGCACCGTGGTTTTCCAGGACGACATGTTGATCACAGGTCGGGACACCATCGAACACTTGCAGAACCTGGAAGAGGTTCTAAGTCGGCGAGATCGTGTGGGATTCAGGTTGAAACGCTCGAAGTGTGTGTTCCTGGCGCCAGAGATTGAGTTCTTAGGAAGAAGAATCGCGGCATCAGACCCACCGACGCCAAGACAGAGGCCATCAAAAACGTGCTGAGACCACAGAAAGTGACGGAGCTGCGGTCGTTGCTGGGACTCCTCAACTATTTTGGTAATTTCCTACCCAGGTT
Organism: Pristiophorus japonicus; assembly: GCF_044704955.1. Lineage (NCBI taxonomy): Eukaryota > Metazoa > Chordata > Chondrichthyes > Pristiophoridae > Pristiophorus > Pristiophorus japonicus. The sequence goes on along the minus strand of NC_091980.1, from coordinate 76,766,828 downwards.
AAGCACCTTGCTCGAACCTCTACACATGTTGCTATGCAAGGGAGATGACTAGCTATGGGGGAAATCACAAGAGATTGCTTTTGAGAAAGCCAGAAATCTGGTATGTTCCAACAAACTGCTTGTTCTGTATGACCCACGTAAACGTTTAGTGCTAGCTTGCGACGCGTCTTCGTACGGAGTTGGGTGTGTGTTACAACAAGCAAACGAATCAGGAACATTGCAACCGGTCGCTTATGCATCCAGGAGTTTGTCCAAGGCCAAAAGGGCCTGCAGCATGATTGAAAAAAAAGCTCTGGCATGTGTTTACGGGGTGAAAAAAATGCACCAGTATCTGTTTGAGCTTAAGTTCGAGTTAGAAACTGACCATAAGCCGCTCACATCGCTATTCTCAGAGACCAAAGGTATTAATACCAATGCCTGTGCTCGCATCCAAAGATGGGCACTCACACTGTCTGCAGGCTTGCTCTTGGTGATGGATGCATTTGAAAATGAAAATTCACCCGTTGCGGCCCGCCAGATCAGGACCTAGACCAGCCAAGATCCTTTACTGTCCCTTGTAAAAAACTGTGTCCTCCATGGGAGCTGGTCCAGCGTCCCAGCGGAGATGCCTGAAGAGGTCAAGCCGTTCCAGTGGCGCAAAGATGAAATGTCCATACAGGCGGACTGTCTTTTGTGAGGTAATCGCGTGGTTTTGCCAAAGAAAGGCAGGGAAACGTTCATACGCGACCTACATAGTACCCACCCAGACATAGTAATGATGAAAGCTATAGCCAGATCCCATGTGTGGTGACCCGGCATCGACTCAGACTTGGAGTCTTGCGTGCGCCAATGCAACACTTGCTCTCAACTGAGCAATGCACCCAGGGAGGCACCGCTAAGTTTGTGGTCATGGCCCTCCAAACCGTGGTCTAGGATCCACGTTGACTTCGCTGGCCCGTTTCTAGGCAAAATGTTTTTGATTGTTGTGGATGCTTATTCAAAATGGATTGAGTGTGTAATAATGTCTGTAAGCACGTCCACTGCCATCATTGAAAGCCTACGAGCCATGTTTGCCACGCACGGCCTGCCTGATGTCCTCGTCAGCGACAATGGGCCGTGCTTCACCAGCGCTGAATTCAAGGGATTTATGACCCGCAATGGGATCAAGCACGGCACATCTGCCCCGTTCAAGTTCGCATCTAACGGCCAGGCTGAACGGGCAGTCCAAACCATCAAGCAATGCTTGAATCGCGTGTCAGAAAACTCCCTGTAGACCCGCCTGTCCCGAGTCCTGCTCAGCTACCGCACAAATCCCCACTCGCTCACCAGGGTTCCCCCTGCCGAGCTGCTCATGAAAAGCGCACTCAAAACAAGGCTCTCTCTAGTCCACCCTGATCTCCATGATCAAGTGAAAGGCAGACGGCATCAACAAAGCATGTACCATGATCGCGCAAATTCGTCACCCTGTATTTGTACTCAACTATGGACATGGTCCCAATGACTTGTTGGCATGGTCGTAGCCAAAGAAGGGAATAAGGTGTTTGAGGCCAAAATCGCAAATGGACTAACTTGCAGAAAGCATTTGGACCAAACCAAACTGTGATTCACAGACAACCATGAGCAACCTGAAGAGGACACCGTTTTATATGCATACTATAGATACTCTCTGTGTATTCACTGTATAGTTGCATAAGATGGAGACTTGTTTACCGGATGTACCATCAACAAGGTTCACACTGTAGACATTATGCTGACACCACCAGAGGGCGCAACTGGCCCAGGGGTCACCTGTACACCAGGTATAAAAGGGAGTCCACCATGTGGTATCCTCACTCTGGAGTTATAGTAAACGGACTAAGGTCACTACAGTTCAAGTGCAATACTTTGCCTCATGGATTCATTATCAGAGCATCTAAAGACATAACAATTGGCGATGAGATTACGGACTTTCACGCGAAAATGGCTAACTTTGGTCCGTTGCAGCAGTTCAGCGATGAGAATGATTGGAACGCCTTTGTGGAGAGGCTCGACCATTTCTTCACAGCAAATTACCTGGCAGGCGATGATCCGGCCACACTGGCTGATTAGCGCAGAGCTATCCTGCTCACCAGTTGTGGGCCCACCGTCTATGGCCTCATCATGGACTTGCTGGCACCAGCAAAGACAACGACTGAGACATACGAGGAACTTGTAATGCTGATCCAAGAACAACTCAAGTCCAAAGAGAGCATCCTCACAGCCAGACACCGGTTTTACACCCACCGACGACCCAAAGGCCAGGAAATAGCCAAATATGCTGCAGACCTCAGGAAGCTGGCGGCACCGTGTGATTTCGGTGAACACCTCACCGAAGCGCTGCGAGATACCTTTGTCATCGGAATCAGCCACGGGGGCCTTCTTCGCAGACTACTATCTGCGGATACCACAGTCACACTGCAGAAGGCCATCACCATGAGCTAGGCATTCATGACCTCGACCTGCGGCTCTAGGCGGATGACTAATCCTCAGGACAAAAACCCGGCAAGTACTGTACACAGACTGGCACCTTTTAGAGGCTGGACTGTAGAACATGAATCTCCTCAGGGGAGAGAGGACAGGTCCCCGAGTCCCTTAACTCTGAGTCCGCCGAGGGGGGCTAATCGGTTAGCACCATGCTGGCATTGCGGAGGAAATCACCAGACTCACCAGTACCGTTTAAGGACTATGTGTGCAAAGGGTGCAGCACAAAGGGCCAGCGGTCCCCTGGAGTTCAGTGTGAAAGTCAGGGTGGTCACAGCTATGGTACTCACTGTCATGTATTTAACCATCTTGCAATGACATAGTCATGTAACTGTAACTCATGTACACTGTACCTGTACCCTGGAAATGCACACCCTGACCACAGGGGGTGAACTTGCGGGAGACACTCCTGACCTGGGTTCCCAGGTATAAAAGGGGAGGTCCCACCCAGAGTCAGCACTCCTTGGTCTTGGCAATAAAGTTGAAGGTCACAGAGTGACCATGTCTGATATATCTATGCCTCATGTGAGTTTGTAGTAAGGTGCAGGGACACTACATTTGGCGACGATAAACGGGAATCACTGAACCACGAGGATGGCCACCAGTGGCACAGAGGAACGTTACTGTGTGGGTGAGGACTGGGACGACTTCGTGGAAAGACCCCAGCAGAGCTTTGTCACAAAGGACTGGCTGGATGAGACAGCGGCTGACAAACGGAGGGCGCATCTACTGACCAGCTGCGGATCACAGACGTATGCGCTGATGAAAGATCTGCTCGCACTGCAAAAGCCGGCGAGTAGCGTACACATGGCCTGGCACCAGTTCTACGCTCACCGGTGTCGGGAGGGACAAAACGTCTCGGACTTCGTGGCGGACTGCGGCGCTTGGCCAGTCTCTGTAAGCGACTGCAGGGGGGGAGATGTTAAGGGACTTTTTCATCGAGGGCATTAATCATGCCAGCATTTTCAGGAAGCTCATAAAGACTAAGGACTTGACTTTAGAAGGGGCGGCGTTGATAGCTCCGACCTTTATGGCAGGGGAAGAGGAGACCAAGCTAATTTGCGCGCGCAGCCCTGGTCCAAACGTGGCGACGGACCAGGGAGTTAACATGGTGAACGCGGCTCGGGACCCCACAGGCAGGCAAGGGCATTTCGAAACCGTCCAGGCAGCAACAGGCTCGAGGATGGGCCCGCAACAAGGACAATGGAAAGGGGATCGGCAATTCACGCCATCTCGAGGAACAATGCATCCCGCGATGGGACCATTAACATCCACCATCAGAGTGCTAAGAAACAGCCAAATGTGCAATCAGAGAGGAATGCCTGGTAACAGTCCTTTTGTTAACAGCAATCTCAATCTCAGCTCATGCTGGAGGTGCGGGGGTTGACACACTGCGAGAAGCTGCAGGTTCCAGCAATATGCCTATAGGATTTGTAATGTCAGTGGACACTTGGCCAGGATGTGCAAAAAGGCAGTAGCGAGGCTAATCTGTGAGACAGAGGAACCAGACGAGGGGTCTGCAATGCAGGATGAGGCCTGGGGTAAAGCCATAGACGCTGAAGTTCAGCGGGTTCATGTGGCTGACGTCCACAGCTCATACACTAAAACGCCACCCATGATGATGAAAGTCTTACTGAATGGCATCCCAGTGCACATGGAGCTGGGTCCGGGAGCTAGCCAGTCACTCATGAGCGCCCAACAATTTGAGAGACTATGGCCACACAGAGCTAGCAGGCCCAAACTGGAACGCATTGAGACACAGCTACGGACGTACATCAAAGAGATCATCCCAGTGCTGGGCAGTGCAAACTTGGTGGTAACACATAATGGATTACAGAACTGGCTGCCACTCTGGATCATTCCGAGAAATGGCCCCGCACATTTGGGGAGGAGTTGGCTACCTGAGATGAATTGGAAATGGGGGGATGTGCACGCCATTTCATCCATGGAGCGAAGTTCATGCTCACAGGTCCTGCAAAAATTCGGGTCACTGTTTCAACCTGGTGTCGGAACGTTCAAGGGCACTAAAGTAGTGATACGCATCACTCCGGACGCCAGACCAGTGCACCACAAAGCCAGAGCGGTGCCGTATGTGATGCGTGAAAAAATTGAATGTGAACTGGACAGGCTGCTCAGAGAGGGCATAATTTCAGCCGTTGAATTCAGCGACTGGGCAAATCCCATCGTTCCCGTCCTCAAAGCAGATGGCTCGGTTAGGATTTGTGGCGACTACAAAGCCACCATCAACCGAGTGTCGCAGCAAGACCAACACCCACTTCCGAAAGCGGAGGACCTTTTTGCCACGCTGGCAGGTGGCAAGCTGTTCACGAAGTTGGACCTCACTTCGGCCTACATGACTCAGGAACTGGCTGAAGAATCCAAGCTTCTGACCACCATCACGACGCACAAAGGATTATTTGTCTACAACAGGTGTCCGTTTGGCATTCGTTCGGCAGCAGCCATCTTTTAGCGAAACATGGAAAGCTTGCTCAAATCCATTCCTGGAGCGATCGTATTCCAAGACGACATTCTCATAATGGGTCGAGACACCGAAGAACACCTCCACAACCTGGAGGAGGTGCTACGCCGATTGGATCGGGTAGGCTTGCGGCTGAAAAAGGCCAAGTGTGTGTTTTTGGCCCCAGAGGTCGAGTTTTTGGGCAGGAGGGTTGCCGCAGACGGGATCTGGTCCACTGAAACAAAAACGTAGGCGATCCGCCGGGCGCCCAGGCCCGGCAACGTGTCGGAGTTGCGATCATTCCTGGGACTTTTGAACTATTTTGGGAACTTTCTTCTGAACTTAAGCACATTGTTGGAACCGTTACACATGCTCCTGCGTAAAGATTGTGAATGGTTTTGGGGGGACTGTCAAGAACGGGCTTTCAATAAGGCGAGGAACCTGCTGTGTTCCAAAAAACTGTTGACTTTGTATGACTCTTGTAAAAAACTGGTCTTAACATGCGATGCGTCATCCTATGGGGTTGGGTGTGTGTTGCAGCAGGGTAACGATGACGGCCGACTCTAACCGGTGGCTTACGCCTCCAGGTCGCTCTCCCAGGCAGAGCATGGATACGGCATGGTCGAGAAGGAAGCACTCTCGTGTGTTTACAGTGTGAAAAAGATGCAGCAGTACCTTTTTGGTAGACAGTTCGAGCTAGAGATGGACAAGCCGTTAACATCCTTGTTGTCCGACAGCAAAGCTGTCAACGCCAATGCGTCAGCTCGCATACAGCGCTGGGCCCTCACGCCGGCTCCGTATGACTACACCATACTGCACCGGCCAGGCACCAAAAATTGGGCGCCGACGCGCTCAGCAGGCTCCCACTGGCCACCACCGAGAGGGCGTTGGAGCAGAGCGCCGAGATGGTCATGGCCGTTGAGGCTTTTGACATTGCGGGCTCCCCCATCACAGCCCGCCAGATCAAACTCTGGACCAACAGGGACCCCCTCCTATCCATGATAAAGAAATGTGTCCTGACTGGGGATTGGGTGCCCGCACACAGGGCGTGCCCCGAGGAAGTCCGGCCGTTTCAGAGACGGCTGGATGAGCTCTCCATCCAAGCCGACTGCCTGCTATGGGGCAGCCGGGTAGTCATGCCCCAGAAAGGAAGGGAAGCACTCATGAGGGAACTCCACAGCAAGCACCCTGGCATCGTGTTAATGGAGGCCATTGCCCGGTCACATGTATGGTGGCCAGGGATTGACTCAGACTTGGAACACTGGGTTCGCAGGTGCACAACGTGTGCCCAGCTGGGCAATGCCCCCAGGGAGGCCCCACTCAGCCCGTGGCCCTGGCCCACCAGACTATGGTCACGTATTCACGTAGACTATGCGGGCCCGTTCATGGGGAAAATGTTCCTGATGGTTGTCGATGCATACTCGAAGTGAATCGAGTGCATCATATTTAACTCGTGCACGACATCCATCACCGTGGAGCGTCTGCGTACAGTTTTCGCAACCCATGGATTGCCGGACATCCTGGTCAGCGACAATGGCCTGTATTTCATCAGCCATGAATTCCAGGAGTTTATGTCGGGCAATGGTATCAAGCACGTCTGGACAGCGCCGTTCAAGCCGGCTTTCAATGGCCAGGTGGAACGGGCGGTCCAAGTCATAAAACAGGGAATGCTGCGCATCGAAGGACCCTCACTTCAGTACCGCCTATCGCGCCTCCTGCTGGCCTACGGGTCCCACCTGCACTCGCTCACGGGGGTCCCACCAGCGGAGCTCCTCATGAAACGCACGCTTAAATCGCGGCTGTCCCTCATTCACCCAGCCCTGGCAGACATTGTTGAGGACAAGCGTCAGTCCCAAACTGAGCTCCATGATCGAAACTCAAGGGGGTGGTGTATAGAAATGGATGACCCGGTATTTGTTCTTAACCATGCTTTGGGACCCAAGTGGCTTGAGGGCACCATAATTGGCAAAGAAGGAAATAGAGTCATGGTGGTCTGACTAAACAATGGGCAGATATGCCGCAAAAATTTGGACCAAGTAAAGAAAAGGTTCAGCATAGAGGAACCTCAAGAAGAGCATGAGATGGCACCCACACCACTGCCAGCAGACGAGCAACGAAGACAGCCCTCAGCATGCACAGCCCCTGCGGCCAGCCCAGACAGGCCAGAATCACCTCAAGTGACAGAGACGCGTGCCGAGGCTCAGCCACCAGAGCCACAAGAGAGCGTCGACCACCTGACAGACTTAACCTCTGAAACAAAAAGACTTAAGGGGGGAGGTGATGTCATGTATTTAACCATCTTGCAATGCTATAGTCATGTAACTGTAACTCATGTACACTGTACCTGTACCCTGGAAATGCACACCCTGACCACAGCGGGTAAACTTGTGGGAGATACTCCTCACCTGGGTTCCCAGGTATAAAAGGGGAGGTCCCACCCAGGGTCAGCACTCCTTGGTCCTGGCAATAAAGTTGAAGGTCACAGAGTGACCGTGTCTGATATATCTATGCCTCGTGTGAGTTTGTAGTAAGGTGCAGGGACACTACACTCACCACGTGCTGGGGCAGAAGGGGCCAGGTCATCAGCGGGGAAGGAGAGGCCCAGTCGTTGTTGAAGAGGAAGAAAGCCCGATCACCGTTGAGGACCTGAGGTCCAGCCGTCATCGCAGAAGAGGAGAGGCCCAGTCTTCGTCACTAGAGGAGGCCCGATCGTTACTGGATGGGGCCTAATCGTCGCTAGAGGAGGCCCAGTCACCGTTGGCGGAGGTCTGATCGTCATTGGAGGGAGCCTGATTACCATTGGAGGAGGTCCGGTCACCGTTGGAGGGGGCCCAGTCGCCATTGGAGGGGGCCCGATCGCCATTGGAGGGGGTCCGATCGCCGTTGAAGGAGTTCCGAGCAGTTGGAGGCTCACCTGGCTCGCAGGGCGTCATCGAGGATCGGGTAGGGCAGCTGAGTCGACATCGAAGAAACAGATCGCCAGAGAAGGTCGCTGAAGGAGGGAAGGGGTCCAGGTCCAGTTCACTGCTGCAGCAGGAGGCTCGTTCATCATTGGTGGTGGTTGTCATCGAAGAGTGGTGTGGGGTTTAGGAGGAAGATCCATTCTCTTCTATTTGAACCTTCTGAATACGCAGCACGAACACTATCCTGAACCTGATTGAATCCTTTAAATATGCAGATTGGGGTTTGCTGACATTATCAGGCCTCCACTGCAGTTTTAATCGGTGGTCCAAGCAGGTAAATTTTTAAACTCCCAAGGCCCCACCCCACTCCTGGCAAAGAACGGGGAAACACTCATCAAGGACACCGAGGCTGTCAGGGCCCGTTGGAAGGAGCACTTTGAAGATCTCCTCAATCGAGACTCTGCCTTGGACTCGAGTGTTCTCGACTCCATCCCGCAGCATGCAACCCGCCACCACCTCAGTTAAACTCCAACGCTGCAAGAGGTAGGCAAAGTCATAAAACAGCTCAAGAATAACAAGGCTACGGGTGCGGATGGAATTCCTGCTGAGGCGCTAAAATATGGCAGAGAGGTGCTGTTATCGCAGATACATGACCTCATCTCTCTCATATGGAGGGAGGAGAGCATGACGGGAGATATCAGAGATGCAGTGATCGTGTCCATTTTTAAAAAGGGGAACAAATCCGACTACTGGGGAATCTCCCTGCTATCAACCACGAGGAAGGTTGTCGCTAGAGTTCTCCTCAACCAAATTCTCCCTGTGGCCGAGGAGCTCCTCCCGGAATCGCAGTGCAGATTTCGTCCCCTACGGGGAACAATGGACGTGATCTTTGCAGCACGACAACTGCAGGAAAAATGCAGGGAGCAGCGCCAACCCTTATACATGGCCTTTTTCGATCTTACAAAGGACTTTGACACAGTCGACCGTGAGAGCTTCTGGAGCGTCCTCCTCCATTTTGGGTGCCCCCAAAAGTTTGTCAACATCCTTCGCCTGCTCCAGGACGACATGCAGGCTGTGATCCTTACCAGCGGATCAGTTACAGACCCATTCCACGTCCGAACCGGGGTCAAACAGGGCTACGTCATCGCTCCAACCCTGTTCTCAATCTTCCTCGCTGCCATACTCCACCTCACTGTCAACAAGTTCCCCGCCGGAGTGGAACTAAACTATAGAACCAGTGGAAAGCTGTTTAACCTACGCCGCCTCCAGACCAGGTCCAAGATCACCCCAACCTCTGTCGTTAAACTGCAGTACGCGGATGACGCCTGAGTCTGCGCACATTCGGAGACTGAATTCCTGGATATAATCGATGTATTCACCGAGGCATATGAAAGCATGGGCCTTACACTTAACATCCGTAAGACAAAGATCCTATACCAGCTTGTCCTCGCCGCACAGCACTGCCCCCCAGTCAGCAATATTCACGGCACGGCTCTCGACAATGTGGACCACTTCCCATACCTCGGGAGCCTCTTGTCAACAAAGGCAGACATTGATGCGGAGATTCAACATCACCTCAAGTGCTCCAGTGCGCCAGTGCAGCCGTCGGCTGCCTGAGGAAAAGAGTGTTCGAAGACCAAGCCCTCAAACCTACCACCAAGCTCATGATCTACAGGGCTGCAGTTATTCCCGCCCTCCTAAATGGATAGAGGCATGGACGACTTACAGAAGACACATCAAGTCACTGACGATATATCACCAAAGATGGCTCCGCAAGATCCTGCAAATACCCTGGGAGGACAAAAACACCAACATCAGTGTCCTCGTCCAGGCTAACATCCCCAACATTGAAGCACTAACCACACTAGATCAGCTTCGCTGGGCAGGACACTTAGTTCGCATGCCAGACACGAGACTCCCAAAGTAACTGTTATATGCAGAGCTCCTTCATGGTAAACGAGCCAAAGGTGGGCAGTGGAAACGTTACAAGGACACCCTCAAAGCCTCCCTGATAAAGTACGGCATCACCACTGACACCTGGGAGACCCTGGTCGAAGACCGCCCTCGGTGGAGAAAGTACATCCGGGAGGGCATTGAGCTCTTCGAATCTCAACGCTGCGAGTGTGAAGGCCCAACGTCGGAGGAGGAGTGGCAGTTCAAGCAGCAGGTAGTCCGTGCGAGGCCTTTTAAGGCGAGGCTTGTGCAGCTGCAGCAGGGAGGCAAAAAAGAAGTAGAAAGAAATCGAAAGGTGACATCACAGCCAAGGGGGTAAGTGATTGGCTGGTGATTGGTGAGTAGTTTTTTTCCTTTTCTTTTCTTTACAAGTAAATAACATTTAGCATTGTTGTTGCCAAATTAAGTTTATCTAAGGGTTAAGTCATGACAGGTCAGCTCGAACACATGTTATGCTCCTCCTGTACTAAGTGGGAAGTCAGGGACGCTTCCGGTGTCCCTGACGACTACGTGTGCAGGAAGTGTATCCGGCTGCAGATCCTAACAGACCGCATTGCGGCACTGGAGCTGCGGGTGGATTCACTCTGGAGCATCCGTGATGCTGAGAATGACGTGAATAATACGTTTAGTGAGTTGGTCTTACCGCAGGAAAAGGGTACACTGCCAGATAAGGAATGGGTGACCAACAGGAAGAGCAGTGCAAGGAAGGTAGTGCAGGGGTCCCCAGCGGTCAATCCCTGCAAAACAGATACACCGCTTTGGGTACTGTTGAGGGGGATGACTCATCAGGGGAGAGCAGCAGCAGCCAAGTCCATGGCATCATGGGAGGCTCTGTTGCACAGGAGGGCAGGAAAAAGAGTGGAAGAGCGATAGTGATAGGGGATTCAATTGTAAGGGGAATAGATAGACGTTTCTGCGGCCGCAACCGAGACTCCAGGATGGTATGTTGCCTCCCTGGTGCAAGGGTCAAGGATGTGTCGGAGCAAGTGCAGGACATTCTAAAAAGGGAGGGTGAACAGCCAGTTGTCGTGGTACATTTAGGTACCAATGATATAGGTACAAAACGGGATGAGGTCTTATGAGACGAATTTAGGGAGTTAGGAGTTAAATTAAAAAGTAGGACCTCAAAAGTAGTAATCTCAGGATTGCTACCAGTGCCACGTGATAGTCAGAATAGGAATCGCAGGATAGCTCAGATGAATACGTGGCTTGAGCAGGGAGGGATTCAAATTCCTGAGGCATTGGAACCGGTTCTGGGGGAGGTGGGACCAGTACAAACCGGACAGTCTGCACCTGGGCAGTACCGGAACCAATGTCCTCGGGGGAGTGTTTGCTAGTGCTGTTGGGGAGGAGTTAAACTAATATGGCAGGGGGATGGGAACCTATGCAGGGAGACAGAGGGAAACAAAATGGAGACAGAAGCAAAAGATAGAAAGGAGAAAAGTAAAAGTGGAGGGCAGAGAAACCTAAGGCAAAAAGCTAAAAGGGCCACTTACAGCAAAATTCTAAAGGGTCAAAGTGTGTTAAAAAGACAAGCCTGAAGGCTCTGTGCCTCAATGTGAGGAGTATTCGGAATAAGGTGGATGAATTAACTGCGCAGATAGCAGTTAACGGATACGATGTGATTGGCATCACGGAGACATGGCTCCAGGGTGACCAAGGCTGGGAACTCAACATCCAAGGGTATTCAGCATTTAGGAAGGATAGACAGAAAGGAAAAGGAGGCGGGGTGGCGTTGCTGGTTAAAGAGGAAATTAATGCAATTGTAAGGAAGGACATTAGCTTAGATGATGTGGAATCGGTATGGGTGGAGCTACAGAATACCAAAGGGCAGAAAACGTTAGTGGGAGTTGTGTACAGACCAACAAATAGTAGTAGTGAGGTTGGAGACAGCATCAAACAAGAAATAAGGGATGTGTGCAAGATAGGTGCAGCAGTAATCATGAGCGACTTTAATCTACATATTGATCGGTCTACCCTAACTGGTAGCAATGCGGTGGAGGAGGATTTCCTGGAGTGTATTAGGGATGGTTTTCTCGACCAATATATCGAGGAACCAACCAGAGAGCTGGCCATCCTAGACTGGATGATGTGTAATGAGAAGGGACTAATTCGCAATCTTGTTGTGCGAAGCGCCTTGGGGAAGAGTGATCATAATATGGTAGAATTCTTTATTAAGATGGAGAGTGATAAAGTTAATTCAGAAACTAAGGTCCTGAACTTAAGGAAAGGTAACTTTGACGGTATGAGGCGTGAATTAGCTAAATTAGACTGGCAAATGATACTTAAAGGGTTTACGGTGGATAGGCAATGGCAGACCTTTAAAGATCATATGGACGAACTTCAACAATTGTACATCCCTGTCTGGAGTAAAAATAAAATGGGGAAGGTGGCTCAACCGTGGCTAACAAGGGAAATTAAGGATAGTGTTAAATCCAAGGATGAGGCATACAAATTAGCCAGAAAAAGCAGCAAACCGGAGGACTGGGAGAAATTTAGGATTCAGCAGAGGAGGACAAAGGATTTAATTAAGAGAGGGGGAAATAGAGTACAAGAGGAAGCTTGCCGAAAACATAAAAATGACTGCAAAAACTTCTATAGATATGTGAAGAGAAAAAGATTAGTGAAGACAAACGTAGGTCACTTGCAGTTGGATTCGGGTGAATTTATAATGGGGAACAAAAGAAATGGCAGACCAATTGAACAAATACTTTGGTTCTGTCTTCATAAAGGAAGGCACAAATAACCTTCCGGATGTATTAGGGGACCGAGGGTCTAGTGAATAGAAGGAACTGAAGGATATCCTTATTAGGCAGGAAATTGTGTTAGGGAAATTGATGGGATTGAATGCCGATAAATCCCTGCGGCCTGATAGTCTACATCCCAGAGTACTTAAGGAAGTGGCCCTAGAAATGGTGGATGCATTGGTGATAATTTTCCAGCAGCCTATCAACTCTGGATCAGTTCCTATGGACTGGAGGGTTGCTAATGTAACACCACTTTTTAAAAAAGAAGGGAGAGAGAAAACGGGTAATTATAGACCGGTTAGCCTGACATCAGTAGTGGGGAAAATGTTGGAATCAATCATTAAGGATGAAATAGCAGCGCATTTGGAAAGCAGTAATAGGATTGGTCCAAGTCAGCATAGATTTATTAAAGGGAAATCATGCTTGACAAATCTTCTAGAATTCTTTGAGGATGTAACTAGCAGAGTGGACAAGGGAGAACCAGTGTATTTGGACTTTCAAAAGGCTTTTGACAAGGTCCCACACAAGAGATTGGTATGCAAAATCAAAGCACATGGTATTGGGGGTAATGTACTGACGTGGATAGAGAACTGGTTGGCAGACAGGAAGCAGAGAGTCGGGATAAACGGGTCCTTTTCAGAATGGCAGGCAGTGACTAGTGGAGTGCCGCAGGGCTCGGTGCTGGGACCCCGGCTCTTTACAATATAAATTAGCGATTTAGATGATGGAATTGATGTAATATCTCCAAGTTTGCAGATGACACTAAACTGGGTGGCGGTGTGAGCTGTGAGTAGGACGCTAAGAAGCTGCAGGGTGACTGGGACAGTTTAGGCGAATGAGCAAATACATGGCAGTTGCAGTATAATGTGGATAAATATGAGGTTACCCACTTTGGGGCAAAAACACGAAGGCAGAATATTATCTGAATGGCGGCAGATTAGGAAAAGGGGAGGTGCAGCAGGACCTGGATGTCATGGTACATCAGTCCTTGAAAGTTGGCATGCAGGTACAGCAGGCGGTGAAAAAGGCAAATGGTATGTTGGCCTTCATTGCAAGAGGATTTGAGTATAGGAGCAGGGAAGTCTTACTGCAGTTGTACAGGGCCTTGGTGAGGCCCCACCTGGAATATTGTGTTCAGTTTTGGTCTCCTAATCTGAGGAAGGACGTTCTTGCTATTGAGGGAGTGCAGCGAAGGTTCACCAGACTGATTCCAGGGATGGCTGGACTGACATATGAGGAGAGACTGGATCAACTGGGCCTTTATACTCTGGAGTTTAGAAGGATGAGAGGGGATCTCATAGAAACATATAAGATTCTGACGGGACTGGACAGGTTAGATGCGGGAAGAATGTTCCCGATGTTGAGGAAGTCCAGAACCAGGGGACACAGTCTTCGGATAAGGGGCAGGCCAGTTAGGACTGAGATGAGGAGAAACTTCTTCACTCAGAGAGTTGTTGATGCTAGTTCATTGGATATATTCAAGAGGGTGTTAGATATGGCCCTTACGGCTAAAGGGATCAAGGGGTATGGAGAGAAAGCAGGAAAGGGGTACTGAGGGAATGATCAGCCATGATCTTATTGAATGGTGGTGCAGGCTCGAAGTGCCAAATGGCCTACTTCTGCATCTATTTTCTATGTTTCTATGTTTCTATGTCAGGCGCAGGCAGCGGAAGGAGCGCGCAGGAAAGGAGCGAGCGTGCCCCACCCCCTTCCCCCGACGAATATCTGTCCCACCTGTGACAGAGTCTGTGGCTCTCGTGTTGGACTGTTCAGCCACCAAAGAACTCACTTCAGGAGTGGAAGCAAGTCGTCCTCGATTTCGAGGGACTGCCTATGATGATGAAGATGACAAAGAGCCACCTCCAGCGAATGTGTAAAAGAAATAGGACTCACCATGTTGATGGAGAGTCTGCAGAGGGCCATGGATCCAGCGCAGATTATGAAGAGGCGGTCAGAAAGGCAGCTCAGCCCCACGATGAGGTGTACGGAATGTTTACCTGCACCACAGAATGTTCCCGTTGAGAATGGAAGTCGAGATAAACGGCGCTCCAGTCTTCATGGAGGTGGACACGGGGGCGAGCCAGTCAGTAATGAATCAAGACTCCTTTGAGAGGCTATGTGACAATCAAACTGAACAACTCAAATTGGTCCTGGTTCAAGCAAAGCTGCTCACCTACACCAATGAACTCATCCCAGTCATTGGTCGTGCGAATGTTAAGGTACTCCATGATGGCGCGGTGCACAAATTACCACTGTGGATTGTTGCAGGTGATAGACCAACGCTACTCGGAAGAAGGTGGATGGAGAAGATCCATTGGAGCTTCATCCCTCCAGCGATCGACATCCCCCGTGCTGAGAGGCAAAGCAAGCCCCTACCTGAGGTTGGATCTGGCACCAGAGAGCAGACCAGCACAGCACCCGAGGCACAGGCCGCTCAGCACGACTGCGCGGAGATGATACAGCTGAGACGACCAAAATGCACCTTCCAGGCTCCAGTGGCAGGACTCCAGAGGAAGAAAATCGGATCCAAAGGTGACTTCCCACCTTCGGTGGCAGAACCCGGGATAAAGAGGATCACAGCAGCCGACATCGTGGATGGAAGAAAGATGGCACCCAAACCACGAGGTGAAGCACTGAAGGAAAAGATGGCAGCGGCCAGACCACGAGATGCAGCGCTGATGGAGCAACACTTGGTACCAAGCGAAGAAGAGGATTGGGGTAAAGAAAGCAAGGCTCTCTAAAGGAGGCCAGCAACCCACCACACTTAAAGGGACCGTCCCACATTCTCACACAATGTAATAACAACTGTGAGCTAAATGTAAAGCTTGTAATTGATGATCAGAGTTTTATACATGTAATAAGTAAAGAAAAGTCGGGCGATTGCGATCGGAGCTACAGTTTATCTACACTAAGCAATGAAATGTTGTGCGATGCAGGATTTCAACTGTATTCATATTATGTAGCGGGCAAACACCCATCGGGAGCACACAGGTCCAGCGGGCTACCCGATGTTGTAGCCTGCGCCCCTGGGACTAGGGTGATGCACCACGGAGTGTGGCCACAAGCAGCTAAAATAGATAAGCTGCAAAGCAAGCGATCTCAGGAGGACAACGGCACCGGTATTGATACTCTGCTCCTGATCGGCTCCACCTCTCAGGCACCCGATGGCACCAACCGCCACGAGCCTGAAAGAGCAAACTGCGCTAAGGCGCAGCCCCCAGACCCCATCGCCACCAAGGCTACGCCTGGGAACAAGGGGTCACCTGCAGCAGCTCTCCCAATTGGGACCGGGACCAGCCAGGATCCCAAACCAAATAACGCCGAGGCAAGCGAGTTAGCAGTTCCCTGTGCACTGCTCGATGACTGCTCCTCTGGGAGGTCACAGGCATCTGTGAACCTGCCCGATGCTAGGAGCAATGGCAAAGGCCCCGAGAGCGGGCAACTCGAGCCAACCAGGTTCCCACTGCCAGCACCGGGCAACGCGCCGCCACCAGGCTGCCTGGACACCATCCACATTTGCTGACCCCACCACTGATCCCAAAGATGTACCATCAATGTATCTCACCAGTCAAATGTACTTGCCTCACAACTGTACCACAAATGCAATGATGTAAATGCAAATTTCCTTTTCTGGAATGTATGTGAATGTAAATGAATGTGATGAGCCACCGGCATGATTTACATGTGGGGGTGAAAATGGATGCATGTAGCCATGGACACACACATGGATCACAGCCAGAACCCACTGAAGCCCCACTGCATCATCGAACCATCCCAACTGGTAACCACTACCCAACGTTGTGGCAATAAGGACTTGAGGGTTAACAGGCAGAGAGCCAAGCCAAAGCACAGCCAAGGTGCAAGGGCTAGTGGCACTAAAGTCTGGGGAGAGCCAAGCCAGAGCACATAGTGCAAAGGTATTGAGGCACAAAAGACTTGGGGGAGAGTGATGTTATATATGCATTCTATAGATATATTCTTTGTGTAGTCACTGTATAGTTGCATAAGATGGAGACTTGTTTACCGGAGGTACCATCAACAAGGTTCACACTGTATACACTACCAGAGGGTGCAGAGGGAGGAGGCCTAGTGGTCACCTATACACCACAGGTACCCAGGTATAAAAGGGAGTCCACCATGTGGTATCCTCACTCTGGAGTTATAGTAAACGGACTAAGGTCACTACAGTTCAAATGCAATACTTTGCCCCGTGGAGTCATATCAGAGCATCTAAAGACATAACAGGCACCACCAATTTCGACCCTCCGATGCACACACAAATAGCAACCGACATCACGGTTGACCACGAAGCTGAACCCATCATTCCCAGCAGCCCAGCAAGGCCAGCTGCACAGCAACCCAGCGAAGGCCCAACCAACTCACCTGCATCTGTGTTTGTATCAAGATGATTGAGGGAGTGGAAAGCCCCAGATCGTCTCACCCTGTAAATAAGTGTACTACTGACTTTGGGGGGGAGTGATGTTATGTATGCAACACCTTGTAACCAGCATTCTACCGCCACCATAGGGCGCATCTATTGGAGTCTCAAGCGATCCCAGCATCCCTTGGGAGCACTGCATATAAGCAGGCCTCCCATGCTGTGCCGGCACTCTGGAGTCAGAATAAAGAGACGAAGGTCACACTTACTCAAGTCTATAGTACTCAATCGCATTGCTTTATTTGAGTCATAACAGCACCCACACCACGAAATGTAATGGAGCCGCACTCGTTCCTGGGACTCCTCAACTATTTTGGTAATTGTCTTCCAGGGTTGAGCACCTTGCTGGAACCGTTGCACAAGCTGTTACGCAAGGGAGATGACTGGGCTTGGGGTAAAAATCAAGAGGCCACTTTTGAGAAGGCCAGAAACCTGCTGTGTTCGAATAAGTTGCTGGTATATGACCCATGTAAACGTCTAGTTTTAGCATGTGATGCGTCGTCGTACGGTGTCGGGTGTGTTTTGCAGCAAGCCAATGCAGTGGGCAAGCTACAACCGGTTGTATATGTGTCCAGAAGCCTATCAAAGGCCGAAAGAGGCTGCAGCATGGTCGAAAAGGAGGCTTTAGCCTGTGTTTAAGGTGTAAAAAAGATGCATCAATATTTGTTCGGAC
The DNA here is from genome assembly GCF_044704955.1 of Pristiophorus japonicus. NCBI lineage: Eukaryota > Metazoa > Chordata > Chondrichthyes > Pristiophoridae > Pristiophorus > Pristiophorus japonicus. The sequence continues at coordinate 76,749,178 of NC_091980.1, read as the reverse complement.
TCGAGTTAGACACGGACCACAAGCCCCTAATCTCACTGTTTTCGGAAAGCAAAGGCATAAACACCAATGTTTCGCCTCGAATCCAAAGATGGACACTAACACTGTCTGCCTACGACTATGTGATCCGCCACAGGCCAAGCACTGAAAACTGTGCAGATGTTCTCAGCCGACTACCGTTGCCCACCACCAAGCTGGAAATGGCGCAGCCTGCAGACCTGCTACTGGCCATGGATACCTTTGATAGCGAAGGGTCACGCATAACGGCCCGCCAAATTAAGACGTGGGCCAGCCAGGATCCTCTGCTATCCCTTGTAAAAAGTTGCATCCTCAATGGGAGCTGGTCAGCAGTCCCTGGAGACATGCAAGACGAGATCAAGCCGCTTCACCATCGTAAAGACAAAATGTCGATCCATTCAGATTGCCTCTTATGGGGCAACTGCGTTATCTTGCCAAAGAAAGGCAGGGAAACCTTCATACGTGACCTACACAGCACCCACCCAGGCATAGTCATGATGAAGGCTATCGCCAGGTCCCACGTCTGGTGGCCCTGCATTGACTCGGACCTGGAGTCATGCATGCACCAGTGTAACACATGCTCACAACTGAGCAATGCTCCCAGGAGGCTCCACTTAGTCTCTGGTCATGGCCCTCAATACCATGGTCCAGGATCCATATGGATTATGCGGGCCCCTTTCTGGGAAAGATGTGCTGGTTGTTGTGGACACCTACTCCAAATGGATTGAATGTGTAATAATGGCATCCAGCACATCCGCAGCTACCATTGAAAGCCTCAGGGCCATGTTTGCCACCCATGGCTTACCCAACATTATTGTCAGCGACAATGGTCCGTGCTTCACCAGCTCGGAATTCAATGAATTCATGACCCATAATGGCATCAAGCATGTCAGATCTGCGCCCTTCAAGCCCGCATCCAACGGCCAAGCGGAGCGGGCAGTCCAAACCATAAAGCAGAGCTTGAAATGTTTCATGGAAGGCTCCTTACAAACCTGCCTGTCCCGGGTACTGCTCAGCTACAGGACACGACCCTATTCACTTACCCGGGTTCCCCCTGCAGAATTACTAATGAAACGAGAACTCAAAACCAGGCTCTCCTTAGTACACCCTGACCTCAGTGATCAGGTGGAAACCAGGCGTTATCAGCAAAACACGTACCATGACCCCGTGGCTGTATCGCGTGACATCACTGTAAATGACCCCGTGCTTGTGCTGAATTAGGTCAGGGCCCCAAATGGGTCGCCAGCACTGTTTTAGCCAAGGAGGGGAGTAGAGTGTTTGTTATCAAACTGCTTAATGGTCAAATGTGCAAAAAACATTTGGACCAAACCAAATTACGATTCACAGATAACCAGGAACCACCGGAAGAGGACCTCATCTTCAGCGACCCACCGACACATGCCCAATCGACAACAGACCTCGCTGCCAACCACGAGGATGATCCCACCATCCCCAACAGTCCAGCCCAACCAGTCGCGCTGCAAGACAGCAGTGGCCCAACCAATTCACCCAGGCCAGAAGCGACACTCAGACGGTCAACCAGGGAGCGCAGGGTTCCGGTTCACCTTAACCTGTAATCAACTCGCATAAAAGACTTTGGGGGGGAATGATGTCATGTATGCAAACTCTTTGTATTCACTATGTAACTATGTACGATGTACCACCTGAGGGCGCTGCTATTGGAGGCCCAAGAGGTTACCCACCCAGTTGCGCAGGGGCATATAAAATTAAGTCAGCTATGCTGCCCTTCACTTTACAGTCATATTAAATGGACTGAAGTCACACAGCTCTTACTCACAGTACAAGGCCTCGTGGAGTTATTCGATGGTAATTGCAAACATAACAATGTCCAGCAACACAGAACACAAATGTAAACCAACAGGGTGACCACCTCCTCCCATACATTACAACAAATTGCATACACCAAGATGGAGATTTAACAAAGCCATCACCTGCGGACATGCACCTCACTTTCCTTCCCCCCTACCCTTCTTCTCCCCACCTCTACCCCTTCCCCTCCTCGCTCTACGCTGCCTGACTGAGGCACTCCTCAGGCGGTGCCTCATTGGGGTGGATGAAGGCAGAGCCAGCGGTTGCACGGATACGAGAATGGGGGGTACCGAGGTGGGAACATTCTCAGATCCAGAAGCAGGATCTTGCTCCTGAGTCTCATGTTCATTGGCATTGGGGATGCGGAGCCTAGGGGTGGAGTGCTGTGCTCCGGGACCACTGGGAGGCCTGTGCCACCAGTGTTCCTGGCTATCGCCTCCAGGGCCTCCGCCATCCACGGAATATACTCCGTCATGGTGCCGGAGATGCTGGCCAGCTGTCGGGACATGCCCCCCAGTGCCTGTAGGATCTGGTTACCTGTGTCTACAGTCCTCCTGGACAACTCTACCATGTCTCTCTCATCTGGCGCTTGTGGAGCAGACCTGCCGCATCCACGAAACCTCCGCGGGGTCGGCGCCGTACTGGGGACACCTGGAATGCCTTATGGCGAGGTGCTTGGGCCTGGTACCTCCAGAGTGGAGGTGGGAATGGCTGGAGGAGCACAAGATAGCCTTGGAGTCGAATGCCTTCTGGAGCCTGGCAATGCAGGTTCCTCAAAGTCCGCGCTCTCATCCGTTGAGAACGGACCCAGCAGATTGACGGACGAGAACCGGAGCTCCTCAGCATCAGATGTAGGATCGTCTGCCGAGTCCGGCCCCGCGCCCCCACCTTCTGGCCTCTGTGGTCTTACCTTGGGATGCGCTGCTGGCTGAGCTGTAAAACACAAATGAGGTTATTAGAGGAGAAGGGGGTGATCGGGTCACAAGGTGAGTCCAGCGCTACACACAGCATATGCACGACAAAACCACCACCACTATCAAAATCATCATAGACATCACATTTCATGCCCATCAATATTCTGAATAGCAATGATTCTCATGAGGCTAGCATTATTTATAGGACATTTTTAGAAATCATCTATCATATACGATTGTTTGGATATGAGTGGGTGTGGCATCTATTGACTTTAGATCAACACGCAATGGTATACTTTAATCACGTGGCATCACTTCAGGGTCTGCAGCTGCCTGCGTGGCCATCCGGGGATAGGTCCCCACTAGTGTGAGCTCCCGCTCCTCCATGTCAGTGAGGTCACTGATGACTGGTGGCCCCTCCATCCGGCCTCCCCACCCGCTCGGCCCCATTCCTCGATAGCTTCTTCTGTAAAAGGTAAGAGGACGACATGGCTTGAGACCATTGCGTGATATCATTACGAGGTACTGTCACAGAGACTGATACATAGAAATTTAGAAACATAGAAAATAGGTGCAGGAGTAGGCCATTCGGCCGTTCGAGCCTACACTGCCATTCAATGAGTTCATGGTTGAACATGCAACTTCAGTACCCCATTCCTGCTTTCTCGTCATACCCCTTGATCCCCCTAGTAGTAAGGACTACATCTAACTCCTTTTTGAATATATTTAGTGAATTGGCCTCAACAACTTTCTGTGGTAGAGAATTCCACAGGTTCACCACTCTCTGGGTGAAGAAGTTTCTCCTCATCTCAGTCCTAAATGGCTTACCCCTTATCCTTAGACTGTGACCCCTGGTTCTGGACTTCCCCAACATTGGGAACATTCTTCCTGCATCTAACCTGTCTAACCCCATCAGAATTTTAAACGTTTCTATGAGATCCCCTCTCATTCTTCTGAATACAAGCCCAGTCTTTCTTGATAGGTCAGTCCCGCCATCCCGGGAATCAGTCTGGCGAACCTTCGCTGCACTCCCTCAATAGCAAGAATGTCTTTCCTCAAATTAGGAGACCAAAACTGTACACAATACTCCAGGTGTGGCCTCACCAAAGCCCTGTACAACTGTAGCAACACCTCCCTGCCCCATACTCAAATCCCCTCGCTATGAAGGCCAACATGCCATTTGCCTTCTTAACCGCCTGCTGTACCTGCATGCCAACCTTCAATGACTGATGTATCATGACATCCAGGTCTCGTTGCACCTCCCCTTTTCCTAATCTGTCACCATTCAGATAATAGTCTGTCTCTCTGTTTTTACCACCAAAGTGGATAACCTCACATTTATCCACATTATACTTCATCTGCCATGCATTTGCCCACTCAACTAACCTATCCAAGTCACTCTACAGCCTCATAGCATCCTCCTCGCAGCTCACACTGCCACCCAACTTCGTGTCATCTGCAAATTTGGAGATGCTACATTTAATCCCCTCATCTAAATCATTAATTAGACCAACATATAATTGACAGATGTAATCATGATTATTATGATAATTATCATTCTTTACCTAAAGACGTGCACCGTGACTGCAGGCTTTGAGTACAACATTCCCGGTAAAAGTGAAAGACCTCACATCTGATTATAGTCATTCATGACTCATAAATCAAATTATTTAAATATATAAGTACATGTAAATAAATGTAATACTTACTCTTGCGGATCCAACAAGGTCGTTCCGTTGCTTTCAGCATTGGTTGGCCTCACACACCTCGTTGGACGCCGACGAGACCACCTCTGCTATCTCAGCCCATATCTTCTGGTAGGCCTTTGGGGTGGGCTTCCCACGCCCTCCCTGGATCAAATCACCCCAGCGTGACTCAACCTCCTGTATGAAGGAGGCATTTGCCTCGTACGAGAACCCCGTCGCTCTCTTTCGTCCTCCTAATTGTTTCTCTCCCAACTCACTGCTCTCGCCAGCATCAGTTTCCGCAGCATGCTGTGTCACCTCCTCCACTCCCTCCATTATAGGCACCAAGTTCTTGAAAATATCTGTCTGGTAACAGCTAACATTTTTCATACAATTTGCTATAAAGCTCGAAACTCTCCCTCCTACCTCCCAAAGCAGCCAAACAAGCACCCACACCACACCCACACACGCCTTCATTCCGTCTCTGCTCCCTCTCTCTCTGTTCCCTCTCTCTCTGTCTCCTCTTATGCGCATGTAATTGATGACCCTTGACCTCCTGAATTGCGGGAAACGAGCGTTGCCATGCTGCTGCTAAGAACGGTGACACTTTACGGCAGGAAGTCAGAGACATTTAACGCTAACGCCCATCGCTCACGGTAATGCCCAATTTTTAAAATGGAGACTAGGGGCTTTGAAAATGTGCGACAATCCAGCGATATGAAAACCCATATTCACCGCCCACACCTGAAAAAATGCCCATTTTTGAGCGATCTGCACAAAAGTGTAAAATCTAGCCCTGTAACTTTTACACTCAAATCCTTTTATAATAAAAACCAACTTACAATTTGCTTTCTTAATTGCTTTCTGTTCCTGCATGTTAGCTTTCAGTGATTTGTGCACAAGGACACTCAGGTCCCTCTGAACATCAACATTTCCCAATCTCTCACCATTTAAAAAATGCTCTGCTTTTCTATTCATCCTACCAAAGTGGATAATTTCACATTCTCCACATTATATTCCATTTCCCATGTTTTTTGCCCACTCACTTAGCCTGTCTATATCTCCATGAAGCCTCTTTGCATCCTCCTCACAACTTACATTCCACCTAGCTTTGTATCATCAGCAAACTTGGATATATTACATTTGGTTCCCTCACCCAAATCATTGATATAGATTGTGAATAGCTGAGGGCCAAGCACTGATCCTTGCGGTACCCCACTAGTTACCATCTGCCAACCCAAAAATTACCAATTTATTCCTAATCTCTGTTTTCTGTCTATTAACCAATCCTCAATCCATGCTAGTATATTACTCCCAATCCCATGAAGCCTAATTTTGTTTAATAACCTCTTGTGTGGCACCTTATCTAATGCCTTCTGAAAATCCAAATACACCATATCCACTGGTTCCCCCTTATCTATTCGCTTTCATAAATACATGTTGACTCTGCCCAATTCTAATATTATTTTCCAAATGCCCTGTTATCATGTCCTTAATAATAGATTCTAGGATTTTCCCTACTACTGATGTCAGGCTAACTGGTCTGTAGTTCCCCATTTTCGCTCTCCCTCCTTTGCTACCTTACAATCTGTGGGAACCGTTCTAGAATCTATGGAATTTTGGAAGTTGACAACCAATGCATCGACTAGCTCTATAGTCACCTCTTTCAAAACTCTAGGAAGTAGGCCATCAGGTACAGCGGAATTAAGGCTTTCAGTCTCTTTCATTTCTCCAGGACTATTTTTTTACTAATACTGATTTCTTCCAGTTCCTCATTCTTGCTAGACCCTTGGTTCTTCACTATTTCTGGGAGGATTTTTGGATCTTCCTCCATGAAGACAGACAAAGAAGTATTTATTAAATTTCTCTGTCATTTCATTATTACCCATTATAATTTCTCCTGACTCATAGAGCCAGGTTACCAGTCTCGAATGGTACCCTGCCGTGGGGTGGGAGTGAAGGAGTGCAGTTCCTGTTCCACCTCTAACACACACCACCGGGCAGGCGTTTGGCTTTCTTTTGAACATCAGCAGCTGCTCCGCTAAGTCAGGGGCAGTGGCTAGTATGGTATTGGGAGCCCAGGTTGTCGGTTGAGGAAGGGGTCTGCCTTCCTCGTGCCAGGCGCTTACAACGGCATATGGCCTGTATTGCTGCTGCAGGGATTTTAAATCTAGGTGATCTGTTGGGGAGGCCTTGCTAACCGCTTGCAGGGCTCAACAACTATATCCTCTATCTCGCCATAAATCGCAGCGCCTTTGGCTGCTCTGTCTGCTCTGGAATTTCCCTCACTATGCAAACCCCTTTTTCTATGGACTGCTACCTTTCTTATGAAGCAGGGCTGGGATCGCTGTTTAAGATATGACCAAAACAGGCATAACCAGGGCCCATGCACCAGGGCCTTACCATCTATTGTACAATCGTAATTTTTGTGTTATAGGGGCAAGGAGAGCATGGTGTTTATAGCAAAGGCACTACCGGACCAAATCTGAGATTTCCTTCACAGCGGTTAGAAGTGCGGATATTTCTGCATATTGTGAAGACTGTCTGTTGCATCTTCGCTGGATGGTTCTTTCTGGCAGCACCACAGCATACCCGGTGTGGGGGGATCCCTCGATGTAATATGAGGACTCATCGATGTAGATATCTGGGGCTCCATGTATGGCTCTTTCTGCACAGGATGGGTCTCAAAGTTAATCAGGGGTCACGGACATTCATGCAGATCCCCCTTGTTGTGTATCTGTAAAGCATGCACTCCCATGTTGCACCACCAGGGAGCGCATCCCCTGAAGTCCCAAGGGATCCCAGCATCCCTTGGGAGCATTGTATATTAGCCGGCCCCTAAGGTTCGTTCCTCACTCTGGAGTGTCTTAATAAAGACTGAGGTCACTGTTACTTTAACCTCCCTGTGTGCAGTCTCATCTGTGTTGGGAACACAATAACTGGCGACGAGTATACGAATCCAACGCAAAGATGCAGTAAACTATGGGCATCCTGGAGAAGTTCTCGGAGGGTGAGGACTGGGAAGCCCATGTTGAATGGCTAGACCAGTACTTTGTAGCCAATGAGCTGGACGGAGAAGGAACCACTGCAAAAAGGAGAGTGGTCCTCTTCACGGTCTGCGAGGCACCGACCTACAGCCTCATGAAGAATCTTCTGGCTCCGGTGAAACCCACAGATAAGTCGTATGAGGAGCTGTGTATACTGGTTCGGGAGCATCTTAACCCGAGGGAAAGCATGCTGATGGCGAGGTATCGGGTATACACGTGCCAGCGATCTGAAGGTCAGGAAGTGGCGAGTTACGTCGCTGAGCTAAGGCGACTTGCAAGACAATGTGAGTTTGGTGGCTACCTGGAGCAAATGCTAAGAGAGTTTTCTGTACTGGGCATTGGCCACGAGACCATCCTACAAAAACTTTTGACTGTAGAGACACCGACCCTCAGTAAGGCCAATGCGATAGCACAGGCGTTTATGTCCACCAGTGATAACACCAAACAAATCTCTCAGCACACAAGTGCTATCAATGTTCATAAATTAACTGGAACTGTGTTTGCAAGCAGAAATGTACAGGGCAGAAACCACGAGTCTGCAACTGCCAGCAGGCCTCAGGTGACCCAGATGACTCAGAGTCTGCAACAAAGGTTGAATGCAAGGCAATTCACACCTTGTTGGCGTTGTGAAGGCTTCCATTCAGCCTTTTCATGCCACTTCAAAGGGTATGTTTGCAAGAGCTGTGGAACAATGGAGCACCTCCAACGAGCTTGCAGATGAGCTGCAAGCTTTGCAAAACCTGCTAACCACCACGTGGCAGAGGAAGATCGGTCCATGGTGGATCAAAGCAATTTTGAGCCTCAGAGAGAGGCAAATGCTGAAGTACACGGGGTGCACACATTTTCGACGAAATGTCCACCTATAATGCTAAATGTAAAATTGAATGGCTTATCCGTAGCCATGAAACTGGACACTGGTGCTAGTCAATTCATCATGAGTAAAAAGAGAGACTGTGGTGCAACAAGGCACTCAGACCAGCCCTGAGCTCCATCCACACGAAACTGAGAACGTACGCCAAAGAGCTTATTACTGTCCTGGGCAGCGCCATAGTCAAGGTCACCTACGAGGGCACGGTGCACGAACTGCCACTCTGGATTGTCCCGGGCGATGGCCCCACACTGCTTGGAAGCAGCTGGCTGGGCAAAATCCGCTGGAACTGGGATGACATCCAAGCGCTATCACATGTCGATGAGGCCTCATGTACCCAGGTTCTGAACAAATTTGCTTCCCTTTTTGAGCCAGGCATTGGAAACTTTTCCAGGCGAAGGTGCGGATCCACTTGGTCCCAGAGACACGACCCATTCACCACAAGGCGCAAGCGGTACCTCACATGATGAGGGAGAGAGTGGAAATCGAGCTGGACAGGCTGCAACGTGGGGCCATCATCTCTCCAGTGGAATTCAGCGAGTGGGCCAGCCTGATTGTTCCAGTACTCAAAAGTGATGGCACGGTCAGGATTTTCAGCGATTATAAAGTAACAATTAATCGCTTCTCACTACAGGACCAATACCCGCTACCTAAGGCAGCCGACCTATTTGCGACGCTGGCAGGAGGCAAGATGTTCACCAAGCTCTACCTGACTTCGGCCAGGGCGAACACAGGAGCTGGAGGAGTCTTCGAAGGGCCTCACCTGCATCAACACACCCAAGGGACTGTTCATCTACAATGGATGCCCGTTTGGAATGCGGTCGGCTGCAGCGATCTTCCAGAGAAACATGGAGAGCCTACTCAAGTCGGTACCACGCACGGTGGTTTTTCAGGGCGATATATTAGTCATGGGTCGGGACACCGTCGAGCACCTACAAACCTGGAGGGGGTCCTCCAGTGACTGGATCGCATAAGGCTGTGGCTAAAGAGATCGAAATGTGTCTTCGTGGCAACAGAAATTGAGTTTTGGGGAGAAAGATCGTGCCAGATGGCATTCAGCCCACCGACACCAAGACAGAGGTTATCAGGAACGCGCCCAGGCCACAGAACGTCATGAGGTCTTCCTGGGACTCCTCAACTATTTTGGTAACTTCCTACCGGGGTTAAGCACCCTCTTAGAGCCCCTACATGTGTTATTGCGTAAAGGTGAGAATTTGGTATGGGAAAAAAAACAAGTAATTGCTTTTGAGAAAGCCAGAAACATTTTATGCTCCAACAAACTGCTTGCATTGTATAACCCATGTGAAAGACTTGTGTTAGCATGTGATGCATCGTCATATGGAGTCGGGTGTGTATTACAACAAGCTAACGTTGCGGGGAAGTTGCAACCTATTGCCTATGCCTCCAGGAGCTTGTCTAAGGCCAAGAGGGCCAACAGCATGATTGAGAAAGAGGCATTAGAGTGTGTGTTCGGGGTAAAGAAAATGCATCAGTGCCTGTTTGGCCTCAAATTTGAGCTGGAAACTGATCACAAGCCCCTCATATCACTGTTTGCTGAAAACAAGAGGATAAATGCTAATGCCTCAGCCCGCATACAAAGGTGGGCACTCGTGCTATCAGCATATAACTATACCATCCGCCACAGGCCAGGCACCGAGAACTGTGCGGATGCTCTCAGTCGGCTACCATTGCCCACCACGGGGGTGGAAATGGCGCAGCCTGCAAACTTGTTGATGGTGGCGAAGCCCGCAGACTTGTTGATGGTCATGGAAACGTTTGAAAATGATAAATCACCTGTCACGGCCCGCCAGATTAGGACTTGGACGAGTCAAGATCCTCTGCTGTCCCTAGTAAAAAACTGTGTACTCATGGGAGCTGGGCCAGCAGCCCCGTTGAAATGCAAGAGTTAATCAAGCCGTTCCAGCGGCGAAAGGACGAGCTGACCATTCAGGCAGACTGCCTGTTGTGGGGTAACTGCGTAGTGCTACCCAAAAAGGGCAGGGAGACGTTCATCTCGGATCTCCACAGCACACACCTGGGTATAGTAATGATGAAAGCGATAGCCAGATCCCACATATGGTGGCCCGGTATCAACTCTGACTTAGAGTCCTGTGTACGGCAATGCAGCGTAAGTGCTCAGTTGAGCAAAGTGCCCAGAGAGGCACCACTAAGTTTGTGGTCCTGGCCCTCCAGACCATGGTCGAGGATCCATGTCGATTATGCGGGCCCATTTCTCTGTAAAATGTTCCTGGTGGTGGTGGATGCTTTTTCAAAATGGATTGAATGTGAAATAATGTCAGGAAGCACCGCCACCGCCACCATTGAAAGCCTGAGGACCATGTTTGCCACCCACGGCCTGCCTGACATACTGGTCAGTGACAACGGGCCATGTTTCACCAGTGCCGAATTTAAAGAATTCATGACCCGCAATGGGATCAAACATGTCACCTCGGCCCCGTTTAAACCAGCCTCCAATGGGCAGGCAGAGCGGGCAGTACAAACAATCAAGCAGAGCCTTAAACGAGTCGCAGAAGGCTCACTCCAAACCCGCCTGTCCCGAGTGCTGCTCAGCTACCGCACAAGACCCCACTCGCTCACAGGGGTGCCCTCGGCTAAGTTACTCATGAAAAGGACACTTAAAACCAGACTCTCGCTGGTTCACCCCAGCCTGCATGATCAGGTAGAGAGCAGGCGGCAGCAACAAAATGTAAACGATGGTCGCGCCACTGTGTCACGGGAAATTGATCTGAATGGCCCTGTGTATGTGCCAAACTATGGACATGGTCCCAAGTGGATCGCGGGCACGGTGATAGCTAAAGAAGGGAGTAGGATGTTTGTAGTCAAACTAGACAATGGACAAATTTGCAGAAAACACCTGGACCAAACGAGGTTGCGGTTCACAGACTGCCCTGAACAACCCACAGCAGACACCATCTTTTTCGAGCCCACAACACACACCCAAAGTATCAACGACACCACCCCAGACCAGGAAATTGAACCCATCACGCCCAACAGCCCAGCAATGCCAGGCTCACCCAGCAGCCCTACAGGGCCAACAACACGCCAGCCCAGCGAGGGCACAGCCAACACACTAGAACTGACATTTGTACCGAGGCGGTCCACCAGGGAAAGACAGGCTCCCGACTGCCTCATCTTGTAAATAGTTTTCACTTTGACTTTGCAGGAAAGTGATGTTGTGTATCTGTAAAGCATGCACTGCCATATTCCGCCACCTGGGAGCGCATCCCCTGAAGCCCCAAGGGATCCCAGCAACCCTTGGGAGCACTGTATATAAGCCGGCACCTCAGGCCTGTTCCTCACTCTGGAGTGTCTTCATAAAGACTGAGGTCACTGTTACTTTAACCTCCCTGTGTGCAGCCTCATCTGTGTTAGGAACACAATACACTTAATGCCCATTTTACAGCTGAAATGACATGTAACGTCCATATAGTGCCCATTTAGTCACAAAATGGAAACTGTCGGGCTTTTTTAGAATTATCGACAAGCGTTATTTTCCCAATGTGTTTAACGCTGGGAAAAAATATTATTGCCTGCCCACTTTTTTGGGGCGCAATTAGCAGAATGGGCAAAATTGACGCCCATAATATCGCCCAGCGTTACTTCCCGCACGGAATTAACGCCGAAATGCAATATGAACGCCCGCCCATTGTTTTTTGTCCTAAAGAGCATATTTAACCAAACTAACGGGTGTGGAGATCGCCCATCATCAATTTCACCACCTTGCACACGTATCGCTCAGAATATCGCTCACTCAAAAAAACGCCCACAAAAAGTGGAACTAACCGGAACGAACGCCAGCAGTGTGGCTGGCACTTGTTAAATCACACTCTTACGTGAGGAACTGATATCGGAAAGATTTGTCTGAAAGAGCCCTGATGTGAGTGACAACACTGACACACTGCTGCGTGTGTGCAGCTCAGACATCAATGGTGTCCATCACCTTGGTGCTAGTTAAAGTTTATGTCGATTGATGTTAAGTTGTATTTAACCCTTTCATGGTAAGGAATCACCAGTGTGTAACGGTCCAGCTATCTGAGACAATGCACAACAAGGTTATGTTCAATAACAAAAATTTAATACCGACATTGGTCTGAAATCATAAGTATCACAGCCAATAACACCCAAACACCACCCACACCTAACTTTTTCCACCATTGACATAAATCACATGTTCAATATGTCCAGCAACACAGAATACAAAGGCAAAGCAGGAGCGTGGTCCCCAGCCCCCATACATTGCAACAAATTGCATACACCCAGATGGAGATATAACACAACCATCACCTGCACACATGCATCTCACTTTCCTTCCCCCCCTCTCCTTCCTCTCCCCACCTCTACGCCTTCCCCTCCTCGCTCCACGGTGCCTGGCCGCGGAACTCCTGAGGTGCTGCCTCATTGTGGGGATGAAGGCAGATGCGGTGGTTGCACGGGTACAGGAGCGGGAGGTGTCGAGGGGGCAATATTCTCTGATGCAGAAGCAGAATCTTGGTCCTTGCCATTCGCAGTGGTGGTGCAAAACCTAGGGGTGGAGTGCCGCGCTCGGGGACCACTGGGAGGGCTGTGGCAGCAGTATTCCTGGCTCTCGCATCCAGGGACTCTGCCATGCGCGGAATGTACTCGGTCATGGTGGCCAGCTGTCGGGAAATGTCCCCCAATGCTTCGATGAGCTGGTCACCAATGTCAAAGTCCTCCTGGACAACTGTACCATCTCTCCATTGTCATGTCACGCTCATGGAACAGACCTGCTGCATCCACGAGGCCTCCGTGGAGTCGGCGCCATCCTGGGGACAAATGGGGTGCCCTGGGGAGGGGTGCTTGGGCCCGGTACCTCCAGAGTGGAGGCGGGAATGACCAGAGGACCACTAGATGGCCCTGGGGTAGAATAGCTTCTGGAGCATAGCGATGCAGGTTATTCGAAGTCCGCGCTCTCATCCGTCAAGAACAGACCCAGCGGATTGACGGGCGAGAATCGGAGCTCCTCAGCACTAGATGTAGTAGGATCATCCGCCGACTCCTGCCCTGCACCCGTACCTTCTGGCCTCTGTGGTTTTGCCTGGGGCCATGCTGCTGGCTGAGCTGCAAGCCACAAATGAGGTTATTAGAGGAGAAGGAGGTGCTACGGTGACAAGGTGAATCCAGCGCTACACACAGCATATACATGGCAAAAGCACCACCGCTCTCAAAATCATCGCAGACATCACATTTCATGACCATCAACACATTGTGCATTGCAATGATTTTCATTAGACCAGCATTATTTCTGACACTTTTAGAGATCATCTCTCATATATGATTGTTCGGATATGAGTGGGTATGGCATCTATTGACTTTACATCACGCAATGGTGTAAGCTTTACTCACGTGGCATCATTTCAGTGTTTGCAGATGTATCTGTGGCTGTCCGGGGGTGCTTCACCACGAGTGCGAGCACTCGCTGCTCCATCTCAGTGATGTCACTGGGGACTGATGGCCTCCCACCCGTTCGCCTCTGCACGGACCTCATCGTCGATAGCTTCTTTCTGTAAAAGGTGACAGGACGACATGGCATGAGATCATTACGTGATATCACTGCTAGGTACTGTCACAGAGACTGATACAACACATAACCGACAGATATAATCATGATTATTATCATTATTATCATTCTTTACCTAAAGCTATACACTGTGACCGCAGGCTTTGAGTAAAACATTTCCGGTAAAAGTGCAAGACCTCACATCTGCTAATAGTCACTCATGGCTGTTATAAATCAAATTATATAAATATATAAGTACATGTAAATCAATGCAATACATACTCTTGTGGAACCCACAAGGTCGTTCCATCGTTTGAGGCATTGGTTGCCGTCACGAACCTCGTTGGTCGCCGACGAGACCATCTCTGCTATTGCGGTCCATATCCTCTAGTAGGCCTTTGGGGTGAGCTTCCCACGTCTTCCCTGTGTCAAATCACCCCAGCATAACTCAACCACTTGCAGGAGGGAAGCATTTGCCTCATCCGAGAACCTCCTGGCTCTTTTGCAGTCTCCAATGTGCTCCTCTCCCACCTCACTGCTCTCTCCAGCGTCAGTCTTCACAGCGTGCTGTGATGCCTCCTCCTCTCTCTCCATTATAGGGCAAATTCGGTCAAATATGTGGCTGGTAACAGCTAATTTTTCTTTGCCTACTTGCTGTGAAGCTCTAAAGTCTCCCTTCTTCCTCTCAAAGCAGTCACACCACACCCAGCCATGCCTTCAGTCCCTCTGAGCTCCCTCTCTCTCTGTCTCCTCTTCTGCGCATGTCATGGTGACCCTTGACCTACAGAATCGCAGGAATCGAGCATTGCCATGCCGTTGCTAAGGACGGCCACACTTTACGGTAGGAGGTCAAAAAAATTTAATGCGACCGCCCATTTCATATCTCTCGCGGTAACGCCCATTTTCAAAAATGGAAACTAGGTGTTTTAAGAATGGGCGAGAAGCCAGTGATCTGAAAACCCTTTTTTAATGCCCACGCTGGAAGTAACGCCCATTTTTGGACATTAAGCACAGAAGTGGAGGTTCTAGCCCATGAACTTGGTGGAATTCATTTTGTGTTCTTAAGTTTAAACTGCAGCCTTTCTGTATAATCTGCACTTTCAACATTTATATATACACAGAATCAATTGCATCATTAATATACACTTTTATTCTTACACTCAGCCTGTAGGGGACCCACATTTACTTTTGCTAATCTTTTCCTTTTTACATACCTATAGAAGCTTTTACAATCTGTTTTTATGTCTCTCGCTTGTTTACTCTCATATTCTATTTTCCCTTTCTTTATCAATTTCTCAGTCCTCCTTTGCTGCATTCTAAAATCACCCCACTCCTCAGACTTACTGCTCTTTTTGGCAACATTATAAGCCTGTTCCTTTGAGCTAATACTATCTTTAACTTCTCTTGTTAGCCACAGATGGACCACTTTTCCTGTGGGGTGTTTGTGACTTAAAGGAATGTATATTTTTTGTAAATTATGTATTAATTCTTTAAGTGCTAGCCATTGTTTATCTACCATCATACTTTTTAATGTAATTCCCAATCTACCTTAGCCAACTCGCCCCCCATGCTACGTAGTTTCCTTTGTTTAGATTTAAGACCCTAGTTTCGGATTTAATTAAATCTAAAGTGGAACTTCTAAATTGGAAGAGGGCTAACTTCAATGGGATAGAAACATAGAAACATAGAAATTAGGTGCAGGAGTCGGCCATTCGGCCCTTTGAACCTACACCACCATTTAATAAGATCATGGCTGATCATTCACCTCAGTACCCTTTTCCTGTCTTCTCTCCATGCCCCTTGATCCCTTTAGCCATAAGGGCAATATCCAACTTCCTCATGAATATATCTAACGAACTGGCATCAACAATTTTCTGCGGAAGAGAATTCCACAGGTTAACAACTCTCTGAGTGAAGAAGTTTCACCTCATCTCAGTCCAAATGGCTTACCCCTTATCCTTAGAGTGTGACCGCTGGTTCTGGACTCCTCCAACTTCGGGAACATTCTTCCTGCATCTAACCTGTCCAGTCCCGTCAGAATTTTATATAATACCTAGCCAGGGTAAAATGAAACTAAGGATTGACAGGAAAAATTGTAACGGAACAATGGGTGATCTTTGAGGAGGAGATGTTTCAGGTACAGGCTCGGTACATTCCAACAAGAGGGAAAGGTAGGGGAACCAAAGCCAGGGCTCCTTGGATGATGAGGAAGATAGAGAATATGATGAAACAAAAAATGAGGATGTATGATACATGTCAGGTGAATTCTTCAAACAAGAATCAGGCCAAATACAATAAGTTGAGAGGGGAAGTGAAGAGGAAAGTAAGACTGGCAAAGAAAGAATCTGAAAATAGAATGGCGGTTAACATTAAATCGAAGCCAAAAATCTTCTACCGGCATGTAAATAGTAAGCGGATAGTAAGAGGCGGGGTGGGGCCTATTAGGGACAAAGAAGGTGATATATGCTTAGAGGCACAGGACAAAGCTAGAATACTTAATGAGTACTTTGTATCGGTGTTTACTCAGGAAGAGGATGTGAACAAAATATCAGTCGAAGTGGAGTTGGTAGAGGTAATGGATGGGGTAAAAATTGATAGGCAGGATGTACTGGAAAGGCTGGCTATGCTTAGAGTGAATAAGTCGCCTGGTCCGCATGACTTGTATCCCAGGTTGCTAAGAGAAGTTGGGGTGGAGATCGCGGAATGGCTTGCCATAATCTTCCAATCTTCCCGAGATGTGGAAGAGTTGCCAGGGGATTGGAAAATGGCAAATGTGACACCCTTGTTTCAGAAAGGATGTAAAGATATTCCTAGTAACTACAGGACGGTCAGTTTAACATCAGTGGTGGGTAAGGTTTTAGAAACAATAATCAGGGAAAAATTTAACATGCACTTAGAGAGGTTTAAGTTAATTAAGGAGAGCCAGCACAGATGTGTAAAAGGCAGATCATGTTTGACTAATCTAATTGAATTTTTTGATGAAGCAACAGAAAGGGTTGATGAACGGAATGCAATGGATGTTGTCTATATGGATTTTAGAAAGGCGTTTGACAAAGTGTCATATAAAAGGTTAGTTAACAAAATAGAGGCTCATGGAATAGGAGGATCAGTGTCAGCTTGGATAAAAAATTGGCTTAAAGACAGAAAATAGCGAGTCGTGGTGAATGGTTGTTTTTCAAATTGAAGGATGGTGGAAAGTGGTGTTCCCCAGGGATCAGTGCTAGGAACACTGCTTTTTTGATATATATAAATGACTTAGATATTGGAATACAGAGTAACATTTCTAATTTTACTGATGATACCAAACTTGGAGGTGTGGCAAACAGTGAGAATGGTACCAATCGACAGCAACAGGATATAGAGAGGCTGGAAGAATGAGCAGACAAGTGGCAGATGGAATTTAATACAGAGAAGTATTTTGGCAGATGGGATAGGAAGAGGCAACATAGACTTAATGGCACAGTTCTAAAGAGTGTGCAGGGACAGAGGGACCGGAGAGTTCATATGCATAGATCTTTTAAGGTAGAAGGACATATTGAGAGAGTAGTTAGCAAAGCATATGGAATCCTGGGCTTCATAAATAGAGGTATTGAGTACAAAAGTAGGGAAGTTATGCTGAAACTTTATAAAGCTCTGGTTAGGCCACAACTGGAGTATTACATCCAGTTCTAATCACCACACTTTAGGAAGGATGTGAAGGTCCTTGAGAGGGTTCAGAGGAGATTTCCCAGATGGTTCCAGGGATGAGGGATTTTAGCTACAGGTTAGGATGGAGAAGCGGGGGTTGTTCTCCTTGGAGCAAAGAAGATTGAGGGGAGATTTGCTCGAGGTGTACAAGAATATGACAGGTTTAGATAAGGTAGACAAAGAAAAGCTGTGTACATTTGCTGATCGTAGAAGGACTAGGGGACACAGATTTAAGGTTTGGGGCAAGAGGTACAGGGGGGATGTGAGGAAGAATTTTTTTCTGCAGCGAGTGGTAATGACCTGCAACACTGCCTACGAGAGTGGTGGAAGCAGAGACAATCAATTATCACGTGTAGCGAGTTGGTCTTACCGCAGGAGAAGGGTCCACAGCCAGCGAGGGAATGGAAGACCAGCAGGAAGAGTAGTGCAAGGAAGGTAGTGCAGGGGTCCCCTGTGGTCATCCCACTGCAAAACAGATACACTGCTTTGAGTGCTGTTGAGGGGGATGACTCATCAGGAGCGGGCAGCAGCAGCCAAGTTCATGGCACCGTGGCTGGCTCTGTTGCACAGGAGGGCAGGAAAAAGAGTGGGCGAGCGATAGTGATAGGGGATTCAATTGTAAGGGGAATAGATAGGCGTTTCTGCGGCCGCAACCGAGACTCCAGGATGGTATGTTGCCTCCCTGGTGCAAGGGTCAAGGATGTCTCGGAGCGGGTGCAGGACATTCTAAAAAGGGAGGGAGAACAGCCAGTTGTCGTGGTGCATGTTGGTACCAATGACATAGGTTAAAAAAAGGGATGAGTTCCTACGAAATGAATTTAAGGAGCTAGGAGCTAAATTAAAAAGTAGGAGCTCAAAAGTAGTAATCTCGGGATTGCTACCAGTGCCACGTGCTAGTCAGAGTAGGAATCGCAGGATAGCTCAGATGAATACGTGGCTTGAGCAATGGTGCAGCAGGGAGGGATTCAAATTCCTGGGGCATTGGAACCGGTTCTGGGGGAGGTAGGACCAGTACAATCCGGACGGTCTGCACCTGGGCAGAATCGGAACCAATGTCCTCGGGGGAGTGTTTGCTAGTGCTGTTGGGGAGGAGTTAAACTAATATGGCAGGGGGATGGGAACCAATGCAGGGAGATAGAGGGAAACAAAAAGGAGGCAAAAACAAAAGACAGAAAGGAGATGAGGAAAAGTGGAGGGCAGAGAAACCTAAGGCAAAGAACAAAAAGGGCCATTGTACAGCAAAATTCTAAAAGGACAGAGGGTGTTAAAAAAAACAAGCCTAAAGGCTTTGTGTCTTAATGCAAGGAGTATCCACAATAAGGTGGATGAATTAACTGTGCAAATAGATGTTAACAAATATGATGTGATTGGGATTACGGAGACGTGGCTCCAGGATGATCAGGGCTGGGAACTCAACATCCAGGGGTATTCAACATTCAGGAAGGATAGAATAAAAGGAAAAGGAGGTGGGGTAGCATTGCTGGTTAAGGAGGAGATTAAGGCAATAGTTAGGAAGGACATTAGCTTGGATGATGTGGAATCTATATGGGTAGAGCTGCAGAACACCAAAAGGCAAAAAACGTTAGTGGGAGTTGTGTACAGACCTCCAAACAGTAGTAGTGATGTTGGGGAGGGCATCAAACATGAAATTAGGGGTGCGTGCAATAAAGGTGCAGCAGTTATAATGGGTGACTTTAATATGCACATAGATTGGGCTAACCAAACTGGAAGCAATACGGTGGAGGAGGATTTCCCGGAGTGCATAAGGGATGGTTTTTTAGACCAATATGTCGAGGAACCAACTAGGGGGGAGGCCATCTTAGACTGGGTGTTATGTAATGAGAGAGGATTAATTAACAATCTCGTTGTGCGAGGCCCCTTGGGGAAGAGTGACCATAATATGGTGGAATTCTGCATTGGGATGGAGAATGAAACAGTTAATTCAGAGACCATGGTCCAGAACTTAAAGAAGGCTAACTTTGAAGGTATAAGGCGTGAATTGGCTGGGATGGATTGGCAAATGATACTTAAGGGGTTGACTGTGGATGGGCAATGGCAGACATTTAGAGACCGCATGGATGAACTACAACAATTGTACATTCCTGTCTGGCATAAAAATAAAAAAGGGAAGGTGGCTCAACCGTGGCTATCAAGGGAAATCAGGGATAGTATTAAAGCCAAGGAAGTGGCATACAAATTGGCCAGAAATAGCAGCGAACCTGGGGACTGGGAGAAATTTAGAACTCAGCAGAGGAGGACAAAGGGTTTGATTAGGGCAGGGAAAATGGAGTATGAGAAGAAGCTTGCAGGGAACATTAAGACGGATTGCAAAAGTTTCTATAGATATGTAAAGAGAAAAAGGTTAGTAAAGACAAACGTAGGTCCCCTGCAGTCAGAATCAGGGGAAGTCATAACGGGGAACAAAGAAATGGCGGACCAATTGAACAAGTACTTTGGTTTGGTATTCACGAAGGAGGACACGAACAACCTTCCGGTTATAAAAGGGGTCGGGGGGTCTAGTAAGGAGGAGGAACTGAGGGAAATCCTTATTAGCCGGGAAATTGTGTTGGGGAAATTGATGGGATTGAAGGCCGATAAATCCCCAGGGCCTGATGGACTGCATCCCAGAGTACTTAAGGAAGTGGCCTTGGAAATAGTGGATGCGTTGACAGTCATTTTCCAACATTCCATTGACTCTGGATCAGTTCCTATGGAGTGGAGGGTAGCCAATGTAACCCCACTTTTTAAAAAAGGAGGGAGAGAGAAAACAGGGAATTATAGACCGGTCAGCCTGACATCGGTAGTGGGTAAAATGATGGAATCAATTATTAAGGATGTCATAGCAGTGCATTTGGAAAGAGGTGACATGATAGGTCCAAGTCAGCATGGATTTGTGAAAGGGAAATCATGCTTGACAAATCTTCTGGAATTTTTTGAGGATGTTTCCAGTAGAGTGGATAAGGGAGAACCAGTTGATGTGGTATATTTGGACTTTCAGAAGGCATTCGACAAGGTCCCACACAAGAGATTGATGTGCAAAGTTAGAGCACATGGGATTGGGGGTAGTGTACTGACATGGATTGAGAACTGGTTGTCATACAGGAAGCAAAGAGTAGGAGTAAATGGGTACTTTTCAGAATGGCAGGCAGTGACTAGTGGGGTACCGCAAGGTTCTGTGCTGGGGCCCCAGCTGTTTACACTGTACATTAATGATTTAGATGAGGGGATTAAATGTAGTATCTCCAAATTTGCGGATGACACTAAGTTGGGTGGCAGTGTGAGCTACGAGGAGGATGCTGTGAGGCTACAGAGCGACTTGGATAGGTTAGGTGAGTGGGCAAATGCATGGCAGATGAAGTATAATGTGGATAAATGTGAGGTTATCCACTTTGGTGGTAAAAACAGAGAGACAGACTATTATCTGAATGGTGACAGATTAGGAAAAGGGGAGGTGCAAAGAGACCTGGGTGTCATGGTACATCAGTCATTGAAGGCTGGCATGCAGGTGCAGCAGGCGGTTAAGAAAGCAAATGGCATGTTGGCCTTCATAGCAAGGGGATTTGAGTACAGGGGCAGGGAGGTGTTGCTACAGTTGTACAGGGCATTGGTGAGGCCACACCTGGAGTATTGTGTACAGTTTTGGTCTCCTAACCTGAGGAAGGACATTCTTGCTATTGAGGGAGTGCAGCGAAGGTTCACCAGACTGATTCCCGGGATGGCGGGACTGACCTATCAAGAAAGACTGGATCAACTGGGCTTGTATTCACTGGAGTTCAGAAGAATGAGAGGGGACCTCATAGAAACGTTTAAAATTCTGACGGGGTTCAGACAGGTTAGATGCAGGAAGAATGTTCCCAATGTTGGGGAAGTCCAGAACCAGAGGTCAGAGTCTAAGGATAAGGGGTAAGCCATTTAGGACCGAGATGCGGAGGAACTTCTTCACCCAGAGAGTGGTGAACCTGTGGAATTCTCTACCACAGAAAGTTGTTGAGGCCAATTCACTAAATATATTCAAAAAGGAGTTAGATGAGGTCCTTACTACTAGGGGGATCAAGGGGTATGGCGAGAAAGCAGGAATGGGGTACTGAAGTGGAATGTTCAGCCATGAACTCATTGAATGGCGGTGCAGGCTAGAAGGGCCGAATGGCCTACTCCTGCACCTATTTTCTATGTTTCTATGTTTCTATTTCAAAAGGAAATTGGATAGGCACTTGAGGGAAATAAAGTTGCAGGGCTATGAGGATAAAGCGAGGAAATGGGACTGACTGGATTGCTCTACAGAGAGCTGGCATGAACTCGATGGGCTGAATGGCCTCCTTCTTTGCCGTAATGACTCTCTGGCCCTGATATTGCTGGCCTTAACGCCCACTGCCACCTGCTGGTGCTGACTGCCACCGAGATTTGCTGCCGATCTCCCCTCTTTGCCAATTTCCACTTGGGCTGGAGCGGGCAGGAGGGGAGTACCGCCAGGAACCACCCGCTGACGGCTGCTGGTGGCCAAGTAGTGTAAGTGACCTCCTGCTTGCCAAGCTGCAAGATTGGTGCGGGCGGGAATCGGCACCAGCAGGGGGAAGGACCATTGCATGAAGGCAGGTCCAACACCGCTGGTCAGTATGAAGAATGGGAAAAAAAGGTTCGTGAACATATTTAAAACATTTTTTTTACAGCGACTTACCCGTATGGACTCCCCTGAAGGTGTTCCAGTGTTGTTTTTTGTAATGATTTTTAATTTCAGGTCTTCCACCCTCCCTGGGCCCGACTCCATCCTCAGAGGCACTTGAGTGGCAAGCGCATTTCTCGCCCAGATTGACAGCATAAGCCATTGTTTTGCCACCAGGTCGTACTGCCACCTATTTTAGAGGAATCTTCCTGGCAAAGTCTCTCGGCAGCTATCGGCCGTCCCTTGGGCGACACTTGGACAGGCCTTGGCTTCGACCGAGTTCAGGCCCTATGACTCCATGGGCTAGAACCTCCACTTTTGTGCTTATCGCCCAAAAATGGGCGTTATATCCGGCGTGGGTGTTAAAAAAGGGTTTTCTGATCACCAGCTTCTCGCCCATTCTCAAAACACCAAGTTTCCATTTTTTAAAATGGGCGTTACCGCGAGCAATATCAAATGGGCATTAATGTTACATTTTTTTGACCTTCTGCTGGCAAGTGTGGCCGTCCTTAGCAACGGCGTGGCAATGCTCAATTCCCGCGATTCAGGAGGTCAAGGGTTATCATGACATACGCAGAAGAGGAGTCAGAGAGAGAGGGAGCTCAGCGGCACTGAAAGCGTGTGTGACTGTGGTATGTGCTTGTCTGGCTGTTGTGGGAGGAACGACGGAGATTCAGCAGCAGCAAAAAGCCGACTAAGCACCAAGAACATAGTTGGCACCGAGTTTTTGTCCAACAAATAAGATATAACATGGAAGGGATGGAGGAGGCCCTGGAGCTGGTAACCAGGAACACTGGTGGCAGAGGGCTCCCAGTGGTCCCGGAGCACCGCACTGCACCCCAAGGTGCCGCACCCCCATTGCTAACCACACATGAGAGCCAGCAGCAACATCTTGCTTCCGGCTCGGAGCACGTTCCCACCTCGAGACAGTCCTCTCCCATATCCGTCCAAGCAGTTCTTCGGCCGTCACCCCCCGCCCCATCCCCTGCCCTCCCGCCCCCGCAATGAAGCATCGCCTGAGGAACTCCTCGGCCAGGAGACTTGGAGTCAAGAGGGGAACGGGTAGAGGTGGGGAGGAGAAGCAGGGGGCGGGGCGGGGAAGGGTTGGTTTGTACAGAAATACTGATGATTTCAGACTAATGTTTGGTTTAAATGTTTTTTATTTAACAAAACCTTGTTGCGCATTGGCTCAGATAGCTGTACCTTTACACGCTAGTGATTCCTTAACATCAAAGGGTATAATTACATTTAACTTCAATCAACTTAAACTTTAACTGTCACCAAGGTGATGCCCACCATTGATGTATGACCTGCACACTCAGCAGTGTGTCAGCCTTGTAAATAACACCAACGTTCTTTCAGGCAAAGCGCTCATTTATGAGCTCCTGATGTAAGAGTCTTGCAGCTATCATGCCACCACAGGCCATTTCATGCACTCTACAGGGGGGCAGAGGCATGGCTTCAGCATCAGCCTGATTGTCTGGACCAATGTCGGCGTCCATCTCCTCGACCCTTCTCTGCTGAGGTGGACTGTCAGACTCTTCTGGCAATTCTTGTTCCCTCCTGATGGCCAAGTTGTGCAGCATGGAGCACACGATCATGAATTGAGCTACCTGCTCAAGGTGGTATTGGAGCTCGCCTCCTGAGTTGTCCAGGCATCTAAAGCGTAACTTAAGCACTCCAATGCTTTTCACCACAATATTGCGAGTGGCTCTGTGGCTCTCATTGCATCGCTTCTCGGCTTCGGTGTGGGTGTCACGCAGGGGGGTCATCAGCCAGGTGGCGAGGCCATATCCTTTGTCACCAAGCATCCAGCATTGACCTTGTGGTTGATTATTAAACAAGTCAGATACAGTGCTCTCACGCAGGAGGTGAACATCATGGATGCTGCCCGGAAATTTGCTGGTGGTCGACAACGAGTTGCAAATTCAGGGAGTGGAATCCCTTGCGGTTCCTGAAAACCTCTGCATCCTGAAAAGATGCTCGCATCGCGATGTGCGTACAGTCTATTGCTCCCTGCATCTTGGGGAAGTTAGCAATTCAGTAGAACCCTAGCACCCTCTCAGTGTGAGCCGCCCTGGTCATAGGGAAGCTGATAAAGTCCATCCTGCATGCGTACAGGGCTTCAGTGACCTGTCTAATGCAGCAGTGTGTGGCATGCTGAGACAGACCGCAAATGTCGTCAGTTGAGGCCTGAAAAGAAACCGAGGCGTAGAACGACAGTGCCGCGGTGACTTTGACCTCGACGGACAGTACAGTACTGATGGTGCTGGAAGGCTGCAGATCTCCCTTTATCAGCTGGCGTACTTCAGTGATAACGTTTTTGTGGAAGTGCAGTCACCAAATGCAGGTGGTGTCGGGCAAGTTAAGGTAAGACTGCTTCTCCCCGTAGAGGGGTGTAATGTCTGGTCCTCCTCATCAGCCTGACACATCTTACATTGGGCACATAATGCTGTGGAGCGTACCTTCTCACATCTCGAGTCTACAGCATGTAATTGGTCATCAAGAGAGGGTGAGAAAGGACAGGCCCCATTCCAATAACTATCTGTTTTCCACCGATTGGTCACAAAAAATGAATGTCCCGACGAAGACACCTATTAAATTCCAATCGTTCACAGTATGATAAAGATGTTTGTTCAGATGTTCACATCACCTCCAAAGACCTCCAGAGTACATCCTAACTCCCCCGAGGTTGAAGCAGGACAACTTTTTAAATTATGCGACATGTGATTTAGAACATGGCGTTCATAACGCGTGAGTAGTTCCGGTTAGTTCCACTTTTTCCCCATGGTTTTTTGGGCGAGCGATATTGAGGGTGAGATGTGTGCGAGGTGGTGAAAGTGACATAGGCGATCTCCTGGGCATTAGTTTCTGCAAATGTGATCTTTACGACATAATTAAGTGGGCGGTCGGTATTATTGAATCTTGCTGTTAATTTCGTGCGGAAAGTAACGCTGGGCGATATTATGGGTGTTGGTTTCACCCATTCTGATGAATCCGCCCAAAGAAAGTGGGCGGGCGGTATTATTTTTTCCTGGCATTACACATATGGGGAAAGTAACGCTCGGCGATAAGTGTCCGAAAAATGGACGTCAGTTTCCATTTTGTGGCTAAATGGGCGATATCTGAGCATTATATGTCATTTCAGCATTAAAATGGACATTAAGTGGGCGTTAGGCATGCAAAAAAAGTGGAAAATCTAGTCCCATGTTCTCCTCCTGCCACAAGGAAATGTCTTTAACCCTGGCACTGAGGAGGCAACACAACCTTCGGATCTCCCGGTTGCGGCCGCAGGGAACATTATCCATCCCTCTGATTATACTGTCCCCAACCACAACTACATTCCCTTTCACTCCCCCACCTTGAATGGCTTTCTGCACCATGGTGCCATAGTCAGCTTGCTCATCCATCCTGCAGGCTTTTCCCTCATCCACATAGAAAGCAAGAACCTTATACCTGTCCATTGATATCTTCCTGCAGTTTACATCTTTCTTCTTCATTATCAGCCAATTTTTGTAGCGTCTGCAAACTTCTTAATCATGCCCCCTACATTGAAGTCTAACTCATTGATATATACCACAAAAAGCAAGGAACCTGAGCCGTGCTGAACCCAACTGGACCCAGCCTTCCAGTCACAAAAACACCCAACAAACATTACCCTCAGCTTCCTTTCTCTGAGCCAATTTTGGATCCAACTTGCCACTTTCCCTTAGATCCCATTAGCTATTACTTTTACTTTACTATTACTTTTCTGACCAGTCTGCCATGTGACTCCTTGTCAAAAGCCTTGCTAAAATCCATGTAGATTACACAAATGCGCTACCTTCATTGACCCTCCATGTTAGTTCCTCAAAAAATTCAATCAAGTTAATCAGACACGACCTTCCCTTAACATATCCATGCTGACTGTCCCTAATTAATCCATGCATTTCTAAATACTGTCCCTCAGAATTTTTTACAATAATTGGCCGACCACCGAAGTTAGGCTAACTGGTCTGTAATTTCTCAGTCTATCCCTTTCTGCTTTTTTAAACAATGGTACAACTTTAGTCGTTCTCCAGTGCCGCATCTGTAGCCAGAGACAATTGGAAAATGATGATCAGAGCTTCTGCTATTTCCTCCCTTGCTTCTCTTAACAGTCTGGGATACATTTTATCCACACCTGGCAAGTTATACACCCTCAAAGCTGCTAAACCACTTTATGGGCCCAAATTTGGCCAGTACAGATTTCTGGCGCACTCATTAGAGGTGCGCCGTTTTTGTAGAACTCCAAGGGTGCCAAAAATCTTCCGGACGAGTTTGGTCACTCCCCAGCCTCTCCTTGATGGTGGCATAGCATGGCAACAGGGTTTGGGGGCAGGGCCAGGTCCCGGCGCTGGAAACAGTGCCGGGACTTCTGCACATGCGCACTCGAGTCTGCGCGCATGCGCAGTAGCTCCTCACCCCCAGAATCTGTGAGAGTGTGCTGCAGGCTGTGTGGGAGGGGCCGAAGCGCGCCGCCCCTATCCCTGGTCGAATGGGCTCTCTCATCGGTGGCCTGCTGCCTTCGTGGGCCGTGTTTTGATAAGATTTCTATTTTTTATTTGTTATTGATTGATTGATTGCTTATTACTTTGGATTTGGTGCTTTAGGTGCAGGGTTCCTTCTATTTTTTTTATTTGTTAATTAATTGCTTATTACTTTTTGTGCTTTGTTTAGTGCTTTGTAAGTCTTGGTGCTTTAGGTGCAGGGTTCCTTCTATTTTTATTTGTTAATGAATTGCTTATTACTTTTTGAGCTTTGTTTAGTGCTTTGTGAGTCTTGGTGCTAGGCGCAGGTCCTCTCAGCTTCATTGTATTTTTTATTTATTCTTGAATGCTTATTTTTGTGCTTTGTTTAGTGCTTGGTGCTTTAGAATGTACTTACCTGTGCTGATTTATTAACTCTCCGCAAAGGTTTTCTGTGCGGCCACAAGTGGCCACATATGCTGGCCTAAGTTAGTTTGGAGCAACTATTAGCTGTCCAAACTGGCTTAAATGACCAAAACAGGCGTAGGTGGCTGGTAATAACCCCTTTTGAAAAAAAAACGAAACTAAAAAAAATCCTAACTCACTTACACTGGCGCAGATTAAATGTGCAGAATAGGGATTTTTAAGATACTCCAGAAAAATCAAGTTGCTCCAAAAAAAACCGGAGCAATTCCTGACCAAATTTGGGCCCAATACTTCCTCTCTCATTCTGTTTATCTCATCTAATATTTCACACTCCTTCTCCTTAATTACAATGTCTGGATCATTTCTTTCTTTTGTGAAGACAGATGCAAAGTATCCATTATGAACCATACCCACGTCTTCCGCCTCAACACACATGTTACCTTTTGGTCTCTAATAGGCCCTACTCTTTCTTTAGTTATCCTCTTGCTCTTTATGTATTTATAGACCATCTATGAATTTTTCTCAGCTTCCAAATAGTATTAATGTATTAATTAAACCAAGTAGACTTCACTTGGGAACAACTCCCTCCTATAAACCATTCAAGTGGTGGTATGCCATGCTAATTTTGCTGAGGATGTGCAATACATTACAATAGCTCCCTGGGTTAGCCAATGCCGATATAAGAACATAAGAAATAGGAGCAGGAGTCGGTCACCTGGCCCCTCAAACCTGCTCCGCCATTTAATAAGATAATGGCTGATCTGATCATGGACTCAGCTCCACCTCCCTGCCCGCTCCCCATAACCTTTTATTCCCTTATCACTGAAAAATCTGTTTATCTCCGCCTTAAATATATTCAATGACCCAGCCTCCACAGTTCTCTGGGGCAGAGAATGCCATAGATTTACAACAATCTGAGAGAAGAAAAGCCTCCTCGTCTCAGTTTTAAATAGTGCGGCCCCTTATTCTGAGACTATGGGCTAGACTTTCCATAAGTTTTGCATTGCTACCGCCCACTTAACGTCCATTTTAACACTGAGATGAGGTATAATGCCCAGATATCGCCCATTTAGGAAAAATTGGAAACTTACGCCCATTCATCGCTTACTTATTGCCCAGCGTTACTTTCGGCATTTAGTTAACACCAAGAATTAATAATACCGCCCGCTCATTTTTTTCTGCCGCAAACGTCAGAAAAGTGGATACTAATGGCCATAATATCGCCGAGCATTACTTTCGGCATTTCACCCACATATCGCCGAAAATATCGCTTGCCGAAACAAACGCTGAGAAAAAGTTGCTCTCACCTGAACTTAACCCAGCAGTATGGATGCCATGTTGTAAATCAGAGGACTTTTCATATAAAAGGTTGCTTCAACTTCTGGGGAGTTTTGATGTAATGTGGAGTTATTTTAAGGTGATTTGAACAAACATCTTATCATACTGTGGATGATTTGAATTCATTTTATTTGCTTTAGTAGGTTAATTTATTGTTGGTGAACAATTCATACTGATAACTGTACAAAACACCCCACCCCACCCTACCCCACCCCACAACAAAGTTAGAACATTTATATCATCTATTCCATTTTTAACATTTCCAACAAGACTTCAAACACAGAGAACACAAATGCAAAAAAACAAGGTACCCCCTCCCCCCTTCCCCCAAACCTCCCAACATTTATTCAATAGCAACAACAACATCAATACTCTCACAACTGCAACTCCTGCGGCCATGCACCTCGCTTTCCTTTTCCCCCCTGCTTCTCCCCACCTCTACCCCTCCCAACTCCAAGCTGTCTTGCCGCAGTACTCCTCCAAGCCAGAAACAAGAGCTTCCTCCTGGCTCGCATGTGTCATTGGCAATGGGGGTGTGGCATCTTGGGGTTCAGTGCCACGTTCCGGGAACACTAGAAGCCCTGTGGCACCAGTGTTCCTGGCTATCACCTCCAGAGCCACCGCCATCCACGGCTCGTACTCTGTCATGGTCGCGGATATTGTGGCCAGCTGTTCTGATATGTCCCCCATTGTCTGGAGGATCTGCTGACCTACGTCAACACTCCTCCTGGACAAATGAGCCATATCCCCGCTTAGATCTGCCGCTCGTGGAGCAGTCCTGCTGCATCGAACCAACCTCCGCGGGGTCGGCGCCAGCATGGAGACACTTCGGGTGCCCTGCGGCAAAGTGCTACCTCCACAGTAGAGGAGAACATGGCCACAGGAGCACTAAATATCATCAGTGTAGTTGACATGATGGAGCTTGTTGCTGCAGGCTCCTCAAACTCCACACTATTGTCAGCGGAGAGGGCACCCTGCAGCTCCACGGGCGAGATTCGGGGCTCCTCACCACCAGAATGACGATCCCCCGCCACCACCAGATCTGCACCTTGCCTCGGTGGTGTTGCCCGTGACTGTGCTCTTAGCTGAGCTACAAAACACAAATGAGGTACTTAGAGGAGAAGGGGGTGCTCGGGTCACAGGGTAATTCAAACACTACACACAGCATATGCACGAGAACAGCATTACCACTTTCAAAATAATCACAGACATCACATTTAATGAACATAACCAAATTCTGCATTACAATGATTTTCATGAGCCCATCATTAATTAGATAACACTTTCATCAATCATCTATCATATATTGTTCGTATATGAGTGGATGTGGCATCGACTGAATTTACATCACGCAATGGTGTATACTTTACTCACATAGCATCACACACATCAGGTTCTGCTACTGCATGCGTGGCTGACCGGGGGTGGATCCCCACTGGTGCCAGCGCCCGCTCCTCAAGGTCGGTCAGCTCGCACATGACTTGTGGGCCGCCACCCGTGTGCCACTGCTTGGCCCTATTCTTCGAAAGCTTCTTCTGTAAAAGGTAACAACAGCACAACATGGCATAAGATCATTGTGTCAGGTCATTGCTAGGTACTGTCACAGAGACTGATACAACACATCACCGACAGATATTATAATTATTATTATTATCATCATTATTAACCTAAAGACATACACTGTTAATGTAGGCTTTGAGTAAAACATTCCCGATCTAACAGCAATACATCAGATCTGAATTTATTCACTCATTACACTTACACACTTACAATTCCAATTATATAAATATATAAGTAAATGTAAATAAAGGTAATACTTACTCTGCCGGAGCCGACAAGGTCGTTCCAGCGCTTGCGGCACTGGTTGCCCTCATGCACCTCATGCATCACTGACGTGACCACCTCAGCTATCTTGGCTTCCCACGCCCACCCCGGGTCAATTGACCCCAATGTGACTCCACACCCTGCAGGAGGGCAGCATTTGCCTCGTCAGAGAATCTCCTAGCTCGTTTTCATCCTCCCAACTCCACTTCCTCTCCAACTTCATTGTCTTCACCAGCCTCTTCCCCTCCACATCGTGCTGTCTCGCCTCCTCCATGCCTTCCATATTATTAATTTTTTTTTTGCCAATATTTCTGTGTCACCAAACTAAATAGTGCTCTAATTTCTTCTTATTCCTCACAAAAATCTTTACTACCTCCCACAAAAGCCAAACAAACCACAAAGAACCAGGCAACACACCCACACGTGCTTTCTCTTGCTCTCTGCTCTCTCTCTCTCTTCTCTTCTGCATATGCATTGATGACCCCTGATCTCCTGAAACGCGGGAAAAGACCGTTGCTATGGCATTGCTATGGATGTTGACATTTTACGGCAGAAGAAAGAAAAATTACCGCTAACGGCCATTTCACATCACTCCCGCTAACGCCCATTTTATAAAGTGAAAACTAGGGGTTTTGAAAATGGGTGATAATCTGGCGATCTCAAATCCCATAATACGCTGGAAATAACGTCCATTTCTGGGTGATCTGCACAATAATGGAAAGTCTAGCCCTAAGTCCCCTAGTTTTAGTTTCCCCTGAATGGAAATATCCTCTCTGCATCTACCTTGTCTAGCTCCTCATTATTTTATATGTTTCAATAAGATTGCCTCTCATTCTTCTGAACTCCAATGTGTATAGGCCCAACCTACTCAACCTATCTTCATAAGTCAACATTTTTTAAATCCCTCTCCTTTCCACTGAGCTTGCCTTTGGGTTAGATGCTTTCCTTTTACTGACACTGGTCTCAAAAAAATGCCATTGTGAGCACGCAGAAGTTTTCCTATTGTCATTCTAATTGGCCATGTTGGTCTGATGGAGACATTCATTTCTGATGCACCTTGCTTCCATTTTATAACCAGATATTTGTTTCTGCAACACCCTCCCACTGTGAAGGCTGTATATTCTCACAAAACCTTTTTGCACTTAGTTGGAAGTGCTAGTAGAGCCCAACTTTTGCATCGTACACAAAAAAAACAGTACATTTACAGTTACCAGTAGTCTGCACTACAACAGTCATTTTAGGCAACAAAACTTTAACCGCAGCTTCTGAAATTGGTCAACCTTTGTTTTTAATAGTACAAATTGTTATTTCTGATGGAGACCGAAAGACAATACAAATTGATTTTGAACAGCACCATATGCAACACATGCACAAGTATGCCTTTTGCTTGACACCCTCACTTGGATGGAGGGACTCAACAAAGGAGCAGTGCCTTTATCATGACGTTAAGGATGGATAACTCATCTGTAGTGTGATGAGCGGTATTTAAGGACCTTCTCGAAGGTAGTCAGTGGACCCAGCACAAGAAGAGTGCATTATGATTCTGTGTATTTATAAACAGAAAACTTGTGAATTAAACTCAAGAGAGTAGTTGTTCTTTTTTCAAGTTTCAAGGATAAGGGATGATCCCAATACTGAAAAGATGGAGAAACAATCAACAATTGCTTTGGTTTAAGGAGAAGGAAAATTAGTCAGCATTCCCATTTCTGATCACTTTCCAATGCCCTTGCTCCAAGTTGTGCTTGTGTGGACATTGGATGAGGACAGGATTGGATAAGATTGTAATGCCTCTTACAGTTGAATAGTCTACCATCATTCACTGTCAAGCATCAGACAAAAATAAAGGCTATTTGTTCAAGCACCGGTAGGCAATTGGTGGCTCTGCAACCATGCCCTAGAACCGTGCTGGAGGGGAGGAGGAAATTGGTGACGAAAGAGCAAAAATTAAAATAAATTACTATTTTTTTCAATAAATGAGACCATTTTTTTCATGACGATGAGAAGATTACAATTTTTTTTACATTTAAATTCAAAGTTTGGCATGAGTAAAAATTTTGAACAATTTAAAAATGAATCAAAAAGAAAAATCTTTGCAGATAGGCCTACTAAATCCTGACAATGGCATGGTGGTGAATTACAGTTATTGGAGAGTCAATGCTTACCACACAACTCAGTTCATAAAAGGAATATCAAGAAAAATAATTGTCTGATTGCGCACATTTGTCTGGAGCTAAACCACACAATGTGTGGAAGCACATATGTATTGAGGACTCAATCTGAAGATGAATGATTGGGGTAGATTTTGCAGTCGGCTGCGTACCTACGGAGTACACCACCGGCATCCAAATAGAATACAGACTTAACTGTTGGGGACCCTCAGTTTGACACTGCATACTGGAGGGCAGCGTAATGGTCCACATATCCCATAGGCGCAGCATGTGCCAAAGCATATCTGGGATCACATGGGCCTGGTGCGCCAATCATCATCGATCATCATCCCCATTCATAACTCAACTTTGTTCATTCAACATATATTCATTTAACCCCTCATCACTAGAACCTTCTGAGATTTAAATGTAAAAAAACATCTGTGCAATACATTTTTGTAAAATATGTACTTGGTGTATGTTTAATTAACAAAGTTGAGTTATGAATGGGGATGCCGATCTATGGATCAATTTAAATACATCAAACGGTACACACGGATCACAGAAAATTAAACAGTCTGACTGCTGAGAATATATTCACGTATGGCCCTGAGCACCTCTTATTTAATAATGGTCCCTTTGTATTAGCCACAGACATTCGTACAAAATCTCTGACGTTTTATGGAATGGAATGGGGAAAAAATAAAATAGCACTATTTCTCTCCAAGATAACCAAACGATCCGAGATAAAAATTATGTTAAAACGTGTTGAACAATGCTTTGGAGCTTTTGAGGTATCCCCTCACGTTGATGTAAACAGGCCCTGCTCCTTTTTGCATCAGCTGTAAAATTTTCGTACGTAATTGCTGGGCAGTTGGTGGTCAATTAGCCCAACTCTGCACCAGCACTGAGGATTTCCCCATCGGTGCAGATCATCTGTTGCATGTGTGGGATTTAGCTTGCGGTCCTTTTCAAAGGCAGTATGACGACATACCCGGAGAGTATGCCAACATACCCACTGCAAATTCTGGTTCAATATTGTTTATATGAATACCTTCATACAAACATATGTATGAACATACAACAATGACTGACAGAAAAAGACCAACTGGTCCAACCAGCTTGTCCCATATAATTGTGATGCCTTATGTATCACAATACATACACTCTCCACCCATCCAGAATCATATAATCCCCCGATAGAGGTAAAAAAAAAATCCAGGGCAATTAGGGCCGAGAAAAATTGGAAAATTTCCATTTGACCTCTTCAGGCGATCAAAACTAGTCCAGGAGATCACATTGGCTCCGATTTATGTTACAGGATACCTACCTCTTGTACAAGTTGACCTCCGCCCTAACCACAATCAGGTCCAGCTCTCACTTAAAGATATGCAGTGAATCAGTATTCACCACACAAACCGGAAACCTGTTCCACAGGACCACTGTACTCCAGGAAAAGAAAAACGACCTAACATGATAGTTGCTACGGTAATCTCCATTAACTTTCTTGACATTGTCATGAATCTCTGAACCAGTGCATTAAAGCTGCTTTAATGATGTTGATTACTAGATTCAAAATCTGTTATTATCTCACAGTACTATCTCTCAGATAGATCTCTGTAATCAAACATTTGCATTTTACACTGTCACAATGATGTTCTACGAGGTTGCCAACTTGAGATAATTTCTCCTCAGTAATCACTGTGATCCAATAATATCGCAAGCTCATGCGTATGAATTGTTACAGAACTCAATTCAAATTAGAAGGTAGAAAATCTTGGCAGTGCTGTAATATTTTGAAAACTTATTAGAGGATGCCAGGCAGCTCCAATGGACTGTGAACTATGTTCTAGATAGATTCCTTAAAAGTTAATGCCTGGCCCAGTTTTGTATATTTTGATATTTACGCCCACAAACCAATCCCTCCTCAATCCCTCCCCACCCCGCCCCCCCCCCCCCCCGCCACCCCGTGTACCCACTGAAATCTTTGTAGAATTTCTCATCAAGTGTTTATTTGTCCCTGATTATATGACTCCTGTGTGTCCCCTTTGGTAATGGTGCTGTTGCAGGAAGAATGTACATCTAAAATAAGGATGTACAGTTTAGGGTGTGGGAAGATAATGGATTAGTGGCATTTTATTATATCTGTACATCAGTGCAAAGACTGACATAAACCAGCCCCATGTACAGGTCAATGTCTCCTGTGGGGGCTAACAATTATATGTTCTTTAGCATCGCCATCATCAAGACCTATCACTAATCTGAGAACCAATGTTCTTCTTGAAGAGCTGTAACCTACAAGGCTATGGACCAAAAGCTTGAAAGTGGAAGTCAGCTGGATAGCTCTTTTTCGGCCGGCACAGACACGTTGGGCAAATGACCTCCTTCTGTGTCGTAAATTTTGATGATTCTTATGCTGGACTAAGCCTTGGACAAGGTCTGATGGGGCCAAAATGAATGACATCTCTAACTTTTGCAAAACCTTTCTTTATAGATGATTGCAATCTCTGTCCAACTTCTGGGAATATTTTTCTCAGAAATGTTTGAAGAGTTGACCCCATCTCAAACACTTGAATAACTTGATTGAATTTTTAGAGGAGGTAACCAGGAGGGTTGATGAGGGCAGTGTGTATGATGTAATTTATATGGATTTTAGCAAAGCTTTTTATAAGGCCCCACATGGCAGACTGGTCATGAAAGTAAAAGTCCATGGGAATCTGGACAAAGTGGCAAGTTGGATCCAAAATTGGCTCAGAGGCAGAAAGCAAACGGTAATGGTTGATGGGTGTTTTTGTGACTGGAAGGCT
Source organism: Pristiophorus japonicus (assembly GCF_044704955.1). Taxonomy (NCBI): domain Eukaryota; kingdom Metazoa; phylum Chordata; class Chondrichthyes; family Pristiophoridae; genus Pristiophorus; species Pristiophorus japonicus. The sequence goes on along the minus strand of NC_091980.1, from coordinate 76,713,904 downwards.
GTATCCAGTGGGGTTCTGCAGGGCTCAGTGCTGCGTCTGTTGCTATTTGTGGTATATATCAATGATTTGGACTTGAATGTTGGGGGTATGATTAAGAAGTTTGCAGATGACACTGAAATAGGCTATGTGGTTGATAATGAAAGAAAGTTGCGGATTGCAGGAAGATATCAATGTACTGATCAGGTGAGTGTAACAGTGGCAAATGGAATTCAATCCAGCTAAATGTGAGGTAATGTATTTGGGGAGGGCTAACAAAGCGAGGGAATACACATTAAAAGATATGACACTGAAAAATGTAGAGGAACAAAGGGACCTTGGAGTGCAAGTCCACAGATCTCTAAAGATAGCAAGCCAGGTAGACATGGTGCTTAAGAAGGCTTACGGGATATTGACCTTTATTAGTCGAGGCACAGAATACAAGAGCAAGGTAGCAGGCCAGATAGAATCATAGAATCATATAAATTTACAGCACGGAAGGGGGCCATTTCATCCCATTATGGCTACGCCGGCCAACCAAGAGCTATCCAGCCTAATCGCACTTTCTAGCTCTTGGCCCGTAGCCCTGTAGGTTAAAAACTTTAAGTGGTCAGTGAAAAAGGGTTTACAGATCGCCGGCTTCTCGCCCATTCTCAAAACACCTAGTTTCCATTTTTGAAAATGGGCGTTACCGTGAGCGATATCAAATGGGCGGTAGCATTAAATGTTTTTGACCTTCTGCCGTAAAGTGTGGCTATCCTTAGCAACGGCATGGTAACACTCGATTCCCGTGATTCTAGAGGTCAAGGGTCACCATGACATGCGCAGAAGAGAAGACAGAGAGAGAGGGAGCTCAGAGGGACTGAAGGCGTGGCTGGGTGTGGTGTGGCTGCTTTGGGAGGCAGGAGGGAGAGTTTAGAGCTTCACAGCAAGTAGGCAAACAAAAAGTAGCTGTTACCAGTGTCGAAATCTCGACCTCCGAAAAGAATGACTCCGACACTTTCAGCTCCGGCAGAAGTTTCTTTAATTTACTTGCTAGCAAGGGGCAGGTCACACTCAGTCAAGGGCTAAGTGAACACCTCCGAAATGGTACAGTTTCACAAGATATTTATACAGTAAAACCCAAGTTATGGCCTCTCCCTGTGTATTGGCTCTGTCTCGCAGTCAGTGAATACAGATAAAGAGTTAATTACTACATCCTTGTCCTGACATGGTTTCCAGATATTTCCTTTTGTCAGGGTTATTAGTTGGCCAGCCGGCCATTACTCCATGAGAGTGAGGTAATGAGCTATTACCTGTCTTGCATTGTGTCAGCATTGTTCAGTTTCCTAGTCAGTTTATCTGTTTGCATCAAATGGATGAGAGATAATGGCTGGTGGTTTGAGTACAAAGAAAAGGGTGGGGTGACATGGAACTCTTGTCGTGCAGACAATAGGAGAGCACCATGGGGGGTGGGGGGGGGGGTGCTTGTCTCAGCATGACTTGTCTCCTAGCTGTCTGATGGCCATTAGCCATCTCAAACCAGGTTTAGCTGTTTATGCAAGCTGACTGATTTTATGCAGAAAGTTCTGGAAGGACCAGGACTCCATTTTGTTATATATATATTGCAAAGGGCACACAAATACCACATGGTATCAGCTTAGATAAAAATACATTGCCACACCAGCCACATATTTGCCTGAATTTGGCCTATAATGGAGGGAGAGGAGGAGGCATCACAGCACGCTGTGGAGACTGACGCTGGAGAGAGCAGTGAGGTGGGAGAGGAGCACATTGGAGGCCGCAAAAGAGCCAGGAGGTTCTCGGACGAGGCAAATGCCTCCCTCCTGCAGCAGATCGCGTCACGCTGGGGTGATTTGACATAGGGAGGGTGTGGGAAGCCCACTCCAAAGGCCTACCAGAGGATATGGATCAAGATGGCAGAGGTGGTTTCATCAGCGACCAACAAGGTGCATGAGAGCAACCAATCCCGTAAATGATGGAACGAACTTGTGGGATCCGCAAGAGAAAGTATTATATTGATTTACATGTACGTTTGTATTTATATAATTTGATTTGTGTCATGTATGTATGCTTGGGGTTACTAGCCACCAGGTGGCGCCAGTGTCGGGGGTCATTGGGCTGTACGCACGTGTGTGCGGCTCAGGTATAAAAAGCAAGCCATCATGTAATGTAATCACTTTGGGCCCGAATAAAGCAGAGCCAGGTTCGTACCTGTGTTAGTTTACAGTATTCAGTCTATTGAGTTATTACATACATAACATTTGGCGATGAGGTAACTTAAGAACCTTCGCATGCAAAAATGAGCACAATTGGAATTCTAGAGAGATTAGTGGAGGGAGAGGACTGGGCAGATTTTGTAGCTCGCCTGGACCAGTACTTCGTGGCCAACAAAATGGAGGAACCCACTGACGCAGTTAGGCACAGGGCGGACTTCCTCACGGTTTGTAGTCTAAAAATCTATGGACTCATAAAGAATCTTCTTTCACCTGCAAGTCCAACGAACAAGAACTATGAGGAATTGTGTGCTCTGGTACGTGACCATCTCAAACCAAAAGAAGGCATCAACATCTCACGATATCGATTCGACAAGCATGTTCGTTCTGAGGGCCAGGATGTGTCGGAATTCTTTGCCGACCTAAGACGTCTAGCTGGACCGTGTAAGTTTGAAAAAGCGTTGGGAGACATGCTGCGGGACTTCTTTGTAATCACTTCTTTGTGATCCTGCGTAAGCTACTGGTGGCGGAGACACTGGATTTGAGCAAGGCCATCACGATTACCCAGGCATGCATGACAACGGACAAAAACGTAAAGCAGATATCATCGGAAAATCGGAACTCGGCAAGTACTGTAAACAAGATTGTATCGTCGTTTGGCAGAGCTGCATATGGCAGGGCTAACTCAATTGCGTATGCGAAATCTACGGCTGCCTAAATCCGCCAATGGGAATGAATCCGATTTCACCGTGTTGGCGTTGTGGGGGCAATCATCGGCCTCATCAGTGTTGGTTTAAATAGTATATTTGTAAAGGTTGTTCGAGACTGTGGCTTCTCCAGCGCAAGTGTCCGCAACTGAGCAAGCGTGCTGTGACACAACACGTGGAGGATGATGACCAGTACATCGCGGATCTGGATATGCAATCCAAGATACCAGAGGAGGAAGTGTATGGACTGTATTCCTTCCTAACAAAGAGCCAACCTATAATGATTAATATGAAACATAACGGTGTGCCTGTACCAATGGAATTGGACACAGGTACGAGTCAATCAATAATGAGCCAGAGGACATTCGACAAGCTGTGGGACACTAAGGCTGTGAGGCCTAAGCTGAGTCCAGTCAATGCCAAATTGCGTACGTACACTAAAGAACTCATAACAGTGAGTAGCAGTGCAGTAATCAAGGTGTCGTATGATGGTGCAGTTCATGATTTACCGTTATGGATTGTTCCAGGCAATGGTCCAACGCTGTTCGGCAGGAATTGGCTCAAAAAAATCAAATGGCATTGGAATGATATCAAACGCTGTCGTCGGAGGATGGTACTCCATGTGCTCCAGTGCTGAGCAAGTTCCCCTCACTGTTTGAACCAGGCATCAGCAAATTTATGGGAGCCAAGGTGCAGATCCACGTGGACTCGGATGCAAGACCCGTCTATCATAAAGCTCAGACAGTTCTGTACATGATGAGGGAAAAGATCGAAATCGAACTGGACAGACTCCAGCGTGAAGGGGTCATATCACCGGTCAAATTTAACAAATAGGCCAGCCCCATTGTTCCTGTGTTGAAGAATGATGGCACCGTCAGGATTTGTGGAGACTACAAGGTTACGATCAACCAAGTTTCGAAACAGGATCAATACCCACTACCGAAGGCTGATGACCTTTTTGCAACGTTAGCCAGGGGGAAGTGATTCATTAACTGGATCTGGCATCGGCCTACATGACACAGGAGCTGGTCGAGACGTCGAAGAAACTTACGTGCATCAATACTCATAAAGGACTGTTTATCTACAACAGGTGTCCTTTCGGAATTCACTCGGCTGCAGCCATATTTCAGAGGAACATGGAGAGTCTACTGAAGTCCGTCCCTCGAACCGTCATGTTCCAAGATGACATCCTGGTCACAAGTCGTACGATCTGAACAACCTGGAAGAGCTTCTACATCTTCTGGACAAAGTTGGACTCAGACTGAAACGTTCGAAGTGCGTCTTCATGGCACTGGAAGTCAAATTCCTGGGGAGGAAAATTGCTGCTGATGGCATCAGGCCTACGGACTCAAAAACCAAGGCCATCAAAAATGAACACTAGCCTCAGAATGTGATAGAGCTGCGTTCGTTCCTTGATCTACTCAAATACTTCGGGAATTTTCTACCTAGATTGAGCACTTTATTAGAGCCACTGCACATGCTGCTAAGAAAAGGCGACAACTGGGTTTGGGGTGCGTCTCAAGACAGAGCTTTTGAGAAAGCTATAAATCTGCTTTGCTCTAATAAGCTGCTGGTACATTATGATCCGTGTAAGCGTCTAGTATTGGCCTGTGATGCTTCGTCATATAGATTTGGTTGCGTACTCCAACAAGCTAATGACAACCTGTTGCGTATACTTCTAAAAAGTTTGTCAAAGGCGGAAAGAGCCTATAGCATGATAGAGAAAGAAGCATTAGCCTGTATGTATAGGGTTAAAAAGATGCATTAGTACATGTTTGGTTTTCGGTTTGAACTGGAAACAGATCACAAGCCACTCATTTCATTGTTTTCGGGAAACAAAGCTATCAATACCAATGCATTGTTCCGCATCCAGAGGTGGCCGCTGACATTATCTGCCTATGATTGTCATTCACCATAAACCTGTCACCGAGAATTGTGCTGATGCACTGAGCCGTCTGCCGTTGCCCACACCGGAGGTGGAAATGCCACAATCTGCAGACCTACTGTTAGTCATGGATGCTTTTGAAAGTGAAGGAACCCCTGTCATGGCTCAACAAGTTAAGACCTGGACCAGCCAGGACCCGATATTATCGGTTGTGAAACATTGTGTCCTTAGTGGTCTCCCATACCCAAGCAAATGGGTGATGAGACCAAACCTTACAACTGTCGCAAAGACAAACTATCCATTCAGTCAGATTGTTTACTGTGGGGTCATCATGTTGTTATGCCGAAGAAAGGCAGAGAGAAATTTGTACATGATCTACTTAGCACTCATCCCGGTACTGTCATAATGAAAACCATTGCCAAGTCTCATGTATGGTGGCCTGGAATTGACTCTGATCTGGAATCATGTGTGCATCAGTACAACATTTGCATGCAGCTAAGTAAAGTACCAGCGGAATCGCCGCTGAGTCAGTGGTCGTGGCCATCTAAACCATGGTCCAGGATCCACATCGACTTTGCAGGTCCCTTTCTGGCAAAGCTGTTTTTAGTTGTGGTGGATGCATATTCCAAGTGGATAGAGTGTATAATCACGTCATCCAGTACATCCACAGCGACCATTGAGAGCCTTCGTGTCATGTTTGTCACTCATGGTCTGCCCGACATCGTTGTAAGCGACAACGGACCTTGCTTCACTAGTCTGGAGTTTCAAGAATTCATGAAACTCAATGGTATCAAACTTGTGAGGTCAGCACCATTCAAACCTGCATCTTATGGCCAAGCAGAGCGTGCTGTCCAAACCATCAAGCAGAGTATGAAATGTGTAACTCAAGGGTCACTGCAGACTCGCTTGTCACACATATTGCTAAGTTACAGGACAAGACCCCACACGCTTACCGGGGTCCCCCCTGCTGAACTATTGATGAAGAGAGGTCTCAAGATCAGGCTCTCTCTTGTCCACCCTGACTTGAACGATCATGTTGAATACAGACATCAAAGTCAGCAGTGGTATTATGATCGCGCTGCTGTGTCACGTGACATTTCTGTTAACGATTCTGTGTATGTACTAAATTATGGTCAAGGTCCCAAGTGGATTGCTGGTACTGTTACGGCCAAGGAGGGTAACAGTGTTCATCGTCAAGCTCAAGAATGGGCAAACATGCAGGAAACATGTTGATCAGATAAAGCTGTGGCACACGGATGAACCGAAACAGTCTGAGGAAAATACAATCAGTGACCAAACAATCTACCCTCTGTCATCAGAGGACTCCGCTGTCATCAATGAATCTGGACTTTCAATCCCTGACATGGTCATTGCCACTCACATCAGATCGGCTACCTAGCCCCGAGTCATAACAGACTCAGAACACTCGCCCAAGGCAGGAGTTGAACTGAGACGATCAACTTGGGAGCAGAAAGCCCAAAGCATTTCAATTTGTAAAAAGACTGTTACTAATATCTTAAAGGGGATATTGTCATGTATGCATGCTTGGGGTTACTAGCCACCAGGTGACACCACTGTCGGAGGCCATTGGGCTGTACGCACGTGTGTGTAGTCAAGGTATAAAAGGCAAGCCATCATCTTATGTAATTACTTTGGGCCCAAATAAAGCAGTGCCAGGTTCGTACCTGTGTTAGTTTAGAGTATTCAGTCTATCGAGTTATTACATATGTAACAATTTGCAACAGTCATGAGTGACTATCAGCATATGTGAGGTCTTGCACTTTTACCGGGAATGTTTTACTCATAGCCTGCGGTCACAGTGTACATCTTTAGGTAAAGAATGATAATAATCATAATAATCATGATTACATCTGTCGGTTATGTGTTGTATCAGTGTCTGTGACAGTACCTAGCAATGATATCATGCAATGATCTCATGTCATGTCGTCCTGTCACCTTTTACAGAAGAAGCTATCAACGATGAGGTCCATGCACAGGCGAACGAGTGAGGGGCCACCAGTCCCCAGCGACATCACAAAGATGCAGGAGCGAGTGCTAGCACTCATGGGGAAGCACCCTCGCACAGCCACGGACATATCTGCAGACCCTGAGTGATGCCACGTGAGTAAAGCTTACACCATTGTATGATGTAAAGTCAATAGATGCCACACCAATTCATATCCAAACAATCATATATGATCTAAAAGTGTCATAGAAATAATGGTGGCCTAATGAAAATCATTGCAATGCACAATGTGCTGATGGCCATGAAATGTGATGTCTGCGATGATTTTGAGAGCGGTGGTGCTTTTGTCGTGCATATGCTGTGTGTAGCGCTGGACTCACCTTGTCACCCTAGTACCCGCTTCTCCTCCAACAACCTCATTTGTTTCTTGCAGCTCAGCCAGCAGCACGGCCCCAGGCAAGGCCACAGAGGCCAGAAGGTGGGGGTGACCAGGCGGCCATGTGGGACTTTATCAAAAGCTTTGCTAAAATCCATATACACTACATTATCGACCCTCCTGGTTACCTCCTTGAAAAATTCAACCAAGTTAGTCACACACAACCTTCCCTTAACAAATCCATGCTGACTGTCCTTGATTAATCCATGTCTTTCCAAATAAACTTTATCCTGTCCCTCAGGATTTTTTCCATTAATTTTCCCACCACTGAGGTTCGGCTGACTGGCCTGTAATTACTTGGACTATCCCTTGCTCCCTTTTTAAACAAAGGTACCTAGAAACATAGAAAGTAGGTGCAGGAGTAGGCCATGCGGCCCTTCGAGCCTGTACCACCATTCAATATGATCATGGCTGATCATGCAATTTCAGTACCCCATTCATGCTTTCTCTCCATACCCCTTGATCCCTTTAGCCGAAAGGGCCACATCTAACTCCATTTTGAATATATCTAACGAACTGGCCTCAACAACTTTCTGTAGTAGAGAATTCCACAGGTTCACAATTCTCTGAATGAACAAGTTTCTCCTCATCTCGGTCCTAAATGGCTTACCCCTTATCGTTAGACTGTGACCCCTGGTTCTGGACTTCCCCAACATCGGGAACATTCTTCCTGCATCTAACCTGTCCAATCCCGTCAGAATTTTATATGAGATCCCCTCTCATTCTTCTAAATTCCAGTCAATATAAGCCTATAGTCGATCCAGTCTTTCTTCATATGTCAGTCCTGCCATCCCAGGAATCAGTCTGGTGAACCTTCGCTGCACTCCCTCAATAGCAAGAATGTCCTTCTGCAGATTAGGAGACCAAAACTGCACACAATACTCAAGTGGTGGTCTCACCAAGGCCCTGTACAACTGCAGTAAGACCTCCCTGCTCCTAAAATCAAATCCCCTCGCTATGAAGGCCAGCATGCCATTTGCTTTCTTAACTGCCTGCTGTACCTCCATGCCTACCTTCCATGACACCCAGGTCTCGTTGCACCTCCCCTTTTACTAATCTGTCGCCATTCAGATAATAATCTGCCTTCCTGTTTTTGCAACCAAAGTGGATAACCTCACACTTATCCACATTATATGCATCTGCCATGCATTTGCCCATTCACCTAACCTGTCCAAGTCCCCCTGCAGCCTCCTAGCATTCTCCTCGCAACTCACACTGCCACCCAGCTTAGTGTCATCTGCAAACTTGGAGATATTACATTCAATTCCTTTGCCTAAATCATTAATGTATATTGTAAATAGCTGGGGTCCCAGCACTGAGCCTTGTGGTACCCCACTAGTCAATGCCTGCCATTCTGAAAAGGACCCGTTTATTCCTACACTTTGCTTCCTGTCTGCTAACCAGTTCTCTACCCACGTCAATACATTACCCCCAATACCATGTGCCTTAATTTTGCACACTATTCTCTTGTGTGGGACCTTGTCAAAAGCCTTTTGAAAGTCCAAATACACCACATCCACTGGTTCTCCCTTATCCATTCTACAAGTTAGATCCTCAAAAGACTCTAGAAGATTTGTCAAGCATGATTTCCCTTTCATAAATCCATGCTGACTGATCCTGTCACTGCTTTCCAAATGCGCTGCTATTACATCTTTAATAATTGATTCCAGCATTTTCCCCACCACCGATGTCAGGCTAACCGGTCTATAATTCCCTATTTTCTTTCTTCCTCCTTTTTAAAAAATGTGGTTACATTAGCTACCCTCCAATCCATAGGAACTGAACCAGAGTCCATGGAATGTTGGAAAATGACCACCAATGCATCTACTATTTCTAGGGCCACTTCCTTAAGTACTCTGGGATGCAGACTATCAGGCCCTGGAGATTTATCGGCCTTCAGTCCCTTCAATTTCCCTAACACCATTTCCTGACTAATAAGGATTTCCCTCAGTTCCCCCATCTTGCTAGATCCTCGGTCCCCTAGTATTTTAGGGAGGTTATTCGTGTCTTCCTTAGTGAAGGCAGAACCAAAGAATTTGTTCAATTGGTCTGCCATTTCCTTGTTCTCCATTATGAATTCCCCTGATTTTGACTGCAAGGAACTACATTAGTCTTCACTAATCTTTTTTTCTTCACATATCTATAGAAGCTTTTGCAGTCAGTTTTTATGTTCCGTGCAAGCTTACTCTCATACTCTATTTTCCCCCTCCTAATTAAACCCTTAGTCCTCCTCTGCTGAATTCCAAATTTCTCCCAGTCCTCAGGTTTGCTGCTTTTTCTGGCCAATTTATATGCCTCTTCCTTGGATTTAACACTTTCCCTAATTTCCCTTGTTAGCCGCGGTTGAGCCACCTTCCCTTTTTTATTCTTACGCCACACAGGGATGTATAATTGTTGTAGTTCATCCATGTGATATTTTAATGTCTGCCATTGTCTATCCACCGTCAACCCTTTAAGTATCATTCTCCAGTCTATCCTAACCAATTCACGTCTCATACCATCGAAGTTTCCTTTCTTTAAGTTCAGGACCCTAGTCTCTGAATTAACTGTGTCACTCTCCATCTTAATGAAGAATTCTACCATATTATTGTCACGCTTCACCAGGGGCACGACCAGATTGCTAATTAATCCTCTCTTGTTACACAAGACCCAGTCTAGGATGGCCTGCTGTCTAGTTGGTTCCTCGACATATTGGTCTAGTAAACCATCCCTAATACACTCCAGGAAATCCTCCTCCACCGTATTGCTACCAGTTTGGTTAGCCCAATCAATATGCAGATTAAATTCACCCATGATAACTGCTGTACCCTTATTGCACGCATGCTTAATTTCCTGTTTGATGCCATCCCCAACCTCCCTACTACTCACATCATCACATCATAGGCAGTCCCTCGGAATCGAGGAAGACTTGCTTCCATTCCCTAAGTGAGTTCTTTGATGGCTGAACAGTCCGATATGAGAGCCACAGACCCTGTCACAGGTGGGACAGACATTCGTTGAGGGGCTGGTTTGCCGCGCGCTCCTTCCGCTGCCTGCGCTTGGCCTCTTCGCTCTCCACCTCGGGCGGTCTTCGGCCAGGGTCTCCCAGGTGTCAGTGGTGATGTTGCACTTTACCAGGGAGGCTTTGAGGTTGTCTTTATAATGTTTCCACTGTCCTCCTTTGGCTTGTTTACCACGAAGGAGCTCCGCATAAAGCATTTGCTTAGCGAGTCTCGTATCTGGCATGCGAACTATGTGGCCTGCCCAGCGAAGCTGATCGAGTGTCGTCAGTGCTTCAATACTGGGGATGTCAGCCTGGTCGAGGACACTGATGTTGATCCGCCTGTCCTCCCAGAGGATTTGCAGGATCTTGCAGGGACATATTGGTGATATATCTCCAGCGACTTGAGGTGCCTTCTATATATCGTCCATGCTTCAGATTCATACAGGAGGGCGGGTATTACTACAGCCCTGTAGACCATGAGCTTGGTGGTAGATTTGAGGGCCTGGTCTTCAAACACTCTTTTCCTCAGACGGCCGAAGGCTGCACTGGCGCACTGAAGGCGATGTTGGTGATCTGTACACAACACCCACTAATGTTTTCTGCCCTTTGGTGTTTCGCAGCTCTACCCATATAGATTCCACATCATCCTCGCTAATGTCCTTACTTACTATTGTGTTAATGCTACCCCACCTCCTTTTCCTTCCTGTCTGTCTTTCCTGAATATTGAATACTCCTGGATGTTGAGTTCCCAGCCTTGGTTACCTTGGAGCCATGTGTCCGTAATCCCAATTACATCATATCCGATAACAGCTATCTGCGCAGTCAATTCATCCACCTGATTATGAATGCTCCTCGCATTGAGACTCGGAGCCTTCAGGCTTGTTTTTTTAACACTCTTTGTCCTTTTAGAATTATGTTGTAATGTAGCCCTTTTTGATTTTTGCCCTTGATTTCTCTGTCCTCCACTCTTGCTTTTCTTCATCCTACCTTTGGCTTCTGCCCCCTTTTTACTTCCCTCTGCCTTTTTAGTTTAAACCCTCCCCAACAGCACTAGCAAACACTCCGCCTCGGACATCGGTTCTGGTCCTGCCCAGGTGCAGATCATCCGGTTTGTACTGGTCCCACCTTCCCCAGAACCGGTTCCAATGTCCCAGGAATTTGAATCCCTCCCCCTTGCACCATTCCTCAAGTCACGTATTCATCTGAGCTATCCTGCAATTCCTAATCTGACTAGCATGTGGCACTGGTAGCAATCCTGAGATTACTACCTTTGAGGTCTTGCTTTTTAATTTAACTCCTAGCTCCCTAAATTCAGCTTGTAGGACCTTATCCCATTTTTTACCTATATCGTTGGTACCTATATGTACCATGACAGCTGGCTGTTCACCCTCACCCTCCACAACATTAACAGTCTTCCAGTTCTCCGGCAGCACACCTGCAGCCAGAGAGTATTGGAAAATGATGGTCAGAGCCTCTGCTATTTCCTCTTTTGCTTCTCTTAACAGCCTAGGATGCATTTCATCCTGGCCTGGGGATTTATCCACTTTCAAAGCTGCTAAGCCCCTTATTACTTCCTCTCTCACTATGTTTATCTCATCTAATATTTCACACTCTTTCTCCTTCAATGCAAAGTCTGCATCGCCCCTCTCTTTTGTGGGAAACAGTTGCAAAGTATTCATTAAGAATCATAACCACATCTTCTGCCTCGACACACAGATTTCCTTTGTGGTCTCTAATAGGCCCCACTCTTTCTCTAGTTATCCTCTTGCTCTGAATGTATTTATAAAACATCTTTGGGGTTTCCCTGATTTTACTTGTCAACATTCTTTCATGCTCTCTCTTTGCTTTGCTGATATCTTTTTTAATTGCACCCCTGCACGTTTCCAGTCCACCTTGGCCAAATCCCATCTCAGCTCAGCAAATTGGTTTTACCCCAATTGAGAAATTTTTTCCTGGTCCACCTTTGTCCTTTTCCATAATTACCCTAAATCTTACTGAATTATGATCACTAGCACCAAAATCCTCTCCCACTGATACCCCTTCCATCTGCCCCAAAACTAAGTCTAGAACTGCCCCCTCCCTTGTTGGGCTCGTTATATACTGGCTCAAGAAATTCTCCTGAATGCATTTTAGGAATTCTGCACCCTCTGTACCACTCACACTGCTTTTTTTCCCAGTTAATATTAGGGTAGATGATATCGCCCACTATTACAGCTCTATAGTTTTTGCACTTCACAGCAATTTGCCCACATAATTTGTTCTTCTATCTCCAGCTGACTGCTGGGGGGGGGTCTATCGTACACTCCCAGTCGTGCAATTGCCCCTTTTTTGTTCTTTAATTCAACCCATATGGCCTTGTTTGATGATGCCTCTAACATATCATCCCTTCTCACAGCTGTAATTGTTTATTTAATTAATACTGAACCCTCCTTTTTTACCCCCCTTTCTTTCCTGTCTGAAATGTTGTGCTGCCATACCTGTCCTTCTTTCAGCCTTGTCTCAGTAATGGCTACAATATTGTACTCTCAACTATCTATCTGTGCTCTCAGCTCATCTGCCTTATTCCCTATACTCCTTGCATTGAAGTGCCAAACTCCCTTGTTGTCTATTTTCCAGCCCTTGTTTCCTCTGTTTTCCAAATTCACGTTCTACTTTTCTGCTGCCCAATTCCAGCTTTGCTTCTCTCCCCACTGAATCTATTCTCCAGTTCCCATCCCCCTGCCAAGCTTGTTTAAATCCTCCCCAACAGCACTAGCAAACCCTCCCACAAGGATACTCATTCTTCTGAACTCCAATGAGTATAGGCCCAACCTACTCAACCTATCTTCATACGTCAATCCCCTCATCTCCGGAATCAACCTAATGAACCTTCTCTGAACAGCCTCTAACGCAAGTATATCCTTCCTTAAATACGAAGACCAAAACTGTACACGGCTATCTAGGTGTGGTCTCACTAATATCCTGTAAAATTGTAGCAGAATTTCTCTGCTTTTATACAGAGAGGATGCAGAGAGGATGTTTCCACTGATGGGGGTGACTAGAACTAGAGGGCAAGATCTTAGAATAAGGAGCCGCCCATTTAAAACAGAGATGAGGAGAAATTTCTTCTCTCAGAGGGTTGTAAATCTGTGGAATTCACTGCCTCAGAGAGCTGTGGAACCTGGGACATTGAATAAATTTAAGACAGAAATAGACAGTTTCTTAACGATAAGGGGTTATGGGGAGCGGGCGGGGAAGTGGAGCTGAGTCCATGATCAGATCAGCCATGATCTTTATGATATCTTCACAGAGCATAGCACACACAACTTCTAAACATGGCAGGCTGCTCTCTCGGAACTCTCCAGAAAGCCTGTTCTGTTCAATGATTAACTATACAGTTGCAGTACACAATACGTCCACATCCACAGTGTGGCGCTACAAGCATTACAAGCTTACAGACATTACACTCTTATTGAATGGCGGAGCAAGTTCGAGGGGCTATATGGCCTACTCCTGTTCCTATTTCTTCTGTTCTTATGTTCTTATACTCTATCCCCCTTGCAATAAAGGCCAACATTCCATTTGCCTTCCTGATTACTTGCTGTACCTGCATGCTAACTTTTTGTGTTTCATGCACAAGGACCCCCAGGTCTCTCTGTACTGCAGCACTTTGCAATCTTTCTCCATTTAAATTATAATTTGCTTTTCTATTTTTTGTGCCAAAGTGGATAACCTCACATTTTCCCATATTTTACTCCATCTGCCAAATTTTTGCCCACTCATTAGCCTGTTTATATCCCTTTGCAGATTTTTTGTGTCCTCCTCACAATTTGCTTTCCCACCCATCTTTGTATCATCAGCAATCATCAAATTATGAGGGGCCTGGAGAGAGTGGATAAGAACGACCTGTTTCCCTTGGCAGGATGGTCAACAACCAGGGGGCATAGATTTAAAGTAATTGCGGGGAGATATAGTAGAGATATGAGGGAACATTTCTTTATATAGAGGGTGCTGGAGATCTGGAACTCACTGCCTGAAAGGGTGGTAGAGGCAGAAACCCTCACCACATTTAAAAAGTACTTGGATGTGCACTTAAAGTGCCGTAACCTACAGGGCCATGGACCAAGAGCTGGAAAGTGGGATTAGGCTGGATAGCTCTTGGTTGGCCGGTGCGGACATGATGAGCTGAAATGGCCTCCTTCCGTGCTGTAAATTTCTATGATTCTATGATTCTATGAGGACCTCAATCACAGCAGTTTGCAATATGTTATTAAATTCTTATGTACCACTGAGGATTCAATTCCGTGTACAGTAGAATGGACAGCAGCCAATTTCTACTCGAGCAGCCGATAATCCTTAGAAATTGAGGCTTCAATATTTTCCAATCACAGATCCAGAATTCTGAGACTTCCAAGAGAATTGTGCATGTGCTCTTGATGTTCCAGTACTCTGGCTGTGAAGATCTTGTACCTCCACACACACTTATAATGTCTTTGACTTGATGAAGTAGAGTGGGAGAAGGCTCATGCGTAGCATAAACACCAGCATGAACCTGTTGGGCCAAATGGCCTGTTTCTGTCCAGTGAATACTTTGTAATACCTGTACTTTGTAACCTGAAATGAGTCATGTTAATTCACCTTTCTGCAACATCCTCTACAGGACCAAGGAGTTCCTGTGATTGTGATGAATTGAAATGTCTTACATAGAATTTTACAGCACAGAAGAAGGACTTTCAGCCCAACAGGTCTATGCTGTTGTTTATGCTACACACAAAATATCTTAATGCAGGTGCCACAGTCTCTGTACAGGCGTTTGCATAGTAGTGCTTTTGTTATGCTACAGCAATTTAGAAACATAGAAACATAGAAAATAGGGGCAGGAGTAGGCCATTCGGCCCTTCGAGCCAGCACCGCCATTCAATATCATGGCTGATCATTCCCTCAGTACCCCTTTCCTGCTTTCTCTCCATACTCCTTGATCCCTTTAGCCATAAGGGCCATATCTAACTCCCTCTTGAATATATCCAATGAACTGGCATCAACAACTCTCTGCGGCAGGGAATTCCACAGGTTAACAACTCTCTGAGTGAAGAAGTTTCTCCTCATCTCAGTCCTAAATGGCCAACCCCTTATCCTAAGACTATGTCCCCTGGTTCTGGACTTCCCCAACATCGGGAACATTCTTCCCGCATCTAACCTGTCCAGTCCCGTATGAATCTTAAACGTTTCTATGAGATCCCCTCTCATCCTTCTAAACTCCAGTGAATAAAGGCCCAGTTGATCCAGTCTCTCCTCATATGACAGTCCAGTCATCCCTGGAATCAGTCTGGTGAACCTTCGCTGCACTCCCTCAATAGCAAGAACGTCCTTCCTCAGGTTAGGAGACCAAAACTGAACACAATATTCCAGGTGAGGCTTCACTAAGGCCCTGTACAACTGCAGTAAGACCACTCTGCTCCTATACTCAAATCCCCTAGCTATGAAGGCAAACATACCATTTGCCTTCTTCACCAACTGCTGTACCTGTATGCCAATGACTGATGAACCATGACACCCAGGTCTTGTTGCACCTCCCCTTTTCCTAATCTGCCGCCATCCAGATAATATTCTGCCTTCGTGTTTTTGTCCCAAAAATGGATAACCTCACATTTATCCACATTATACTGCATCTGCCATGCATTTGCCCACTCACCTAACCTGTCCAAGTCACCCTGCAGCCTCTTAGCGTCCTCCTCACAACTCACACCACCACCTAGTTTAGTGTCATCCGCAAACTTGGAGATGTTACACTCAATTCCTTCATCTAAATCGTTAATGTATATAGTAAAGAGCTGAGGTCCCAGCACTGAGCCCTGTGGTACACCACTAGTCACTGCCCGCCATTCTGAAAAGGACCCGTTTATCCTGACTCTCTGCTTCCTGTCTGCCAACCAGTTCTCTATCCACGTCAGTACATTACCCCCAATACCATGCGCTTTAATTTTGCACACCAATCTCTTGTGCGGGACCTTGTCAAAAGCCTTTTGAAAGTCCAAATACACCACATCCACTGGTTCTTCCTTGTCCACTCTACTAGTTACATCCTCAAAAAATTCCAGAAGATTCGTCAAGCATGATTTCCCTTTCATAAATCCATGCTGACTTGGTCCAATCCTGTCACTGCTTTCCAAATGCGCTGCTATTTCATCCTTAATGATTGATTCCAACATTTTCCCCACTACTGATATCAGGCTAACCGGTGTATAATTACCCGTTTTCTCTCTCCCTCCTTTTTTAAAAAGTGGTGTTACATTAGCTACCCTCCAGTCCATAGGAATTGATAGTCAATAGACTGTTGGAAAATGATCACCAATGCATCCACTATTTCTAGGGCTACTTCCTTGAGTACTCTGGGATGCAGACCATCAGGCCCCGGGGATTTATTGGCCTTCAATCCCATCAATTTCCCGAACACAATTTCCTGCCTGATAAGGATATCCCTCAGTTCCTCCTTCTCACTCGACCTACTGTCCCCTAGTACATTCGGAAGGTTATTTGTGTCTTCCTTCGTGAAGACAGAACCAAAGTATTTGTTCAATTGGTCTGCCATTTCTTTGTTCCCCATTATAAATTCACCTGAGTCCTACTGCAAGAGACCAAGTTTGGCTTCACTTATCTTTTTCTCTTCACATATTTATAGAAGCTTTTGCAGTCAGTTTTTATGTTCCCTGCAAGCTTCCTTTCGTACTCTATTTTCCCCCTCTTAATTAACCCTTAGTCTTCCTCTGTTGAATTCTAAATTTCTCCCAGTCCTCAGGTTTGTTGCTTTTTCTAACCAAATTATATGCCTCTTCCTTGGCTTTAACACTGTCCTTAATTTCCCTTGTTAGCCATTGTTGAGCCACCTTCCCAGTTTTATTTTTGCTCCAGACAGGGATGTACAATTGCTGAAGTTCATCCATGTGATCTTTAAATGTTTGCCATTGCTTATCCACTGTCAACCCTTTAAGTATCCTTTGCCAGTCTATTCTAGCCAATTCACGCCTCATACCGTCGAAGTTAACTTTCCTTAAGTTCAGGACCTTAGTTTCCGAATTAACTGTGTCACTCTCCATCTTAATAAAGAATTCTACCATGTTATGGTCACTCTTCCCCAAGAGGCCTCGCACAACAAGATTGCTAATTAGTCCTTCTCAGTACACATCACCTAGTCTAGGATGGCCAGCTCTCTAGTTGGTTCCTTGACTTATTCGTCTAGAAAACCATCCCTAATACACTCCAGGAAATCCTCCTCCACCGCATTGCTACCAGTTTGGTTAGCCCAATCAATATTTAGATTAAAGTCGCCCATAATAACTGCTGTGCCTTTACTGCATACATTCCTTATTTCTTGTTTGCTGCTGTTCCCAACCTCACTATTTATGTAAGAGCATAAGAAATAGGAGCAGGAGTAGGCCATTTGGCCCATCGAGCCTGCTCCACCGTTTAATAAGATCATGGCTGATCTGATCATGGACTCAGCTCCACTTCCCTGCCAGCTCCCCATAACCCCTTATTCCCTTATCGCTCAAAAATCTGTCTATCTCCACCTTAAATATATTCAATGACCCAGCCTCCACAGCTCTCTGGGGCAGAGAATTCCATAGATTTACAACCCTCTGAGAGAAGAAATTCCTCCTCATCTCAGTTTTAAATGGGCGGCCCCTTATTCTGAGACTATGTTCCCTAGTTTCAGTTTCCCCTATGAGTGGAAATATCCTCTCTGCATCCAACTTGTCAAGCCCCCTCATTATCTTATCTGTTTCGATAAGATCACCTCTCATTCTTCTGAACTCCAATGAGTATAGGCTCAACCTACTCAACCTATCTTCATAAATTAACCCCCTCATCTCCAGAATCAACCTAGTGAACCTTCTCTGAACAGCCTCCAATGCAAGTATATCCTTCCTTATGGTTTGTGTTTTAATTACAGATGGCCCAATCTCATCTGTGAAGATAAGAAATGTATTAAATTAGAAGTGGGTCACATCAAATTCAGAAATTAGCAGTAAAGGTAACTTGTTTATTGACTGAAGGGGGTTCCAGCAAATAAAGAACTGTGTATGCATTCTTGTAATGGGTGTTGTAGCTGGGATACAACTAGCATATGAACTCTGTTACTAGGTTTTAATTTTAATCAATTAAAAAAATCTGTGGTTAAAAATCATGTTTATTGTACTATCAAAATAATAAATATTGTAGCCTTAACTAGAACTGTTCACCATGGTGAATCATTCAAAAACCAGGGAATACAAATTGAAAGTAAGAAGGGAAGTCAGCAGAACATTTTCATCAAAAGAGTTTTGAATAAGTTACCAAGGAAGTTATTGAAATGCACAGCATAAGTGGGTTCAATAAATATTTAAATGTGTTGAGAAAGAGAGAGAGAAGGATTTGGGGAGATTGTCTTGGTATAGCAACAACATAATTGTATTTACAAAGAATGGCTTTATAATTTTCTTACATCAAAAACAGAGAAGAAATCTTGCCTCATGCAGATGAGTGGAATTGATCTGCCAAAATGCAAGTTGGGCCAACTGAATTATTCCTGTGTCTAAAACATCTTACGTTCTGGAATATCATAAACAAAGAATATTATGCTGCTGCTCCTTCAGTTTTCATTCTTCTATTGGTCTTGGTTACAAATCTTGTTTTAACAGTAATAATCATGTGTAGTTATCTGCTTTCAACATACTTAATCATTGAATAAATACCCTCAAATATAAGGCTAATGCTAGAATTTATTCATAAGATTAAATTGGAGCTATCGAATAAAGTATTACCTTTGCACAGAACTACAATCAAGTTCTGTACATATGGTAATTACTTCATTAGGCGCAGAATTTGTTTCCCAGCTGATTCCCATAATTGGCACAAAAGGATATCTCGTGGAGACTTTAATCTTCAGCCCTATTATATTAATGAACAAAGTAACTGATTCATTAAACATTATTTTCCTTTTCGCTCTTAGATATTTACAGGGCTTGGCAGGGTAGATGCAGGGAGGATATTTCCTCTGGTTGGGGAGTCCAGAACCAGGGCTCACAGTCTCAGAATAAGAGGTCAGCCATTTAGGACTGAGATGAGGAGAAACTTCTTCACTCAGAGGGTGGTGAATCTTTGGAATTCCCTACACGAGAGGGCTGTGAAGGCTCAGTCGTTGAGTATATTCAAGACAGAGATCGATAGATATTTGGATATTAACGGAATCGAAGGATATGAGGTTAGATTTTACACTTTTGTGTAGATCACCCAAAAATGGACGTTATTTCTGGCGTGGATGGTAAATATGGATTTTCAGATCATTGGCTTGTCGCCCACTTTCAAAGCCCTTAGTCTCCATTTTAAAAATTAGGCGTAATCGCAAGCGATCTGAAATGGGTGTTAGCGCTAAATCTCTCTGACCTTCTGCCGTAAAGTGTCGCCGTCCTCAGCAACGGCATGGCAACGCTCATTTCTCGCGATTCAGGAGGTCAAAGGTCATGCGCATAAGAGGAGACAGAGATCAAGGGAGCTGAGAGGGAATGAAGGTGTGTGTGGGTGTGGTGTGGGTGCTTGTTTGGCTGCTTTGGAGGTAGGAGGGAGAGTTTCGAGCTTTATAGCAAATTGTCCGAAAAAGGTTAGCTGTTACCAACCAGATATTTTCACGAATTTGGTGCCTATAATGGAGCGAGTGGAGGAGACGACACAGCATGCTGTGGAGACTGACGCTGGCGAAAGCAGTGAGCTGGGAGACGAACAAATGGAAGGGCGCAAGAGAGCTAGAAGGTTCTCAGACAAGGTAAATGCCTCCCTCATGCAGGAGGTCGAGTCACGCTGGGGTGATTTGACCCAGGGAGGACGTGGGAAGCCCACCCCAAAGGCCCACCAGAAGACATGGGCTGAGATAGCAGAAGTGGTCTCGTCGGCGACCAATGAGGAGTGTGAGGGCAACCAATGCCGAAAGCGATGGAACGACCTTGTCGGATCTGCAAGAGTAAGTATTACATTTATTTACATGTACTTATATATTTAAATAATTTGATTTGTAAGAGTCATGACTGACTATAATCAGATGTGAGGTCTTTCACTTTTACCGGGAATGTTGTACTCAAAGCCTGCGGTCAAGGTGCACGTATTTAGGACAAGAATGATAATTCTCATCATAATCATGATTACATCTGCCAGTTATGTGTTGTATCAGTCTCTGTGACAGTACCAAGCAAAGATATCACTCGATGATCTCATACCATGCCGTCCTGTTACCTTTTACAGAAGAAGCTATCGAGGAATAGGTCCAAGCAGAGACGAACAGGTGGCGGGCCACCAGTCATCAGCGACCTCACTGACATGGAGGAGCGGGTGCTCACACTAGTGGGGAGGCACCCCCGGATGGCCACACAGGCAGCTGCAGACCCTTAAGTGATGCCACGTGAGTAAAGCATACACAATTGCGTGATGTAAAGTCAATAGATGCCACATCCACTCATATCCGAACAACAATGTATGATAGATGATTTCAAAAAATGTCCTAAAAATAATGTTGGCCTCATGAGAATCATTGCAATGCCGAATGTGTTGATGGTCATGAAATGTGATGTCTGTGATGATTTTGATAGTAGTGGTGCTTTTGTCGTGCGTATGCTGTGTGTAGCGCTGGACTCACCTTGTGATCCTGGCACCCCCGTCTCCTCTAATAACCTCATTTGTGTTTTGCAGCTCAGCCAGCAGCACGTCCCAAGGCAAGACCACAGAGGCCAGAAGGTGGGGGCGTGGGGCTGGACTCGCCGGATGATCCTACATCGGGTGCTGAGGACGTCTGATTCTCGCCCGTCAATCCGCTGGGTCCATTCTCAACGGATGAGAGCGCTGACTTTGAGGAGCCTGCATCGCTTGGCTCCAGAAGGCATTCCACCCCAAGGTCATCTTGTGCTCCACCGGCCATTCCCATCTCCATTCGGGAGGTACCGGCACAAGCACCTCGCCACATGGCACCCCAGGTGTCCCCAGGATGGCGCCAACTCCGTGGAGGTTTCGTGGACGCGGCAGGTCTGCTCCACGAACGCCAGATGAGAGGGGCGACATGGTAGAGTTGTCCAGGAGGACTGTAGACACAGGTGACCAGATCCTACAGGCATTGGGGGGCATATCCTGACAGCGGGCCAGCATCCTCGGCATCATGACGGAATATGTTCCGCGGATGGTGAAGGCCCTGGAGGCGATAGACAGGAACACTCATGGCACAGGCATCCCAGTGGTCCCAGAGCACGGCACTGAACCCCTAAGCTCTGCACCCGCAGTGCCAACTGTTATGTCTGTATATACCCTGTACACTCAATGTACAGTTACATAAGCCCATTGAATGTATCTTCACACTGCATACAATATGCCTGTACCACCAGAGGGTGCAACTGGTGGAGACCTAGAGGTCACCTGTGTTATGTCTTGGCTAAAGAGTCAGACTAGATACTGCAAGCTCAAAATAAGTGTGACCGTAGTCCTTTATTACAGATCTCAGAGTGCCTCTCCAGCCTGTGAGGCCTCTTTATATACATGTGCTCCCAAGGGATTGTGGGATCCCTTGGGACTCCAGGGGATAAGCCCTCTGGTGGTTAGACATGGCAATTACAGGTTTACATACCTAACAACATACCACCTTCCGCCTCCCCCGCAAAGTCAATCGTGTAACTATTTACAACGTGAGTCGATCTGGGGCCTTCCTTTCCCTGGTTGATCGTCTCAGTGCAAATGCTGGTGTTGGTGAGTCGTTCATTGGGCCTTCGCTGGGCTGCTGTGCAGCTGGCCTTGCTGGACTGCTGGGGGTGGTGAGTCTTGCTGGGCTGCTGCGGGTGATGGGTTCTGCTTTGTGGTCAACCGCTGGGTCATAAGAACATAAGAACATAAGAATTAGGAACAGGAGTAGGCCATCTAGCCCCTCGAGCCTGCTCCGCCCCTCAACAAGATCATGGCTGATCTGGCCATGGACTCAGCTCCACTTACCCGCCCTCTCCCCGTAACCCTTAATTCCTTTATTGGTTAAAAATCTATCTATCTGTGACTTGAATACATTCAATGAGCTAGCCTCAACTGCTTCCTTGGGCAGAGAATTCCACAGATTCACAACCCTCTGGGAGAAGAAATTCCTTCTCAACTTCCTTTTAAAAGAAATTCCTTTTAAATTGGCTCCCCCGTATTTTGAGCTTGTGCCCCCTAGTTCTAGTCTCCCCGACCAGTGGAAACAACCTCTCTGCCTCTATCTTGTCTATCCCTTTCATTATTTTAAATGTTTCTATAAGATCCCCCCTCATCCTTCTGAACTCCAACGAGTAAAGACCCAGTCTACTCAATCTATCATCATAAGGTAACCCCCTCATCTCCGGAATCAACCTAGTGAATCGTCTCTGTACCCCCTCCAAAGCTAGTATATCCTTCCTTAAGTAAGGTGACCAAAACTGCACGCAGAACTCCAGGTGCGGCCTCACCAATACCCTATACAGTTGCA
This sequence comes from Pristiophorus japonicus, assembly GCF_044704955.1. Lineage (NCBI taxonomy): Eukaryota > Metazoa > Chordata > Chondrichthyes > Pristiophoridae > Pristiophorus > Pristiophorus japonicus. The sequence goes on along the minus strand of NC_091980.1, from coordinate 76,691,257 downwards.
GAAGGACCTCCCTGCTTTTGTACTCCATCCCTCTCGCAATGAAGGCCATCATTCCATTCGCCTTCCTGATTACCTGCTGCACCTGCAAACAAGTGGTCGGTTGCCACTTGTGTGTGTGTTGGAGGGTTGAAAAAGGTACAGTCTATTGTGGGTTGTTCTGGATAGTTCATGAATCTGAGTTTGGTTTGGTCCAAGTGTTTTCTGCAGGTGAGTCCATTTGCAAGTTTGACCACAAACACCCTACTCCCCTCTGGCCAAAACAGTGCCAGCAATCCACTTGGGACCTTGTCCATAGTTCAACACAAATACAGGATCATTTACTTCAATTTTGCGTGATACATTTGCGCGATCATGATATGTATTCTATTCTCTACCTGTTCGTGTAGATCATGCTGGACTAATGAGAGCCTTGTCTTAAGTGCCCTTTTCATGAGCAGTTCAGCGGGAGGGACCCCGGTGAGCGAGTGGGGTCTTGTGCAGTAACTTAGCAGGACTCGGGAAAAGCGAGTCTGCAGTGAGCCTTCTGTCATGTATCTTACATTATTATATAACTGTATCCTAACATGCTATACATGACTGTAATAAGATATGACCTGTAACCACCAGCATACCTTACCACCAGGGGTGCACTTGCAAGAGACAGGTATATAAGGACAGGTCTCAGGCAAGTGCAGCATTCCAGAGCTGTGAAATAAAGGTGCAGGTCCAGAGTGACCTTGACTTCACTACATGCCTCGTGTGAATCTGTACTGAGGGGACAGGGCTTTACACCTTCAATTACCCTTTTCAAGCTCTGCTTGATTGATGAACTGCTCGTTCTGCCTGACCATTGGACGCTGGCTGAAACGGGGCAGACGTGACATGTTTGACCCTATTGCGGGTCATGAATTCCTTGAATTCGGAATTGTTAAAGCACGGCCCATTGTCAGTTACAAGGACATCGGCAGGCCGTGCGTGGCAAACGTGGCCCGTAAGCTTTCAATGGTGGCAGCGGACATGCTTGCCGACATTATCACACATTCAATCCATTTGGAGTACACATCTACAACCACTAGAAACATTTTTCCCAAAAATGGGCCTGCATAGTTGACATGAACCCTAGACCACGGTTTGGAGGGCCAAGACCATAAACTTAGTGGCACCTCCCTGGGTGCATTGCTTAACTGGGAACATGTATTACATTTGTGCACACAAGACTCGAAGTCTGCATCGATACCGGGCCACCACACATGGGATCTGGCTATCGCTTTCATCATTACAATGCCTGGGTGGGTACTGTGGAGATCACTAATGAAAGTGTCCCTGCCCTTTCTTGGCACAACTACCCAATTACCCCATCGGAGGCAGTCTGCCTGTATGGACATTTCATCTTTGTGCCGCTGGTATGGCTTTACTTCTTCCTGCATCTCTAACGGGACACTAGACCAACTCCCGCGGAGCACACAGTTTTTTACTAAGGACAGTAAGGGGTCCTGGCTTGTCAGGTTCTAATCTGTCAGGCGGTAACCGGTGATTGCTCACTCTCGAATGCTAAGACCCGGTAAGAAGTTCCCAAAATAGTTCAGGAGTCCTAGAAACAACCGCAGATCCATCACGTTTTTTGGTCTCGGTGCATTCTTGATTGCCTCTGTCTTAGAATCGGTGGACCTGATGCCGTCCGCCGCGATTCTTCTCCCCAGGAACTTCACTTCAGGCGTCAGGAAAACGCACTTCGAGCATTTTAGCTTGTGCCCCACACGATTAAGCCGACTAAGTACTTCCTCCAGATTCTCCAGGTGCTCGACGGTGCCCTGACCTATAACCAAGATGTCGTCCTGGCAGACCACAGTGCGCGGGACCGACTTCAGCAAGCTTTCCATGTTCCTTTGGAATATCACTGCAGCCGATCGAATCCAAAACGGGAATCTGCTGTAAATGAAAAGACCTTTGTGCGTGTTGATGCAGGTGAGGCCTTTCGAGGATTCCTCCAGCTCCTGCATCATGCAGGCCGAGGTCAAGTCCAGCTTCATGAACGTTTTCCCTCCCGCCAACATCGCAAACAGGTCGTCTGCTTTTGGTAGTGGGTATTGATCCTGCAGTGAGAAACAATTGATAGTTACTTTATAATCACCACAGATTCTGACGGTGCGGTCTACCTTGAGGACTGGAACAATCGGACTGGCCTACTCATTGAATTCGATCGGCAAAATGATGCCCTCTCATTGCAGCCTGTCCAGCCCGATCTCCACCCTCTCTCTCATCATGTAAGGTACTGCTCTCGCCTTGTGATGGATGGTTCGCGCCCCAGGAATCAAATGGATCTGCATTTTTGTTCTTTGGAACTTCCCGATGCCTGGTTCGAACTGAGCGGGGAACTTGCTTAGGACCAAGGCACATGAGGTGTCTTCGATGGACAAAAACGCTTGGACATCGTCCCAGTCCTAGCGTATCTTTCCCAGCCAGCTCCTGCTGAACACAGTGGTAAATCGTGCACCACTCTATCGTAGGAGACCTTTACGGTAGCACTGCCAATGACGGGAATCAGTTCCTTTGTGTACGTTCTAAGTTTGGTACAAATGGGAGTCAGGACTGGCCTTGAAGCCTTGTTGCACCACAACTTATCGAAAATCTTATTACTCATTATGGACTGGCTTGTGTCCGTGTCCAGCTCCATGGACACCGGGAGTCCATTTAATTCAATCTTCAGCATTATCGGGGGACATCTTGTGGTAAATGTGTGCACCACATATACCTCTGCCTCCTCAGTCTGAGGCTCTGGTTCGTCATTATCCAGTGTGGATCTGTCTTCCTCTGCAACATGGTGGTTTACAGGATTAACAGGGTGCGCACATACGTTGGAGGTGTCCCATTGTTCCACAGCCCTTGCAGCAGCACTAGTGTGCTGGGAAATTTGTTTGGGTTTGTCACTGGTGGAGATAAACGCCTGGGCTATCGCTATGGCTTTACTCAAGGTTGGGGTCACTACAGTCAAAAGTTTGCGAAGTATTACTTCATGGCCAGTGCCAAGTACAAACAAGTCCCTGAGCATGTGCTCCATGTCCTTCAATTTCGCAATGTCCTGCAAGGCGCCTTAGCTCGGCGACGTAGCTCGCCACTTCCTGGCCTTCAGACCTCTTGTACGTGTAGAACAGATACGCTTTCTTTCGGGTTTAGATGCTCCCGGACCAGTGTGCACAACTCATCGTATGACTTGTCTGTGGGTTTTGCTGGAGCGAGCACGTTTTTCATGAGGCCATATGTTGATGCCCGCAAACGGTGAAGAGGATCGCCCTTTGTTTGGCAGTGTTCGCTTCTCCTTCCAGCTCATTGGCCACGAAGTATTGGTCAAGTCATTCCACAAAGGTTTCCCAATCATCTCCCTCCGAAAATTTCTCCAGGATGCCCACAGTTCTCTGCATTGTTGCATTGAGGGTCATCATCTGTATCTCGTCGCCAGTTGTTAAGTCTTGGATAAAGATTGAATAGACTGGGTCTTTACTCGTTGGAGTTCAGAAGGATGAGGGGGGATCTTATAGAAACATTTAAAATAATGAAAGGGATAGAGGCAGTGAGGTTGTTTCCACTGGTCGGGGAGACTAGAACGAGGGGGCACAGCCTCAAAATACGGGGGAGCCAATTTAAAACCGAGTTGAGAAGGAATTTCTTCTCCCAGAGGGTTGTGAATCTGTGGAATTCTCTGCCCAAGGAAGCAGTTGATGCTAGCTCATTGAATGTATTCAAATCACAAATAGATAGATTTTTAACCAATAAGGGAATTAAGGGTTACGGGGAGCGGGCGGGTAAGTGGAGCTGAGTCCACGGCCAGATCAGCCATGACCTTGTTGACTGGCGGAGCAGGCTCGAGGGGCTCGATGGCCTACTCCTGTTCCTAATTCTTATGTTCTTATGTTCTTATGAGTCAGACTAGATACTGCAAGCTCAAAGTAAGTGTGACCGTAGTCCTTTATTACAGATCTGTGAGGCCTCCTTATATACAGGTGCACCCAAGGGATTATGGGATCCCTTGGGACTCCAGGGGATAAGCCCTCTGGTGGTTAGACATGGTCATTACAGGTTTACAAACATAACAACCTACACACCGCAGGTAACCAAGTATAAAAGAGAGCTCAGCTTACTGTACCTTCATTCAGGAACTGCAATAAATGGACTAAGGTCACAACAGTTCAAGTGTAATACCTTACCTCGTGGAGTCATTAATAGATTGCTGACAGACACAATACCAACAACACATGAAAGGCAGGAGCAAGATCCTGTTTCTGGATCGGAGAATGTTGTCACCTTGGTACCCCCCCGCTCCCGTATCCGTCCAACCATCGGCTGTGTCATGTATCTCACACTACTCTATATAACTATATCTTACCATGCTATACATGACTGTAACTAGATATGACCTGTAACCACAAGTTTACCTTACCGCCAGGGGTGCACTTGCAGGAGACACTGCATACCTGTTCCACACAGGTATATAAAGGCAGGTCTCAGGCAAGTGTGGCACTCGAGAGCTGTGAAATAAAGGTGCAGGTCCAGAGTGACCTTGACTTCAGCATGTGCCCCGTATAAGTCTGTACTGCAGGGTCAGGACTTTACAGTGGCGACGAGTTATAGGATCATAGAATCCACAGAATGGCTACCAACGGCTCAGATGAGAAATACAATACTGGAGACAATTGGGAGGACTTTATAGAAAGGCTCCAGCAAAGCTTTGTAACCAAAGACTGGTTAGGCGACGATAAGGCAGACAAGAAAAGAGCCCACTTCTTGACCAGCTGTGGCTCGAAAACATACGCCTTAATGAAGGACCTGCGGGCACCCGAGAAACCAGCAAGCAAGTCGTTTGAGGAGTTGAGCACACTGGTGAGAGACCACCTGAAGCCAGCGAGCAGCCTACACATGGCCAGACACAGGTTCTACAACTACAGACGCTGTGTGGGCCAGAGCATACCCGACTTTGTGGCGGAACTTCAGAGGCTGGCTAGTTTATGTGAGTTCTCCGATGAACTAAGGAGAGAAGTACTGAGATACTTTTTTATTGAAGCAATAGGCCACTCAGGCATATTCTGAAAGTTTATAGAGACCAAGAACTTGACCCTAGAGGCAACAGCACTGGTCGCACAGACATTCTTGGCAGGAGAAGAAGAAACGAGGTTGATCTATACTGCGCGTACGACAACTAACGAAACATCGGAACAAGGGTTCACAACGTGAAACAAGCCGCTACCCCCACACACAGACAAAGGCAGGAGAGCAGGCCCTCAACAGCAGGCAGTGGTGCCAGAAGCCATCAAGGGCCACATGAATGGCCGTTCACACCTCATCAACCCACAATGCGAGCAATCAACTACAGACTGAGAGAAGCTCAAGAGAGATCAGCTAGACGCAGCTCATCCTTCGGAAACAATGGAAGCGGTCTGTGCTGGAGATGTGGGGGAAGGCACTCAACAAGGGGGTGTTGATTTCAGCATGCTGTTTGCAGAAATTACAACTATACAGGGCATCTGGCTCGCATGTGCAGAAAAACTGCAGCTCGGCTGGTATATGAATCGGAAGGGTCGGAAAGCGAACCAGAAGACAGTGGGGACAGTGTCCAGGACACCGAGATACAGCAGGTCAATGTCCACTGTTCTTACAACAAGACGCCTCCAATAATGATGAGGGTCCTACTCAACGGGATACCCGTCAACATGGAACTGGACACGGGAGCTCGTCAATCTCTCATGAGCGTCCAACAATTTGAACAGCTGTGGCCGCACAAAAGCAACAGACCAAAACTCACAAGGATCGACACCAAACTAAGGACCTATACCAAAAAAATCGTTCCAGTCCTTGGCAACGCCATGCTCTCAGTCACACACAAAGGGACGGTGAACCGACTTCCCCTGTGGATTGTTCCCGGAGATCTCAGAGCACTGTTGGTGAGAAGCTGGCTGGCAAAACTAAATTGGAAATGGGATGATGTTCACGCCATGTCGTCAGAGGAACGGACCTCCTGCTCAACAGTTCGAAGTCGTTTTGAACATCTCTTTCAGCCAGGTGTGGGCACCTTCAAAGGGGCCAAAGTTAAAATCTACATCACACAGGATGCCAGACCGGTCCATCACAAGGCTAGAGCTGTGCCTTGTGTGATGAGGGAAAACATTGAACATGAACTGGACCGGCTTCTGCAGGAAGGCATTATCTCACCCGTGGAATTTAGCGACTGGGCAAGTCCCATCGTCCCCGTCATGAAGCCTGATGGATCCATGCGAATCTGTGGGGATTACAAGTCTACCATAAACAGAGACTCCCTACAGGACCAATACCCGCTGCCCAGAGCGGAGGAACTATTTGCCACATTGGCTGGAGGTAAACTTTTCTCGAAACTAGATCTCACATCTGCGTATATGACGCAAGAACTGACCGAAGAGTCTAAGCTACTCACCACCATCAACACACATCGAGGCCTTTTTATGTACAATCGATGCCCATTCGGCATCAGGTCGGCAGCTGCTATATTCCAGCACAACATGGAGAGTCTGCTCAAGTCCATCCCGGGGACGATTGTGTTTCAAGATGACATACTCATCACGGGCAGGAACACCGACTCCCATCTCCGCAATTTGGAGGAAGTACTAAGTCGATTGGATCGGGTAGACCGAAGAGTTAAGAAATCCAAGTGTCTGTTTCTCGTGCCCGTGGTTGAATTTTTGGGCAAAAGGATTGCCGCTGATGGAATCCGCCCAGCAGAATCCAAAACCGAAGCAATTCGTCTGGCACCCAGGCACCGGAATGTCTCGGAACTGCGCGCCTTTCTCGGGCTACTCAATTACTTTGGGAACTTTATGCAGAACTTGAGCACGCTGCTGGAGCCTCTCCACGTGCTACTCATAAAGGAGTGCAATTGGTTTTGGGGGGATGCCCAAGAACGCGTCTTCAATAAGGCACGCAACCTTCTATGTTCCAACAGTGTTTTAGCCTTTTTTGACCCAGGTAAAAAGCTAGTTCTTACATGTGATGCGTCAGCGTACGGGGTCGGGTGCGTTTTACAGCATGTCAATGATGCGGGTAAATTACAACCCCTTGCTTTTGCCTCCAGGTCACTTTCGTGAGTGGAGCGCGGGTACGGTATGGTTGAGAAGGAGGCGCTCGCATGCGTGTATGGTGTCAAAAAGATGCACCAATACCTTTTCGGGGCCAAGTTCGCGTTAGAAACCAACCACAAACCCCTCACGTCCCTGCTATCCGACTGCAAGGCAATAAACGGCAACGCCTCAACGCGCATTCAGCGGTGGGCACTCATGCTGGCGTTTTACGACTACACAATAAAGCACAGACCAGGCACAGACAACTGTGCCGGCGCGCTTAGTAGGCTACCCCTGGCGACCACGGAACAGGACTGTGAGATGGTCATGGCAATCAATGCCTTTGAATCCACAGTTTCGCCCATGACGGCTCGCCAAACCAGAGCCTGGACGACCAGCGACCCCACGTTATCCTTAGTCAAAAGATGTGTTTTAACTGGTGACTGGGCAGAGGCTCGCGATGCCTTACCCGAGGAGATCAAACCTTTCCATAGGCGCATGCGTGAACTATCACTACAGGCAGACTGCCTGATGTGAGGCAGCCGAGTAGTTATGCCCTTGCGAGGCAGAGAGGCATTTGTCCGGGAGCTCCACCGCGAGCACCCGGGGATCGTCCTTATGAAGGCCATAGCCAGATCCCACGTCTGGTGGGCTGGCATTGACGTGGACTTGGAGCTCAGCGTCCGGCGGTGCACCATTTGTGCCCAACTCAGTAATGCCCCCAGGGAGGCACTCCTCAGCCCCTGGCCCTGGCCCACCAAACCGTGGTCGCGGGTGCATGTAGACTATGCGGGCCCATTCATGGGCAAAATGTTCCTCGTAGTCGTCGATGCATTTTCAAGGTGGATCGAGTGCACCATTTTAAACTCGAGCACCACCTCCACCACTGTGATGAGCCTTAGAACCATGTTTGCAACGCACGGAATTCCTGACATATTGATCAGTGATAATGGTCCGTGCTTCACCAGCGCAGAATTTCAAGATTTTATAGTTGACCACGGCATAAATTACATTAAGACGGCATCGTTCAAGCCGGCCTCCGATGGCCAGGTGGAGCGAGCAGTGCAAATTGTTAAACAAGGCATGCTAAAAATCCAAGGTCCCACGCTGCAGAGCCGCCTGTCACGACTGCTGCTGGCATACAGATCTCGTCCGCATTCATTGACTGGGGTTCCCCCCGCGCAACTATTGATGAAACGGACCTTAAAGACTCGGCTCTCGTTAATCCTCCCAGACATGCATGAAATTGTTGAGGTCAAGCGCTGGAAGCTAACTGAGTACCATGACTGAAATTCGAGGGGGAGGTGGAATGAGATAGAGGACAAAGTGTTTGTGCTAAACTATGGCAGGGGTCCCAAATGGCTTGCAGGGACAGTAACAGGCAAGTAAGGAAACAGGCTACTGGTTGTACAAATGGACAATGGCCAAACCTGCTGGAGGCATGTAGATTCACTGATAACACTGCAGAACCAGAGGCAGACTACAATGTGGAACTCACACCACACCTGGTGGACAGACAGAGGGAACAACCTGAGGAAAGGGCAGTCTCAACAGACAGCCCAGGCGAGATACCAGCAATCATACTGAACGAAACAGACAGCGCAGGCGAGATACCAGCAATCACACCGAAAGAAAAACAGCATCAAGACAAACAACTGAACCACAACTAAGATGCTTCACGCGAGAGCGTAGACCATCTGAGAGACTGAATCTATAAAGACAATAAGACTTTGGGGGAGGGTGATGTCATGTATCTCACACTACTGTATATAACTATCTTACCATGCTATTCATGACTTTAACTAGATATGACCTGTAACCACAAGCATACTTTACCACCAGGGGTGCACTTGAAGGAGACACTGAATACCTGTTCCACACAGGTATATAAAGGCAGGTCTCAGGCAAGTGTGGCACTCGAGAGTTGTGAAATAAAGGTGCAGGTCCAGAGTGACCTTGACTTCAGCATGTGCCTCGTATAAGTCTGTACTGCAGGGTCAGGACTTTACAGGCTGTGCCTTCATCTGCCCCAATAAGCCACCGCCTGAGGAGCGCCTCGGCCAGGCAGCGTGGAGCGAGGAGGGGAAGGAGTTGAGGTGGGGAGAAGAAGGGGAGGTGGGAAGGAAAGTGAGGTGCATGTCCGCAGGTGATGGCTTTGTTATATCTCCATCTCGATGTATGCAATTTGTTGTAAGCTTTGGAGGGAGAAGGGAGGGGGCCTGTTGGTTTGCATTTGTGTTCGGTGTTGGTGGACATGTTGACCACTTGATTGATGTCAATGTTCTAAAAAGTGGAGTCGGGGTGGGGTGTTTTTGCCTGTGATACTTATGATTTCAGAACAATGGTCGTATAAAATGTTTTTTATTTAACATAACCTTGTTGCGCATTGTCTCAGATAGCAGGACTGTTACACACCGGCGATTCCTTAACATGAAAGGGTATAATTAAACTTAATTTCAATCAACTTAAACTTGAACTGGCACCAAGGTGATGCCCACCATTGATGTCTCAGCTGCACACACAGTAGTGTGTCAGCTTTGTCAATAACAGCAACGTTCTTTCAGGCAAATCGCTCATTTATGATCTGCTGACGTAAGAGTCTTGCAGCTATGTAGCCACCACGGGCCCTTTCCTGTGGTCTGGAGGGGGGCGTGGGCATGGGTTGCATAGTCAGCCTGATTGTCTGATCCTAGGTCAGCGTCCAGCCCCTCATCCTCCTCTTCCTCTCTCTCCTGAGGTGGACCATCAGTCCCTTCTGGCAATTCTTGTCCCCTCCTGATAGTCAAGTTGTGCAGCATGGAGCACACGATCACGAATTGAGCTACTTGCTCAGGGTTGTATTGTAGCTCCCCTCCTGAGTGCTCCAGGCATCGAAAGCGCTGCTTAAGCACACTAATTGTTTTCTGGATCACATTGCGTGTGGCTCTGTGGCTCTCGTATCACTTCTCGACCTCGGTGTCACGCAGGGGAGTCATCAGCCAGGTGGCTAGGCCATATCTTTTGTTACCAAGCATCCAGTATTGACCTTGTGGCTGACTGGTAAACATGTCAGATATAGCGCTCTCGAGCAGGATGTGAGCCTCATCTGAAGCTGCCCGGAAATTTGGCATTCATTGCCATAATTATCTGGTTGTGGTCGACAACTAGTTGGACCTTCAGGGAGTGAAAACCTTTTCGGTTGCGAAAAACCTCTGCATCCTGAAAAGGTGCCTGCATGGCGATGTGCGTACATTGTATTGCTCCCTGCACCTTGGGGAACTTAACAATTCGGTAGAATGCTCCAGCCCTCTCAGTCTGAGCCATGGTCAGAGGGAAGCTGATAAACTCCATCCTACACATGTACAGGGCCTCCGTGACTTGTCTAATGCAGCAATGTGTGGCATGCTGAGACAGAGGGGAAATGTCGAGCGCGGAGGCCTGAAAGGAAACCCGACGTGTAGAAGACAGTGCACAGTGACCTTGACCTTAACGAACAGTGATGTCCTGAAGGTGCTGGCAGGCTGCAGATCTGTCCTGATGAGCTGGCATATCTCACTGATAACCACTTTGTGGAAGCATAGTCTCCGAAGTCAGTTGTTCCCGGATAAGTCGAGGTAAGACCGCTTCTCCCTGTAAGTGCGGGGCGTGTATGGTCTGGTCCTCCTCATCAGTCTGGCCATCTTAGATTGGGCACATAATGCTGTGGATTAGACGTTGTGCCATTTGCACTCTGCAGCATCTGCGTTGTAACCAATGCAGGCTGAGAAATGGCTGGCCCCATTCCAATAAAAATATAATGCTGATTGTTCACAAGCAATAAATTTCCCCATTAAGACACCTACAGTAAAACCCAATCGTCCACAGTGTGAAAAGATGTCTGTTCAGATGGCCACATCATCTGAGAAGAACTCCAGAGCAAACTCCCCCGAAGTTGAAGCAGCCTTCTCAATGAAGCGACCTGTGATTTACAAAATGGCGTCCACACCATGATTGTGGACGAGATGTGTGCGAGGTGCTGAAAGTGACGCTGGGCGATATAATGGCCGTTAGTTTCAGCAAATATGATCTTTACGACAAAAAAAAGTGGGCGGTTGGTATTATTGAATCTCGGCGTTAATTGCTTCTCAGAGCTTTCACCTCAACTTTCCCTACTCTTTTCCAAACTTTCAAAGTTGCACAACACTCCCCAGTCAGCTAAAGCAAGTTCCATCTGTAATGTGTTTACTTCATGAGTTCTTTGCTTATGAATTCATAGCAACACATTGCTATGAAGAACTAGTTGGTTTATTCGCAAAGGTTTAACAATCACACTACACATTACCAGTTCATCCACCAGGCTCACAACCACATCATAGTGGATCCCCTGAACCCAACTGGCTGGGGTTTTATTGAGTCTTGTGAACATCATGTGACTGGCTAAGCCACTCCCAATTCAACAGTTCTCCAACTCTTTTGTTGCACATCAAATTAAGCAATTACATCAAGTGCCCCCTGATCTGGGGGACACTCCAAACATTTTTCAATGCCCTTTTTTGGTTTTTTGGGGGGGGGGTTTGTGTTTTTTGTGGGGTTTTTTGCTTTTTTGGGGGGGCACTAAAACACATATATATATATATATATATACACACAAGTGCCCCCTATAAAAAGGGAGGGGGGCACTAAAACTGACAATAAAACAAATTAAACTTTAAAACATATAAAATCAAATTAAAATTTGGTTGCCGGGGGTAATGATGCACTCCAGTCCCTGCGGTGCACAACAGCTCTACAACTATTTTATGTCATACAATTCACCAAGTGCCCCCCTTATTAAAGCAACACAGCAACTGGAAAACTGAATAAATCAAATTAAAACTTAGTTGCCGGGGGTGATGATGCACTCCAGTCCCTCCGGTGCCCAACTCTCGCGGAAGGCCGCAAGTGTACCGGTGGAGACCAGGTGCTCCATTTCCAGGGACACCCTGACGCGAACACAGCCACGGAAGAGAGGCAGGCAGTCGGGCTGAACAACACCCTCGACCGCCCGCTGCCTGGACTGGCTAATGGCCACCTTGGCCAGTCCCAGGAGCAGTCTTCAAGGATGCTCTTCGACCTGCCCACTCCCCTCTGCACTGGGTACCCAAAGATCAGCAGCGCGGGACTGAAGTGCAGCCAAAAATTGAGGTGCAGTCCCTTCAAATAATGGAATAGGGGCTGCAACCTCACACATTGAACAGTCATGGAACATGGACTCCTCTAGACCACAGAAATTCAACAGCTCGACAACTATTTTAAGTAAAAGTATAAATCAAGTGCCCCCCTTAAAAGGGGCACAAGAACCGACAAAATGGGGCTAAAATTCCGGCATCACCAGGTCCATATGAAGTGCGCATAGACCCGGCGAGGCCTCGCAAAATCTGGTTTTCGGGGTGTGATGCGCATGCGCCGAAAATACCTGTTGGTCCCAGAGAAACGTAGAGTCCCAGTCAGAGGCCTAGATTCACTGCGCATCGCATGTGGACTCGTCTTCGAGGTACGTAAGTCCAAGCTGGAGTCACGTGGGCCTGGACAACCAATCACGGTGCATGGGAGGGATTGGGCTATTTGCCCAACTCATGCCCAGCGAATGTCCTTCAAACTTTTACGCCTGGTGAAAGCAGGCACATAGCCTACTTTTACCAGCATAAGAGTTTTAAAACATATAAAAATTAAATTTAAACACGCATTTTTATAGTAAAAACCCTGTCCATTAAGGTAAGTTTATTTTTTACACTATTAAAACACATTTTTAAAAATTCCAAAAGATATTTTTTTTCCAAAACATTTAATTACACATAATTTCAGAATTTTAAAAATGTGAGGTGTTTTATTTATTTATTATGTTGTGTTTGGGTGTTTTAAGGTTTTTCTCGTTGATAGTAATGGGAACTCAGACAAAACGGAGTTCCCATTATTATCAATGAGAATACTGCATCGTGATTGGTTGTCCAGGCCCACGTGACTTCAGCTTGAACTTACGTACCTCAAAAACAGGTCTCCATGTGATGTTAGCGAATCTAGGCCTCCGACCAGGATCCTACGAATACCCGGGACCAACAGGTAGATTCGTAGATTTTTTTCGGGTCAGAGGAGTTTGTACGAAGTAAGCCCCCAATCTTAATTTCAGGCACATTAACAATTAAACTTTGGACATTCGATGAATCAAATTAAAATTTGGTTGCCGGGGATGATGATGCAATCCCCTTTCACGATTGTACCAGTGGACACCATGAGAAATTTGAGGAGCAGTCCCTTCAAATAATGGAATAGGGGCAACCTCACATACTGAACATAGACATGGGACATGGACTCCTCCAAACCGCAGAAATTCAACAGCTCGACAACTATTTTTGTACAACAATAAATCAAGTGCCCCCTTTTTAAAGGGGCACTAAAACCGACAAATTAAACAAATGAAACTTTTAACATGAGTGGATCAAATTAAAAGGTGGTTGCCGGGGGTGATGATGCACTCCAGTCCCTCCGGTGCCCACCTCTCGTGGAAGGCCGCAAGCGTACCGGTGGACAACGCGTGCTCCATCTCCAGGGACACCCTGGCTCGGATGTAACCGCAGAAGAGAGGCAGGCAGTCGGGCTGAACAACCCCCTCGACCACCCGCTGCCTGGACCGGTTAATGGCCACGTTAGCCAAGCCCAGGAGCAGGCCCACGAGGAGACCTTCCGACCTGCCCACTCCCCTCCGCACAGGGTGCCCAAAGATCAGGAGCATGGGACTGAAGTGAAACCAGAATTTGAGGAGCAGCCCCTTCAAATGTTGGAAGAGTGGCTGCAACCTCACACATTCAATGTAGACATGAAACACAGACTCCTCTAGACTGCAGAAATTACAGGCGACCGGGGAGTCCATGAACCAACCTAAAAACTTATTGCATGGGACTGCTCCGTGCAACACCCTCCAGGTCAAGCCCCAATAAATAAAGGGAGGACTCCCGGTAGCCTCCTCCAGATGGCAAGATGGTGCGCCATGGCGTGTCCCGATGGCAGACGAGGATGAGAACATGGAGAGTGTGCAAGAGCAGCCCGTATAGGAATCCCCTTCGCGCAGAACTGAAAGGCACAGAGGGGATTTCCCAGAGGAGGCTCAAGTTGTGAGACACCAGCTCCCGAGGGAGGTTTTGGGCCTTGGTGCCGATGGAGAATTCCGTCCGGACGGGGGTCAGTTCGGACGGGATTGCCCCACGTGCTTCAGCCTCCACGATACACCTAACGGAGTCAGGGCTCAACGCTGTTTTTAGCGACTCGATGGCATTTGCCGCACGTCGGACGTCGGCCCAGGATAAGCGCCATGCCAGCTTGTGGCACCATCCAGCCCGCTTCTCCGCCATCGAGCAGGTCCCTGACCCTGGTCACCTTGCCAGACACAGCCCTCTCATCCGCCTGCCACCTAAAACCACGGTTGTGGAAGTACGGATTCCTGAGCAGCGGCTCCCGAAGGACAGCCGCCACTCCAGACCGGGGAGAACTCTGCTTGGAGGCTGTTATGTATGTAAATATTGTAACGGTGTAATACTTGCCACCAGAGGGTGCAACTATTGGATGCCCAAGGGTCATCTGCACACCTTGTGCAAGGGAATATAAAAGGTTGTCTGCCATGCTGCTTAGGCACTCTGCGGTTGTATTAAAGAGACCAAAGTCACATCAGTTTTAGCTCACAGTACTCAGTCTTGTGGCGTTCTTCCATACTTAACAATTGGCGACAAGTAACAGATTACGAACATTCACGCGGTCATGGCTGTCATTGATATTTTAGAGAGATTTGTAAAGAGTGATGATTGGGAAGCCTTTGTTGAGCGTCTCGACCAGTACTTTGTGGCCAATGAGCTGGATGGGGACGATAAAGTGATCAAGCGCAGGGCGATTCTCCACACCGTATGTGGGTCCACAAAATACGGCCTCATCAAGAATCTGCAAGCACCGGAGAAACCAGCGGGGAAGACATATACAGAGTTGTGTACATTGGTTCGGAACCACCTCAAGCCGAAGGAGAGCGTCTTAATGGGCAGATATCGCTTCGACACGCACCACCGCTCCAAGAGCCAGGACATGGCGAGTTATGTCGCTGACCTGAAACGCCTTGCGGGAACTTGCAAATTTGCTGGATTTTTGGGGAAATGCTGCGGGACGTTTTTGTGCTTGGCATCGGCCACGAGGTCATTCTTCGCAAGCTGCTGTTCGCCGAATCCCTAGACCTGAGCAAGGCTATCACGATAGCCCAGGTATTCATATCCACGAGCGATAATACCAGATAGATATCTTCCCAGCATCAAAGCTCACCGGCAAATACTATGCATAAAATAACGTCACTAGCAGGCAGAACTGCATATGGCAGGGCCTACATGTCTGCAGCTGCAAGACCTCGGATGACTCAGAGTCCGCCATCGGGCATGAATGCAAATCTATTAGCACCATGTTGGCACTGCGGGGTAATCATCGAGCCCATCAATGTTGATTCAAGCACTACATGTGCAAAGACTGCGAAACAATGGGGCACCTCAAGCGAATGTGCAAGAGTGCTGCAACTCACCACGTGGCAGAGTCGGCAGAGGATGATCGATCCGGCGCGGATCACGCAGAATAAACAAGAGAGGCAACTCAACCCGAGGAAGAAGTGTATCGGGTACACACCTTCACCACCAAGAGCCCTCCTATCATGCTGAAAGTCAAATTGAACGGTATTCCGGTATCAATGGAGTTGGACACGGGGCGAATCAGTCAATTCTGAGCCAGAAGGCTTTAGAGAAAATGTGGGGCAACAAGGCACAAAGGCCCAAACTGAGCCTGATTCAGACAAAGCTGCGCACCTACACCAAAGAGCTCATACCAATCATTGGCAGTGCAGCAGTTAAGGTACAGTGCGATGGAGCTGTGCAGGGGGTGGTGTGGGGGTCAGGTACACCTCTGACCTTCTGAGCAGTTCGAATCGCTCCCACTCCCAGGGTTTTAGACTCTGGATTTATTTGGAGGATGTGATAAAATGCAAGAGACAACTGGTTTGGTGCAAAAGAACTTTGGTTTTATTAAAGACAAGAAAATACAATGTCAAACTTAGAATTACTCAAATAAAGAACAGTACATCAAACATTCAAAGGGATTAGAGTGAATAATAAACCTCCCACCTCCCAATACCTAACACTGACTAGATTAGACTCCAGGGCAAACAGGAATTATGCTCATCAATCCTTTACTGGTAGTCAGCGGTGGTTCGCAATTTCGGGGTTCGCTGGATTCTGTAGGTTCTGCTTCCCATACCCCGAACGTTGGAGAAGACTTCTTACTGCGCAATCTTCAGTTGGGTGGTGTCCGCTGAT
The DNA here is from genome assembly GCF_044704955.1 of Pristiophorus japonicus. Lineage (NCBI taxonomy): Eukaryota > Metazoa > Chordata > Chondrichthyes > Pristiophoridae > Pristiophorus > Pristiophorus japonicus. The sequence continues at coordinate 76,674,873 of NC_091980.1, read as the reverse complement.
GCGGTAGAGTGTGTTTTGGACTTATGGGATAAGTACCCATTTTCTTTCGTTAGAAATAGGTTTCAAAGTCTTTTTAGATAATGTTTTCACCTGTTGGTAGTCAGGCCTAGGTTGTAGAGTGGAAACTTTCAATTCTTCGGTTTCTTCCTTGTGGAGTTTTGGTCGATCACGGTGCTTTTGGTGATACCACATTGGTTGTGGTCAGTTGCTGCCGCGATGGTGATGCTCTTCCTTCCTTTTTGATAACAGGACGTCGAGGCTGCAGAAGTCAGTTAAAAAAACTGCTGCGGTGGTCTCTCTCCCTTCTTGATGCTCTATGATGCTAGGCTGCTGTCTGCATACCTTCTGCTAAGCATCCCCAGCAGTGTCTTCTGAGGCAGTAGCATGCATAAGGCAGTAACATACCCTTTGTTAAAGCAGGGCCCAGTTATACCTTTGGAGCTGTTCTAATCTTCGCGCCAAATCAGCCCGGATTCTTTGTTTAATTTTTAATGGGCTTGATATTCTTTTGTCATATTTTGGTGGGCTCATTAAATGTTAACCTGTCTCAGATGTGTCGATCTTCTAAATCTGTTTCTTGATGGAAATATTTGCTCTGTTTTTTGCAGTGTCTGTCTGTGCTTGGGGTTTCCATGTAGGTTGGCTGTGCCATTGTTATTATGTATGGGTTGGAATGGTTTTCCAGATCAGGATAATGGTTAGCTATCCCTGGGTTAATTGTTGCTATGTTAATGTCTCCTGGGGAGAAGGGTTTTCAATTATCCACAATTCTCCAGATAATTTACTTTAGTTTCAATACCCTAGACAGCTTCAATACTCAAACTAGCTTCCTTGCAGGATAGTTATCCTTTAGTTTTTTGTCCTTGAGCCCACACAGACTCAATTTGCTTTGTAAAATCCCAAATTCAATTAAAGTTCGTAGTTTCTTCCATGTGCACTTTAGGATTCCAAACTTTCTGGTAGATAGTTCCAAATTAAATTTCCTTTCCAATGGAAACACTGGGGGGGTTCTCCCATGAATTTTGCAACCCTTCAACTGTGGATTGTACCAGGCGATGGCCCAACGCTATTTGGTAGAAGCTGGTTAGGAAAGATTCGATGGAACTGGGAAAACATCAAAGCACTATCTTTAGTGGATGATGCCTCGTGCACCCAAGTGCTGAGCAAGTTTCCGTTGCTATTTGAACCAGGCATTGGCAACTTCACAGGCGCCATGGTGCAGATCCATCTAATCACCGATGCAAGGCCCGTTCATCACAAGGCTCGAGCCGTTCCATATATGAGGTTGAAAGTCGAGATCGAACTGGCCAGATTTCAAATTTGAGGGGATCATATCGCCAGTCGAGTTCAACGAGTGGGCCAGTCTGATTGTTCCGGTGTTGAAAAGCGATGGCACGGTCAGAATCTGTGGAGACTACAAGGTAATGATCAACCGAGTCTCGTTACAAGACCAGTACCCGCTACCCAAGGCGGATGACCAGTTTGCAACGTTAGTGGGGGGGAAGTCGTTCACCAAGTTGGGCCTAACCTCTGCCTACATGACACAGGAGCTGGCTGAATTTTCGAAAAGATTGACATGCATCAACACGCACAAAGGACTGTTTATATATCACAGGTGCCCTTTTGGGATTCGCTCGGCTGCTGCCATCTTCCAGAGGAATATGGAGTGTCTGCTGAAATCAGTTCCGCGCACCGTTATGTTTCAAGTCAACATCCTGATCACTGGTCGTGACACCACCGAACACTTGAACAACCTGGAAGAGGTTCTAAGTTGACTAGACAGAGTGGGGCGCAGGCTGAAACGCTCCAAATGAGTTTTCCTGGCGCCAGAGGTCGAATTTTTGGGGAGAAAGTTTGCGGCAGTCGGCATCAGGCCCACGGTCTCAAAGATAGAGGCCATCAAGAATGCACCCAGATGACAGAATGTGACGGAGTTTCATTCGTTCCTGGGACTCGTCAACTATTTTGGTAACTTTCTACCCGGTTTAAGCACTTTGCTGGAACCGTTGCACATGTTGCTACGTAAGGATGATGACTGGGTTTGGGGTAAAGCTCAAGAGACAGCCAGAAACCTGCTATGTTCTAACAAGTTACTTGTACTGAAAGACCAGTGTAAATGATGGTGATGCATCTTCGTACGGGGTCGGCTGTGTGTTACAGCAAACCAATGTATTGGGCAAACCTCAACCGGTTGCATACGTATCTAGAACTCTGTCAAAGACTGAAAAAGCCTCTAGCATAGTCGAGAAAGAGGCGTTAGCATGTGTATATGGGGTTAAGAAAATGCACCAATACCTATTTGGACTTCGGTTTGAGCGTGAAACCGACCACAAACCGCTCATTTCGCTGTTTTCAGAAAGCAAAGGTGTAATCACCAATGCTTCATCCCACATCCAAAGATGGGCATTAATATTCTCCGCCTATGACTATGTTATCCACCACAGACCAGGCACGGAAAACTGTGCTCATGCCCTCAGTCGGCTACCATTGCTTACAGGGGTGAAAAAGGTGCAACCTGCAGAATTACTTCTGGCCATGGATGCTTTAGAGAGCGAGGGGTCACCCAATACTGCTTGCCAGATCGGGACCTGGACCAGCCAGGATCCTGTGCTATCATATGTAAAAAGTTGCGTCCTCAATGGGAGCTGGTCGGCCGTTCCCGGGGATGAGGTGGAATCTGTATAGGTAGAGCTGTGGAACACCAAAGGGCAGAAAATGCTAGTGGGAATTGTGTACAGACCACCATACGGTCATAGTGAGGTTGGGGATGGCATCAAACACGAAATTAGGGATGCGTGCAATAAAGGTAATGCAGTTATCATGGGTGACTTTAATCTACATATAGATTGGGCTAAACAAACAGATAGCAATACCGTGGAGGAGGATTTCCTGGAGTGTATAAGGGATGGTTTTCTAGACCATTATGTCGAGGAACCAACTCGAGAGCTGGCCTTCCTAGATTGGGTGTTATGTAATGAAAGAGGATTAATTAGCAATCTTGTTGTGCGAGGCCCCTTGGGGAAGAGTGACCATAATATGGTAGAATTCTTCATTAAGATGGAGAGTGACACAGTTAATTCAGAGACTAGAGTTCTGAACTTAAAGAAAGGTAACTTCGATGGCATGAGACGTGAATTGGCTAGGATAGACTGGCGAATGATACTTAAAGGGTTGACCGTGGATAGGCAATGGCAGACATTTAAAGATCACATGGATGAACTTCAACAATTGTACATCCCTGTCTGACGTAAAAATAAAACGGGGAAGGTGGCTCAACTGTGGCTTACCAGGGAAATTAGGGATAGTGTTAAATCCAAAGAAGAGACATATAAATTGGCCAAAAAAAGCAGCAAACACGAGGACTGGGAGAAATTTAGAATCCAGCAGAGGAGGACAAAAGATTTAATTAGGAGGGGGAAAATAGATTATGAGAGTAAGCTTGCAGGGAACATAAAAACTGGCTGCAATAGCTTCTACAGATACGTGAAGAGAAAAAGATAAGTGAAGATAAATGTGGGTCCCTTACAGTCAGAATCAGGTGAATTTATAATGGGGAACAAAGAAATGGCAGACCAATTGAACAAATACTTTGGTTCTGTCTTCACTAAGGAAGACATAAATAACCTTCTGGAAATATTAGGGGACCGAGGGTTTATCGAGAAGGAGGAACTAAAGGAAATCATTATTCGTCAGAAAATGGTGTTAGGAGAATTGATGGGATTGAAGGCTGATAAATCCCCAGGGCCTGATTGTCTGCATCCCAGAGTACTTAAGGAAGTGGCCCTAGAAATAGTGGATGCATTGGTGGTCATTTTCCAACATTCTATAGATTCTGGATCAGTTCCTATGAACTGGAGGGTAGCTAATGTAACCCCACTTTTTAAAAAAGGAGGGAGAGAGAAAACAGGGAATTATAGATTGGTCAACCTGACATCGGTGGTGGGGAAAATGTTGGAATCAATTATTAAAGATGTGATAGTGCATTTGGAAAGCAGTGACAGGATCGGTCCAAGTCAGTATGGATTTATGAAAGGGAAATCATGCTTGACAATCTTCTAGAATTTTTTGAGGATGTAACTAGTAGAGTGGACCAGGGGGAGCCAGTGGATGTGGTGTATTTAGACTTTCAAAAGGCTTTTGACAAGGTCTCACACAAGAGATTAGTGTGCAAAATTAAAGCACATGGTATTGGGGGTAATGTTTTGATGTGCATAGAGAACTGGTTGGCAGACAGGAAGCAAAGAGTAGGAATAAATGGATCCTTTTCATAATGGCAGGTCGTGACTAGTGGGGTACCGCAAGGTTCAGTGCTGGGACCCCAGCTATTTACAATATACATTAATTATTTAGACGAAGGAATTGAATGTAATATGTCCAAGTTTGTAGATGACACTAAGCTGGGTGGCAGTGTGAGCTGTGAGGAGGATGCTAAGAGGTTGCAGGGTGACTTGAACAGGTTAGGTGAGTTGGCAAATACATGGCAGATGCAGTATAATGTAGTTAAATGTGAGGTTATCCACTTTGGTGGCAAAAACAGGAAGGCAGATTATTATCTGAATGGTGACAGATTAGTAAAAGGAGAGGTGCAACAAGACCTGGGTGTCATGGTACATCAGTCATTGAAAGTTGGCATACAGATACAGCAAGCGGTGAAGAAGGTAAATGGAATGTTGGCCTTCATAGCAAGAGGATTTGAGTATAGGAGCAAGGAGGTCTTACTACAGTTGTACAGGGCCTTGGTGAGGCCACATCTTGAATATTGTGTACAGTTTTGGTCTCCTAATCTGAGGAAGGGCATTCTTGCTATTGAGGGAGTGCAGCGAAGGTTCACCAGGCTGATTACCAGGATGACAGGACTGACATATGAAGAAAGACTGGATCGACTAGGCTAACATTCAATGGAATTTAAAAGAATGAGAGGGGATCTCACAGAAACAAAATTCTGACAGGATTGGACAGGTTGGATGCAGGAATAATGTTCCCAATGTTGGGGAAGTCCATAACCAGGGGTCTCAGTCTAAGGATAAGAGGTAAGCCATTTAGGACTGAGATGAGGAGAAACTTCTTCACTCAGAGAGTTGTGAGCATGTGGAATTCTCTACGACAGAAAGTTGTTGAGGCCAGTTTGTTAGATATATTTAAAAGGGAGTTAGATGTGCCCCGTACGGCGAAAGGGATCAAGGGGTATGGAGAGAAAGCAGGAATAGGGTACTGAAGTGCATGATCAGCCATGATCATATTGAATGGTGGTGCAGGCTAGAAGGGCCAAATGGCCTACTCCTCTACCTATTTTCTATGTTTCTATGTTTCTATGAAATGCAAGATGAAATTAAGCCGTTTCACCGATGCAAAGGTGAAATGTCCATCCAGTCGGATTGTCTCTTATGGGGTAATTGCGTGGTTTTGCCAAAAAAAGGCAGGGAAATGTTTATACGCGACCTACACAATACCCACCAGGCATAGTCATGATGAAGGCTATAGCCAGGTCGCATGTTTGGTGGCCCGGCATTAACTCGGACTTAGAGTCATGCATACACCAGTGCAACACATGCTCACAATTGAGCAATGCACCAAAGGAGGCTCCATTGAGTCGGTGGTCAAACCTTAGTTCAGGATCCATGTAGATTTTGCTTGCCCCTTTCTCGGAAAGATATTTTTAGTTGTCGTGGACGCTTATTCCAAATGGATTGAATGCACAATCATGTTATCCAGCACACCCACTGCCACCATTGAAAACCTCCGGGCTATGTTCGCCACCCAAGGCTTGCCTGACATCCTTGTCAGTGACAATGGACCGTGTTTCACCAGCTCGGAATTCAACGAGTTTATGACCCGCAATGGCATCAAGCATGTTAGGTCTGCCCTGTTTAAGCCCACATCCAACGTCAAGCAGAACGGGCAGTCCAAACTATCAAGCAGTGCTTGAAACGCGTGACGGAAGGCTCCTTGCACACCCGCTTAGCTCAGGTTCTGCTCAGCTACCGGACATGACCCCACTCGCTCACTGGGGTTCCCCCTGCAGAATTGTTAATGAAGAAAGCACTCAAAACCAGGCTTTCCCTAGTCCACCCGGATCTAAATGATCATGTGGAAACCCGGCGTCACCAACAAAACATGTACCACGATCGCACGGCTGTATCGCGTGACATTGATGTTAGCAACCCTGTGTTTGTCCTTAATTACGGTCATGATCCTAAATGGGTCGCTGGCACTGTCCTGGCCAAAGAGGGGAATAGAGTGTTTATAGTCAAACTATTGAATGGACAAATGTGTAGAAAGCATTTGGATCAGACCAAACTGCGGTTCACCGACAACCAGGAACAACCTGAAGAGGACATCACCATCATCGATCCACCAATACACATCCAACCAGCAATCGACCTCACTGTCAATCAAGAGGATGAACCCACCATTCCCAACAGTCCTGTCAGACCAGCCACGCCGCAGTGCAGCAATGGTCCGACCAACTCAACCATGCCAGAGTTTGAACTCAGACGGAGCGTAGGGCCCTGGATTGTCTCAACTTGTAAATAATTTGTATCAAAGGTGTTGTGTATGCATGCCTGTTTATAGTGTGATATCTGTAACACTGTAATGCCACATTGAATGTACCCTTTATTGTACACACCTTACCTGTACACCAGAAGGTGCTGCTGCTGGAGACCTAAGGGTTACCTGCACACGGCAGGTAACCCAGTATAAAAAGGAACTCACAGCTTGATGTCCTCACTCAGGAGCTGCAAATAAAGGACTACAGGTCTACACAGTTTAAGTATCATACTCTGCCTCGTGGAGTCATTACTAAAGGTGCCTACATACACGACAATTAGCGACGGGAATACGAGGTCACGAACCACACGCTCAGCATTTTGAATCTCAGCATCTTTCAGCAATTTACCGATGGGGAAGATTGGGATGCTTTTGTAGAAAGATTGGAACACTTAAGGAGACTGGCTGCACCGTGCGACTTTGGTGACCACCTAAATGAAGCACTAAGGGACTCTAAACCGACGAGAGCAGTGCACCGCATTGATACTTCTAAGGGCAGAAACGCTGCCCCGAGTCCCGCAACCCTGAGTCCGCCACATGGGGCAAACCGGATGGCCCCGTGCTGGCGCTGTGGAGGAAACCACAGGGCCCACCAGTGCCGCTACAAAGACTATGCATGCAAAGTGAAAAGGCATCTTCAAAGGATGTGCAGAACAAGCTTCACTTACCGCGTCTCTGATGAGTTGGCTGATCATCAGGGCTCCGACACAGATGAAGGTGAAGTTGCTCAACCCCTGGAAGAAGAGTATGGAACTCATACCTGCTCCACCAAAAGTTCTCCGTGGACGATGAAAGTAGACATTGACGGAGTCCCAGTTTCTATGGAAAGCGACACGGGACGAACCAGTCTGCGATGAGCCAAACGACCTTTGAGAAAATTTGGATGAATCCTGCCACTCGACCAAAACTGTCTCCTGTCCAGGCAAAGCTGCTCACCTATACCAAAGGTAAAATCTAAATCGTTGGCAGCGTAGACGTCCAGGTTTCCCAGGGCGGCATGTTGAACAAACTTCCCCTGTGGATTGTAGCCGGCGACGGTCCCACGCTGCTGGGCAGGAATTGGATGAACCGGGTCCACATCAGGCGAAGTGGCCCTGTGGAAGAAAAGACCACCACAGCCAACCTGCAGGAAATAGCTGCAGCACCACGAGGAGAAAAACTTGTAATCGAAATGGCTGCCGCCATGCCACGAGTGAGCATGGAGGAGCATCACATGACACCGAACGGCCAATCGGATTTGAAGGCTCCCTTAAAGGATACCGGTAACCAAAGAAATTTAAAGGGGAAATTTCAACTCTTTGAGTACACGGACTTTAAAGCTAAAGATGCGATTAAAGGGTGCAAGTATGAAAATGTATGCAATGTAACAATGAATTGTGATGCTGGTTTAACTAATGTGACTAATGGGATGAATGCAGGTGTCAGTAAGGTTAAGAACAAGTTTATTATGCTTAACAATAATGATAGAGAAATGCCTAATGTAACCTGTAACCATGTCTGTTGAAACCAGGACACCCAAAAGTGATGCAAATGCTAGAATGTATAATGCAGGCTCGACTATGTGTGATCAGAGCCAAGGTGTCATGTATACTGGTAGGACACTGCCAAAGGACATTGGGTCCTACAGGGACCATGTTGATGCCAATGGAATCCTCCTGTGGGAGACCCCCAGGTCCAGCAGGCTACCTGACCATGTAGCCTGGACCTTTGGAACGAATGTGATGCCCCTTGCAGGACACACACACAGCCAGTGGGAGCAGACCCACTACAGGGACAGTGGTCAATGGGCAGCCCAGCCACCACCAATGGCAACCTGCACCAGACCAGCCCCACAACCCCTGGCCACCAACTTGGTGTGTGTGTGAGGGAGGGGAAATGTACGAGGCCAGCCTCAAGCACAGGGGTCACACCTGGCAACCACACAACCCTCACCACAACCTCCCATAGCCCACCACTGATCACCTCCCCTGGTCATGACAAAAAGGATATGAAAAATGCTTAGGGGGGAGTACTGTTGTGTATGCATGCCTGTTTACTGTGTGATGTCTGTAACACTGTTATGCCACACTGAATGTACCATTATACTGTACACACCTTACCTGTACACCAGAGGGTGCTGCTGCTGGAGACCAGTATAAAAGGGAACTCACAGCTTGTTGTCGTCACTCAGGAGCTGTAAATAACGGACTACAGGTCTACACAGTTTAAGTATCATACCCTGCCTCATGGAGTCATTACCAAAGGTGCCTACATACACTACAAAAGATTTGGGGCGGGGGGGGGGGGAGTGATGTTATGTATGTAAACATTGTAATGGTGTAAGACTTGCCACTGTTGGAGGCCCTAAGGTCACCGGCACACATCGTGCAAGGGAGTATAAAAGATTGTCTGCCATGCTGCTTAGGCACTCTGGAGTTGTATTAAAGAGACTAAGGTCACATCAGTTTTAGCTCACAGTACTCAGTCTTGTGGAGTTCTTCCATACTTAACAGTGGCGACTCTGTTCCAGATTCTGATGAGTTCCTGGTAAAGGACAGGCAGTCCCCGCATGGCAGTCCTGATGCCCCCCAGGCTCACAAACAGGGGCTGTGTGTCATAATTAAGGCATTACTGCTGGCGGAAGAAATACGTCGCCAGTGCAAGCCACCTAGGAGGGGGCTCAACGTAAAGGTATCCCTGCAGGGTCTGAAGATGGAAAGTCGCAGCCTGGGCGCTGACGCACACCAACGACTGACCGCCCTCCCTAAGGGGGAGACTCAGAACTGCAGCAGAGACCCAGTGCTTCCTGTTGTTCCAGAAGAGGTCAACAGCTTCTTCTGTATCTTGGTGACGAACGCAGGGGGAGGGGTCAAAGTGACCAGCCGGTACCACAGCATAGCGGCCACCAGCTGGTTTATTACTAGCGCTCGACCCCTGTAGGACAGCACTCGGAGCAGTCCTGTCCAGCACCCTAGGCGAGCGGCGACTTTGGCCTCCAGCTCTTGCCAGTTCGCCGGCCAGGCTTCCTCGTCGGGGCTAAGGTAGACTCCCAGATAGAGGAGATGGATCGTGCTCCACGCAAAAGGCCTGAGCTCCTCCGGCAGGGAGTCCGCCCGCCACTGACCCAACAGGAGTCCGGAACATTTCTCCTGGTTGATCCTGGCAGAGGATGTAGCCGAGTAAATCTCCTGTCACTCACGCATCCTCCGCAGGTCAATAGGATCCTTGACCATGAAGAGCACGTCATCGGCGTAAGCCGAGAGGACGACCTCCACGCCCAGCCCTTGCAGAGCCAATCCCGTCTATCACTTCAACAGCTCTACAACTCTTTTGTTGCAAAACAAAAATAAACATTAAATCAAGTGCCCCCTTATTAAAGGGGTGACACTACAAACAGTTTACAAGTGCCTTTTTTTGCGGGGGGGGGGGGGTTTTGTGGGGGTTTTTGGGGGATTTTTGTGTTTTTTCCTTTTTTTTTGGCACCAAAACCACAGATATATATACAAGTGTCCCCTATAAAAGGGGAGGGGGACACTAAAACCGGCAATTAAAACAAATTAAACTTTAAAACATATAAAATCAAATTAAAGTTTAGTTGCCGGACGTGATGATGCACTCCAGTCCCTCCGGCGCCCACCTCTCGCGGAAGGCCGCGAGCGTACCGAGGACACTGCGTGCTCCATCTCCAAGGACACCCTGACGCGGATGTACGCGCGGAAGAGAGGCAGGCAGTCAGGCTGAACGACCCCCTCGCTGCCTGGACCGGCTGATGGCACCCTTGGCCATGCCCAGGAGCAGTCCTACAAGGAGGCCCACGGAGCTACCCGCTCACCTCCGCACAGGGTGCCAAAGATCAGGAGCGTGGGACTGAAGTGCAACCAGAAATTGAGGAGCAGCCCCTTTAAATAATGGAACAAGGGCTGCAACCTCGTACATTCAATAAAAACATGGAACACAGACTCTTCCAGACTGCAGAAATTGCAGGCGGCCTGGGAGCCCGTGAACCGGCTTAAATATTTATTGCACGGGACTGCTCCGTGCACCACCCTCCAGGCCAAGTCCCCGATAAATAGTGGGAGGACTCCCGCGTAGAGTACACTCCATTGGGGACCCCCGCCTCCTCTGGATGGCAAGATGGTACGCCATGGCGTGTCCGGATGGCAGACGAGGATGGCAAGGTTGAGAGTGTGCAGGAGCAGCCCGTACAGGAAACCCCTCCGCGCAGAACTGAAAGGCACGGAGGCGATTTCCCCGAGGCGGCTCAAGTTGTGAGGCGCCGGCCCCCGAGGGAGGTTCCGGGGTTTGGCGCCGATGAGGAATTCCGTCCGGACGGGGGTCAGTTCGGACGGGATCTCCCCACGTGCTTGAGCCTCCTCGACACACCAAACGGAGTCAGGGCCCAGAGCTGTTTTTAGCGACTCGATGGCATCGGCCGCGCGGCGGACGTCGGCCCAGTTTAGGCGCCATGCCAGCACGTCTGGCGCCATCCAGCCCACTCCTCCACCATCGAGCAGGTCCCTGACCCTGGTCACCTTGCCAGCCACAGTCCTCTAGCCCTCTCATCTGCCTGCCTCCTAAAACCGCAGTCGTGGAGGTACAGATTCCTGAGCAACAGCTCCTGCAGGACAGCCGACACTCCAGACGGTGGAGAGCTGCGCTTGGCGGCGACTCTGTTCCAGATTTTGATGAGTTCCTGGTAAAAGACAGGCAGCCCCTGCACGGCGGACCTGATGCCCCCCAGGCTCACAAACAGGAGCTGCATGTCGTAATTGAGGCTGTGCTGCTGGCGGAAACAATACGTCGCCAGCGCACGCCACCTAGGAGGGTATCTCTGCAGGGTCTGAAGGCGGAAAGTCGCTAGCTGGGTGTCGATGCACACCAACGCCTGACCGCCCTCCCTAAGCGGGAGACTCAAGACCGCAGCAGAGACCCAGTGCTTCCTCTTGTTCCAGAAGAAGTCCACCAGCTTCTTCTGTATCCTGGCGACAAACACAGGGGGAGGGGTCAAAGTGACCAGCTGGTTTATGACTAGCGCTCGACCCCTGTAGGACAGCACTCGGAGCAGTCCTGTCCAGCGCCCTTGGCAAGCGGCGACTTTGGCCTCCAGCTCTTGCCAGTTCACTGGCCAGGCTTCCTCGTCGGGGCTAAGGTAGACTCCCAGATAGAGGAGGTGGGTCGTGCTCCAGGCAAAAGGCCTGAGCTCCTCCGGCAGGGAGTCCACCCACCACTGACCCACCAGGAGTCCGGAACATTTCTCCCGGTTGATCCTGGCAGAGGATGTGGCCGAGTAAATCTCCTCTCACTCACGCATCCTCCGCAGGTCAATAGGTTCCTTGACCATGAGGAGCACGTCATCAGCGTAAGCTGAGAGGATGACCTCCACGCCCAGCCCTTGCAGAGCCAATCCCGTCTATCACTTCAACAGCTCTACAACTCTTTTTGGGAGAGAAAAAGTAAACATTAAACATTAAATCAAGTGCCCCCCGAGTTGGGGGACACTCCAAACATTTTTCATGGCCCTTTTTTGTGTTTTTTTGTGTTTTTTAGGGGGGTTTTTTTTGGGCACTAAAATCATATTTTAGCTAGTGCCCCCTATAAAAGGGGAGGGGGACACTAAAACCGGCATTTAAAATAAATTAGACTTTAAAACATATAAAATCAAATTAAAATTTGGTTGTCGGGGGTAACGATGCACTCCAGTCCCAAAAGGTTGCTGGTGGATCAACGACAATGTGCATGCAGAACCATGAGCTGCCTATGGTGGCAGCAGAAGCCGACTGCCTCTGATATTGCCAGGCAGCCTCCCATCCAAGTACTAACCAGGCCTGACTCTGCTTAGTTTTTGAGATCAGACCAGATGAGGCGTTTTCAGACTAGTGTGGCCATAGGTGCAACAGCTCTACAACTCTTTTAGGAGACAAAATAAAACATTTAAATCAAGTACCCCCCAATCTGGGGGTCCACTCCAAACATTTTCCAATGCCCTTTTTTGTTTTTTTTGTTGTTTTTTTTGTATTTTTGTAGGGGTTTTTTTGTGGGTTTTTTTGGGCATTAAAATCATATAATTTACAAGTGCCCCCTATAAAAGGGGAGGGGGACACTAAAACCCAGCAATTAAAACAAATTAAACTTTAAAACATATCAAGTCAAATTAAAATTTGGTTGTCGGGGGTGATGATGCACTCCAGTCCCTCCGGCGCCCACCTCTCGCGGAAGGCCGCGAGCGTACCGGTGGACACCGCGTGCTCCATCTCTAGGGACACCCTGGCCCAGATGTAGGCGCGGAAGAGAGGCAGGCAGTCAGGCTGAACGACACCCTCGACCGCCCGCTGCCTGGACCGGCTGATGGCACCCTTGGCCGTGCCCAGGAGCAGTCCTACGAGGAGGCCCTCGGACCTACCCGCTCCCCTCCGCACAGGGTGCCCAAAGATCTGGAGTGTGGGACTGAAGTGCAACCAGAAATTGAGGTGCAGCCCCTTTAAATAATGAAACAGGGGCTGCAACCTCGCACACTCCATAAAAACATAGAACACGGACTCTTCCAGACCGCAGAAATTACAGGTGGCCTGGGAGCCCGTGAACCGGCTTAAAAATTTATTGCACGGGACTGCTCCGTGCACCACCCTCCAGGCCAAGTCCCCGATAAACAGTGGGAGGACTCCCGCGTAGAGTGCACTCCATCGGGGACTCCCGCCTCCTCCGGACGGCAAGATGGTACGCCATGGCGTGTCCGGACGGCAGGCGAGGATGGCAAAGTTGAGAGTGTGCAGGAGCAGCCCGTACAGGAAACCCCTCCGCGCAGAACTGAAAGGCATGGAGGGGATTTCCCCGAGGCGGCTCAAGTTGTGAGGCGATAGCTCCCGAGGGAGGTTCCGGGGTTTGGCGCCGATGAGGAATTCCGTCCGGACAGGGGTCAGTTCGGACGGGATCTCCCCACGTGTTTGAGTCTCGAGACACCTAACGGAGTCAGGGCCCAGAGATGTTTTTAGCGACTCGATGGCATCGGCCGCTAAACCCCACCTCACCAGCCACAGCCCTCTCGTCCGACTGCCACCTAAAACCTCGGTCGTGGAGGTACGGATTCCCGAGCAGCGGCTCCTGCAGGACAGCCGCCACTCCAGCCAGTGGAGAGCTGCGCTTGGTGGAGACTTTGTTCCAGACCCTGGTGAGTTCCTTGTAAAAGACAGGCAGCCCCTGGACGGCAGTCCTGACACCCCCCAAGCTCACAAACAGGAGCTGCGTGTCATAGTTGAAGCCGTGCTGCTGGCGGAAGAAATACGTCGCCAGCGCACGCCACCTAGGAGGGGGCTCGACGTAAAGGTATCTCTGCAGGGTCTGAAGATGGACGCTGGGCGTTGACGCACACCAACGACTGAGCGGGGGACTCAAGACCACGGCAGAGACCCAGTGCTTCCTGTTGTTCCAGAAGAAGTCCACCAGCTTCTTCTGTATCTTGGCGACAAACGCAGGGGGAGGGGTCAAAGTGACCAGCCGGTACCACAGCATAGCGGCCACCAGCTGGTTTATGACTAGCGCTCGACCCCTGTAGGACAGCACTCGGAGCAGTCCTGTCCAGCGCCCTAGGCGAGCAGCAACCTTGGCCTCCAGCTCTTGCCAGTTTGCCCGCCAGGCTTCCTCGTCGGGGCTAAGGTAGACTCCCAGATAGAGGAGAAGGGTCGTGCTCCAGGCAAAAGGCCTGAGCTCCTCCAGCAGGGAGTCCACCCATCACTGACCCACCAGGAGTCCGGAACATTTCTCCCGGTTGATCCTGGCAGAGGATGTGGCCGAGTAAATCTCCTCTCACTCACGCATCCTCCGCAGGTCAATAGGATCCTTGACCATGAGGAGCACGTCATCAGCGTAAGCTGAGAGGATGACCTCCATGCCCAGTCCTTGCAGAGCCAATCCCATCTATCACTTCAACAGCTCTACAACTCTTTTTGGGAGAGAAAAAGTAAACATCAAACATTAAATCAAGTGCCCCTCAATTTGGGGGAACACTCCAAACATTTTTCAAGGCCCTTTTTTGTGTTTTTTTTGTGTTTTTTGGGGGTTTTTCTTCGGTTTTTTGGGGTTTTTTTTGGGCACTAAAATCATATTTTTCCAAGTGCCCCCTATAAAAGGGGAGGGCAACACTAAAACCAGCATTTAAAATAAATTAGACTTTAAAACATATAAAATCAAATTAAAATTTGGTTGCCGGGGGTAATGATGCACTCCAGTCCCAAAAAGTTGTTGATGGATCAACGGCAATATGCGTACAGAACCATGAGCGGCCTATGGCAGCAGCAGAAGCCGACTGCCCCTGGTATTCCCAGGCGGCCTCCCATCCAAGTACTAACCAGACCTGACTCTGCTTAGTTTCTGAAATCAGACTAGATCAGGTGTTGTCAGACTAGTGTGGTCATAGGCTCAACAGCTCTGCAAGCCTGTGAGCATACTCTCAGGTGCATACATTACATCATCCATTTCTGGGATCGTCATCCAGTTGCTCTCCTTGGTTTTGGGCTTAACATAATCTTTTTCCTTCGCAGTTTTTGTAACAACATAATTTTTTGCAGAGCTTGTACCAGCTGATTTTGGTCCTGGAAAGTAACCTACTTCTAAGGCTTAATTCTGGTGCAAGGATTTGTTAGATTTAATCTAGTTACAAAAATGAATGTCATTCAAGGCAATTGTCCCCCGCCCCGCTCCCACCCCCGCAACCTGGATGTTTACTTCCTGTTCAGTAAATTCTGGTTTAGTTGATCTGTTGTCTGTTGTCTACAGCTAATATTTGGTAAATATGATTGTTTAAACGTTGAGAGGATTTTGGAGATTTTTATATTTTTGGTGATGTATTAGGTTTTTTAACAACATAACTTACAATACAACAGAGCTGGACAATGGAAGAGAGGCATTGGAGGAGGATAGTGTGGTCGACTGTGTCAAAGTCCATAGACAGGTCAAGAAGGACAAAGAGGGACAGTGCACCATGGTCACAGTTGCAAAGGATGTCATTTGTGCCTTTAATCAGGTCTATTTCAGTGTGGTGGCAGGGGCAGAAACTTGATTGTACAAATTCAGATATGGATTTGTGGGAAAGATGGGCATGGATTTGGGAGACAACAATACCTTCAAGGTATTTGGAGAGGTTGGAGATGACTGAGGGATTGAGGGTGTAAATTATGAGGAGGGGCAATGATGGTGGTCTTGAAAGGGAGAGGGACAGTACCCAAGGTGAGGTACAATGCCAGCTAGCATGGATGTCAGGAATGGAAGTTGGGTATACTGTAGCTTAGTCAGAATTGGGTCAAGAGATCTGAAAGTGTGTTTCATGGACAAGATGAAATTGAAGAGGGCATGAGGAGTGGAAGGATACAATTTAGGGAAAGACACAGGTTCAGGGCTAGGGGAAGATTGAACCTTGGGTGAATTTTGGCTCTGGTGGGCTAGGGGAAGGGAGAATGTGGCAGAGGCAACTGAAGGGTCTCAATCTTAGTGACAGTCTCAATCTCTGTGTGCTCCTGGCACTTGGTGTTAAAGGTGGTAGGAGAGAGAGGTTTAAGGAGACAATCAGTCGTGGAAAAAAGGAGCAAGGGGTTATATTTGCTCACCAGCATGATCCTGGAGTATTGAACGGTTTTGAAAGAGGAGAGTAAGGCTCAATAGTACTATTTGTAGTCTAGCCAGATGTGATGATGTATGACTAAACCAGTTGTATGTCGGATACACTGAAGTCTGGTCTTTTGGACGTGTGGGAGCAAAGATGGGTTTGGGTAGAAAAGTACCTGAAAGGGGAACAATGAAAGATGTCAGGACAAGCTGACAGAAGGAGACAGGAGAGAAGGGACCAAGAGGGATCAAGAGCGGGAAAAAAAGAGAAAGAAGTAATGGGCTCAGATCCAGACTGGCAGTCAAAATGCACACATGAATGGACATAGAGGGAATTCAGGTTATTTAGGCATGTCAATGTCTAGGAGAGACATCTCCTGATTGTGCACAGAAGATATAGTGGAGACAATGAGAGAGTCCAAAATTAAAGTCTGAGGTCCTGTATTGGGATGAAGTTGACTCGTGTTCAAGGTGGAATCAGTTTCAAACATCAACAGTTTTGGAGAGAGTTGTGGAGGGCGAGTGAGTGCAGGATCTGTTTGAGGGGCAGAGTATCAATGGGCCCACTGCTGGAGATTGTCCAGTTATAAATAAAGAGTTGAAGATGTGTGGAGAGTTGACCATGAGCCAGCAGAGGTTGTTAGTAATGCACACTAACAGATCCAGTATATCAACAGAGAAGTGAGGAGCAGTCAAAGTGAAAATCAAGGACAGAGAACAGTTAAGACCAGGATGCCAGGAAACGGTAAAAAGTAAATCCACAGGATCATTGCAGATGAGGGAGCGGGTCTGAAGAGCAGCTGTATGGAAGTAAGTAGCACACAAGATCGGAGCAGCAGTAGGAGCTTGAGGAGCCAGTCCAACCCAATCTACCAAAGGGTGAGAAGAAGTTCCGAAGGAAAAGTGGAGTCAGCAGTTATAGGAAACAAGCAGAAAGCAGCAAAACAAAAGTCATTTAGCAGCAATGGAGCAGAATCCAAAGCAGGGTGTGGAGCTAGCAAGAACAGATCAGAGCTAGCTCAGCAAAGAGTAAAACATTCCCAGCAAAGGAGCAGAAAACTGAGGATGCAGGAAAGACCAGGTCTTCGAATACAGGCAGTCCTGCTGAAGATACAGTCTCAGTAGAAAGCAATAGCAGTGGTGGGGGTCACTATAAAGTCCAGAACTCAGCAGAGAAATGGACTTCAGCCCAGGAGAAAATGGATTTCTGTTCAGGACCCAAAACAGTAGCAGAATAAATCTGAGAAACTAGCAGTGCATTTAAGTGCAGTCCTGAAGCTCGGTAGGTAACAGCAGCATGTGAGGGATGGGCACAGGTTACCCTAACACTTGTAGTGACTGAGTAGCAGAGCAGAATCATGTCAGTCAGGTCGTTCAGTGTTGACCAGCATGCCAGCGTAGTCCTGATGACAGAGGAATCCAGGAGCCCAGGATGTCAAATTTGAGCAAAGTTCCAGCTGTTGAAAAGAGCACAGTGAAAACACAGAATGAGCAGGATTGGGATATCTCCAACTATTTTAGTTGAAACCGTAAATCAAGTGCCCCCTTTAATAAGGGGGCACTAAAACCGACAAATTAAACAAATTAATCTCTTAACATTAAATGGATCAAATTAAAATTTGGTTGCCGGGGGTGATAATGCACTCCAATCTCTCCGGCACCCACCTCTTACGGAAGGCCGCGAGCATACCGGTAGACACTGCGTGCTCCATCTCCAGGGATACCCTGGCTCTAATGTAATCACAGAAGAGAGGCAGGCAATCGGGCTAAGCAACCCCCTCGACCGCCAGCTGCCTGGACCGGTTAATGGTCACTTTGGCCATGACCAGGAGCAGTCCGATGAGGAGGCCTTCTGACCTGCCCGCTCCCCTCCACACAGGAATCCCAAAGATCAGGAGCATGGGACTGAAGTGCAATGAGAATTTGAGGAGCAGCCCCTGCAAATATTGGAACAGGAGCTGCAACCTCACACATAGACATGGAACACGGACTCTTCCAGACTGCAGAAATTGCAGGCGGCCTGGGAATCCATGAACCAACTAAAAAAACTATTTCATGGAACTGCCCCATGCAACACCCTCCAGGCCAAGTCCCCAATAAATAAAGGGAGGACTCTCGTGTAGAGAGCACTCCATTGAGGACCCCCGCCTCCTCCAGATGGCAAGATGGTGCACCATGGCGTGTCCGGACAGCAGACGAGGATGGTAAAGTGAAGAGTGTGCAAAAGCAGCCTGTACAGGAATCCACTCCATGCAGAACTGAAAGGCACAGATGGGATTTCCCAGAGGAGGCTCAAGTTGTGAGACACCAGGTCCTTGGGATATCTCCATTTTTTTTTAAAACATTGATTCTTAATTGCCAATTAGGCTGAGAATGTCATCTATCAAAAGCAATTCAGCAAAAGTGCACAAGGGGGTCACAATGAATAAATTTCAAATAATAAATAAAAAAAAGGAAAACTCAATAAATTAAATCAGAATAGTACTTCCTGTGTAAACAATGCACTCCAGTCCTTCAGGTGCCCACTGGTCACGGAAGACCTCAAGTTTCCATCTGTTATACATTGTACATGTCAAATGTTTAAGCCACATCATTAATAAGTTAGTTCTTTCTTCTCCTCCCCGTTCCCTGTCCCACCCCCTTTCTCTGTCGCTCCCCTGCCCTTTCCCTGCCACTACCTCTTTCTCTGCCCCTGCACTTGTATAAAATTTGTTATATCTCTAACTAATGCCAATTCTGATGAAAGGTCATCGACCTGAAAAGTTGACTCTGTTTCTCTCTCCACAAATGCTGCCTGACCTGCTGAGTATTTCCAGCACTTTCTGTTTTTATATCATTAATAAGTTTCCTGAGTCACACTGTCTTTAACCAATTCAACAGATAGGCAGTGGATGGAGGACTATCTTACTGTACCGCTCAACTCAGACCTGCTACACAGCAAGTAAGCCCCAGGTGGGCAGAGGAAACATTTCAAGGACACCCTCAAAGCCTCGTTGATAAAGTGCAACATCCCCACAGGAACCTGGGAATCCCTGGCCCAAGACAGCCCTAAGTAGAGGAAGAGCATCCGGGAGGGTGCTGAGCACCTCGAATCTCGTAGCTGAGAGCATGCAGAAACCAAACACAGACAGCAGAAGGAGCGTGCGACAAACCAGACTCCCTACCCACCCTTTCCTTCGACCACTGTCTGTTCGATCTGTGACAGAGACTGTAATTCCTATATTGGACTTTACATAGAAACATAGATAATAGGTGCAGAAGTAGGCCATTCGGCCCTTCAAGCCAGCACCACCATTCAATTAAATCATGGCTGATCATTCCCTCAGTACCCCTTTCCTGCTTTCTCTCCATACCCCTTGATCCCCTTAGCCGTAAGGGCCATATCTAACTCCCTCTTGAATATATCCAATGAACTGGCATCAACAACTCTCTGCGGAAGGGAATTCCACAGGTTAACAACTCTCTGAGTGAAGAAGTTTCTCCTCATCTCAGTCCTAAATGGCCTAGCCCTTTTCCTAAGACTGTGTCCCCTGGTTCTGGACTTCCCCAACATCAGGAACATTCTACCCGCATCTAACCTGTCCAGTCCCATCAGAATCTTATATGTTTCTATGAGATCCCCTCTCATCCTTCAAAACTCCAGTGTATAAAGGCCCAGTTGATCGAGTCTCTCCTCATATGTCAGTCCTGCCATCCCTGGAATCAGTCTGGTGAACCTTCGCTGCACTCCCTCAATAGCAAGAATGTCCTTCCTCAGGTTAGGAGACCAAAACTGAACACAATATTCCAGGTGAGGCCTCACCAAGGCCCTGTACAACTGCACTAAGACCTCCCTGCTCCTATACTCAAATCCCCTAGCTATGAAGGCAAACATACCATTTGCCTTCTTCACCACCTGCTGTACCTGTATGCCAACTTTCAATGATTGATGAACCATGACACCCAAGTCTCGTTGCACCTCCCCTTTTCCTAATCTGCCGCCATTCAGATAATATTCTGTCTTTCTGTTTTTGCCCCCAAAGTGAATAACCTCACATTTATCCACATTATACTGCATCTGCCACGCATTTGCCCACTCATCTAAACTGTCCAAGTCACCCTGCAGCCTCCTAACGTCCCCCTCACAGCTCACACCACCACCCAGTTTAGTGTCATCTGCAAACTTGAAAATATTACACTCAATTCCTTCATTCAAATCATTGATGTATATTGTAAAGAGCTGGGATCCCAGCACTGAGTCCTGCGGCACTCCACTAGTCACTGCCTGCCATTCTGAAAAGGACCCGTTTATCCCGACTCTCTGCTTCCTGTTTGCCAACCAGTTCTCTATCCACGTAAGTACATTACCCCCAATACCATGTGCTTTGATTTTGCACACCAATCTCTTGTGTAGGACCTTGTCAAAAGCCTTTTGAAAGTCCAAATACACCACATCCACTGGTTCTCCCTTGTCCACTCTACTAGTTGCATCCTCAAAAAATTCCAGATTTGTCAAGCATGATTTCCCCTTCATAAATCCATGCTGACTTGGACCGATCCTGTCACTGCTTTCCAAATGCGCTGCTATTTCATCCTTAGTAATTGATTCTAACATTTTCCCCACTACTGATGTCAGGCTGACCGGTCTATAATTACCTGCTTTCTCTCTCCCTCCCTTTTTAAAAAGTGGTGTTACATTAGCTACCCTCCAATCCATAGGAACTGATCCAGAGTCGATAGACTGTTGGAAAATGATCACCAATGCATCCACTATTTCTAGGGCCACTTCTTAAGTACTCTGGGATGCAGACTATCAGGTCCTGGGGATTTATCGGCCTTTAATTCCATCAATTTCCCTAACTCAATTTCCCGCCTAATAAGGATATCCTTCAGTTCCTCCTTCCCACAAGACCCTCGGTCCCTTAGTACTTCCGGAAGGTTATTTGTGTCTACCTTCGTGAAGACAGAACCAAAGTATTTGTTCAATTGGTCTGCCATTTCTTTGTTCCCCATTATAAATTCACCTGAATCTGACTGCAAGGGACCTACGTTTGTCTTCACTAATCTTTTTCTCTTCATATATCTATAGAAGCTTTTGCAGTCAGTTTTTATGTTCCTGGCAAGCTTCTTCTCGTACTCTATTTTCCCCCTCTTAATTAAACCCTTTGTCCTCCTCTGCTGAATTATAAATTTCTCCCAGTCCTCAGGTTTGTTGCTTTTTCTGACCAATTTATATGCCTCTTCCTTGGATTTAACACTATCCCTAATTTCCATTGTTAGCCACGGTTGGGCTACCTTCCCCATTTTATTTTTACTCCAGACAGGGATGTACAATTGCTGAAGTTCATCCATGTGATCTTTAATGTTTGCCATTGCCTATCCACCATCGATCCTTTAAGTATCACTCGCCAGTCTATTCTAGCCAATTCTCATCTCATACCATCGAAGTTACCTTTCTTTAAGTTCAGGACCCTAGTCTCTGAATTAACTGTGTCGCTCTCCACCTTAATAAAGAATTCTACCATGTTATGGTCACTCTTCCCCAAGGGGCCTCGCACAACAAGATTGCGAATTAGTCCTTTCTCATTACACATCACCCAGTCTAGGATGGCCTGCTCCCTAGTTGGTTCCTCAACATATTGGTCTAGAAAACCATCCCTAATACACTCCAGGAAATCCTCCTCCACCGCATTGCTACCAGTTTGGTTAGCCCAATCAATATGTAGATTAAAGTCACCCATGATAACTGCTGTACCTTTATTGCTTGCATCCCTAATTTCTTGTTTGATGCTGTCCCCAACCTTACTACTACTGTTTGGTAGTTTGTACACAACTCCCACTAATGTTTTCTGCCCCTTGATATTCCGTAGCTCCACCCATACCGATTCCATATCATCCAAGCTAATGTCCTTTCTTACTATTGCATTAATTTCCTCTTTAACCAGCAATGCCACCCCGCCTCCTTTTCCTTTCTGTCTATCCTTCCTAAATGTTGAATACCCCTGGATGTTGAGTTCCCAACCTTGGTCACCCTGGAGCCATGTCTCCGTGATGCTAATTACATCATACCCGTTAACTGCTATCTGCGCAGTTAATTCGTCCACCTTATTCTGAATACTCCTCATATTGAGGCACAGAGCCTTCAGGCTTGTCTTTCTAACACACTTTGCCCCCTTAGAATTTTGCTGTAATGTGGCCTGAGTACAGTCACCTGAGAACTCACTTTTAGAGTGGAAGCAAGTCTTACTCGATTTCGAGTGACTGCCTATGATGATGATGATCTGACTGTACTAGTGCTCCTTCTGTGAGGTATAATTTATAGAAGAATATTAGGCTGAGTACAATATCACTATTGCCTAGCTTCTTTATCGAGCAGTCTGTGAAAACACTAGGACATGCTCTTGTTATCATTATGGTAGTTGCCAGGTAAATAATAAAAAGAAACACATGCTGGTGTGAAAATTAATTTTTTACAGATTTGATGACTCATCTTGTCTTATTATTAAAACTGCTGCAGAAGTACTTGCTGCCTAAGTATTTGGGTTGAAAGCACCAAGTCACACTCCAGGTGTTGGGACGCTTCCCTTTACCAATATGGCAGCACTGCGCCGTCACCTGGACGGTCTATGGGCGGGGCCACGGGTTGGAGGGCGGAGCCGTGCACGGAAAGGCGGGGCTAATTTAGGCGCGTCAGCGCGTAAATTATGATTGAGATAGGTAAGTGCGTCAGGTGGTGAGGGAGAGACAGGCAGAGTGAAGACAGAAGGGGCTGGCGGGTGTGGACTGAGCGGACAATGGGAGAGCAGAGGGGAACGATAGGGATGGAGTGAGAGGGCAGGTTCACTCCAGTTTCAACACAAGAAACTTTTTTTCAGCGAAGTTAACAGCCGGTTGAGACATTGGAGTACTTGAACAGGAAACGGCACAGTACTTGAGAGATAGTGGACCACCCCTGTACCTGAGAGAACATGTCTCACCAGATCAAGAATTACTAACCTGCCCACTGAAGTGAGGAATTACTTGTTTGGTCAAGGGAGAGTGTGAGGCGTTATCAACCTGTGTGTGAGTGAGTGAGTGACTGAGTGTGTGTGTGAGAGAGAGAGAGAGCGCGAGAGGGGGGAGCTGGCAGTTTGCCCATGTGAAAGTGGAGAGTTAACAGTGAGCCCATGGAGAGAAACTAATGAATAACCAGCCTGCCCATGGAAAGAAAGTGAAAAATTACCAGCCTATTCAAGGGAGAGGCAATTACCAACCTGTGGCAGTGAGAGAGAGAGGTCTGAGATATGCCAACGGATGTGATAGTGAGATGTCACCATGTTTGAGAGAGTGCACAAAAACAATTGAAACCGATCCTAAGCAACAGAAGTCAGGATTGTGGATCCAGCTGCTTAAAGTGTCAGTTTTCAATGCAAAGCAGCTCTGAGCAACTGAACATGCTGCCTGCTGTAGTGAAGAGATGGCTCCACAAACCCAAGGTAAGACGATATTCTACAGTGCACTCCAATTTCCCACTCTTCTATTTCATTCATCTCTCAATTTTTAAAGCTTCTACTTGTTTCTGCCTTTGCTGTGCTTTTTCTATGACTTTGGCCTTTCAGCTACTTTTATTAACTTTACAATTTTTGAATTATAATATCTGTGGGTTGGCAATCTACTTCAAAGATTTTGATTTAGATTTGACTTTCTATATAGCAGCTACTGGGCAATTTAATATTTTGTTTCCTTCAAACAAACACTCCAAGTTATCCTTTGGCACACTCCAGTTGTGACATAGCCAGAGATTATTGGCTCTTTATTTTATTTTTATCTGCCACTTCTTCTGTTGGGAAGTGCCTGTTCTGCTTTCAGTATGCTCACCTTGACTGCTTGATCAGTAATGCATTGGAACTCCAGCATACTGCATCAACTTTGATTTATTTTAGAAAGGTTTGAAGCCAATTAATTTTACTGTTCACTTTAAGATGTCAACATAGTATTCCTACTTAGTGGAGGTAATGTCACATCTAAGATAAGACAAGAGGAAGAGATTTCATAATGACTTCATGGGAACCAGTCTGTAATCCACTTTTGCAATTAAATGAATATTTGCATCTATTTCTCTTAACTGTTTCAGTTGCTTGCCTAATAGAATCACTGTACTGTCAAATGTAAATTATATCACATTCATAGTCCTGACCATAATTTGCCAGCAAGTTTGTTCATGAATTTTCAGATCAACCAATTTTTCAGATCTGAATCAATCTACCATGGTTCTTCATTCTGTGTCTTTTGCACATGTGTACTAGGAAAAGTTGCCTAATTTGTGATTTTTTAAAACTTTTTTAATGAACTTAGTTGACTAGGTTGGGGATATCTGGCAAAATTTGGTTACTCTATGTGTCTGCTCTGCCTTGTTGGTCACTGCATTTCTAGCATTATTGTGAAATGTGTGTTTACTTAGTCGTTCCATTTTAACTAAACCAGCTTTTGCAATTTTTTTTTCCTCCCCTGAAGATGCAAACTCAAACTCTTGGGCAGAGTTCCACAAGTAACAACAGGCCCTTCATACCTTCCCTAAAGTAATCTTTCATGTGTGAGCTGAAGGTGTGTGTCACCAGGGTAGTTGACCATGGAGGGCCTCATAGCCAAACCCAATCCTGTTCTCGCCCCACATCTACACACGCACTTTCTAGTTGGTAGCATTTCATAACAATTGAGAGCTGTAACCTCAAATGATTTGTCTCCTCCCTATCCTAGGAGTGGTGTGGACAATTATAGTGTATGCCATTTAAAGGTAGACAAGTTGCATTCCAATTCAGTCCAAGTGAAATTTTAAAAGATTGTGATGGGCCATAATTAACTTAACATCATTTCTTATTCTTTATATATGGAATGAGATAAAGTAAAATAAATTTAATTTTGGCCTGATTCTAAGCTCCTTTTTACTACAACTTTCACAATTGCTTGACATGCAAGTTGGACTGGTTTCTCATCTAAACTATTGGTGCTTATGAATCACCTGAGTAGGCGGTGACCAACCATGCTCTGTTTTGACTTGTTTTAACTCTCCCTCTCCTGTCCACATTTAGTTATTTTAACATGCTGCTATCTTTCTTTTCAATTTCTGCACAAAAATTAGTTATGTTCTTTTGAGCAAGAAAGTTTAGTTATTCTGAAACTTCTTGAATAATTGCTGAAATAAACCATATAAAATAAGACTTGACTTTAGTTCATTCATGTTAAGTGATTTGGTATTGTCTGAAAGACAGATTGCAGTCAAATCCAGTTGCATGTAACTCAGTTGTCTGGCAATCCTGTTTGGGTTTAGAATGATAGAATCCTGCACAATTCATATTGGCCATTGATAGATTTTAGATTGTCTGCAAGAAAATTTGTATGATTTTGGCTGTATGCAAATAAACTGGTGGTTTCTTGCAATTGATTCCCAATGTGTCAACTGTGGCTCAATTGGTAGCGCTCTCTCTCATCTGAGTCGGTTGTGAGTTCAAGTCCCACTCCAGAGATGTGAGCACAAAAATCTAGGTTGACACTCCAGTGCAGTATTGTGCTGCCCTGTCTGAAGTGCCCTCTTTCAGATGAGACATTAAACCAAGGTCCTGTCTGCTCACTCATGTGGATGTAAATGATCCATGGCACTATTTCAAAAAAGAGCAGGAGTTATCCCTGGTGTTCTAGCCAGTAGTTATCCCTCAATCAACATCACTAAATCAGATGATTTAGTCATTGTCACATTGCTGTTTGTGGGAGCTTGCTGTGTGCAAATTGGCTGCTGCATTTTCTACATTAACAAATTATAGAGATTTTGTAAATCTGTGGAATTCTCTGCCCCAGAGAGCTGTGGAGGCTGGGTCATTGAATATATTTAAGGTGGAGGTACAGATTTGAGTGATCAGGCTATAAAGGGCTGATCTGATCATGCTCTTTCTTTGCTTTCCATGATCGTACTAAATGGCCTACTTCTGCTCCTAGTTCTTATTACAACAGTGACTACATTGCAATAAGTATTTCATTGGCTGCAAAGTGCTTTAGGACATCCTGAGGTTGTGAAAGATGTTATATAAATGCAAGTCTTTATAGCTGCATATATATTAAGACTTTGCTCCTGTAATATTATAATATGTGAGGTGACTTCCAGTACCCCACCACAAAAGATAACTTTCTGTCGCTCTGCCAGAGGCTTACTGCTGCTGATTGCAAATATAAAAGGTTGTTGCTTGGACTCCTGCCACAGGCCACTATTTTTCTCATCGTAGACGGGATGCATGTATTTTTAGCGTGTACAGACCTTCCCTTGACTGTTGGTAAAAGTCGGTAGCGGAAATCTAAAGTCGCAAGCGGGAGTCTTTAATTGTGCATGAACAGTTGTTTCCCCATTGCTGCTGCTGCTTGGTAATCTGCACTGCAATGTAAATGGGGTAGATTCCTAAGCATTTTGCAGAACCACCTCCAGTAGACAATGACTGGCATCCCACAAGGAGTATTACACTATTTCTCCAACTTGCATTGAAAAACAATCTTGAAACAGTTTCGCTTAGTGATTTGTAGCTTTTGACAAATTGAGTGCTTATTAAGGGGAGGAATTTTGGTGCAAGGGAAGGGACTGCATTCTGATTCTAGGGTCAGCAAAAACCTTTTCCAGGTCAAGTAACTCATTAGCAACCAAGCAGAAAAGGATCTTCTCTTTTTTTTTTTCCCCCCATCATTTCAAACTGTAAATAGCATGCCCAGATGCACCATTTGAGGTGTTTTCATTTCCCATATCTGCCACTCTTGTGGCCTTTTGAGTTAGATTGCTTTCTTATTGAAAAATTAGAGTTTTGCACTGTTGGCCTTCACCCACTAGCAATTAGGTTGTAAATATCCAAACCGAGATGCAAGGCCTTTATTTTCTAGACTGGCATTCAAAATAAGTCGTAGAAGTGGAAACATTTCAAATGGAACCTATAAAATCAACTTTAGTCCAAAAGCTGTGTTCTGGTAGTTGAGAAGCAATGGTGTGTTCTGGTAGTCGAGAAGCAATGGCTTCATGATTCCAGGTGACTCATGGGACCCCATGCTCTTAGCCACTGGAGCCCGAGTGCAGACTACTCTACCAACACTCAGGCTGGGGACTGTGTCACAAGTGTCAATTCACCTTCCTCTGCCCCAAAATGTCAACACCTGCAACTCCAGCTGTAAAACAAGTAGGAGCTAACGTTAGTGTCTAATGTTATTAAAGCCAGAGTGCCTAATGGAAAGATATAGTACTGTTCCTCAAGCTTGCATTGAGTTTCATTGGAATAATAGTAATAACTTTTATTTATATAGTGCCTTTAACATTGTAAAACGTCCCAAGGCGCTTTGCAACAATTTTACAACACATTAGATATTGACCTTTTAAGGGAAAGAGAAAAAGCGTGAGAAGGAAGTGTAAAAAGAGGTGAAGGCTCGGGTCTGAAGTAGCAGCCAAAATGCATGTGCAGATAGACACAGGCGAAAAAACTTTTCAAACAATTTAAAAAAATTCAAATTGCATTGTAAATAATACAATAAGGAGTATACAATAGTAAAATCAGTATAATAAAGATGAATTATAATTAAACAAAATTAATATATACCATAATTATAAGTTAAGTTTAAAATTAGAAAATCAGCAATTGAAGCGAATTAAATCAGTTATTAACTGTCAAGATTCATTCCCTGTCCAGTGATTCAGTTAATCTAGAAGAAACAATCACTGTCCTCCATTCTTGTGATGTCATAATTTTATTACTTTTTTATTTCTCATTTTGTCCTCTTGATGGGACATTTAATAGCTCCAGGCTCGAGCTACCTCCGTTGTCGGGGAGACGCTGATGTTTAAATCTCCCTCCAGCTGCTCAAGGCTCATGCTGCCTCCATTATCAGGGAGACCCCATAATGTAGAAGAAGAGATCAGAGTGGGAAGGGAAATTAAAGCAACAGAGATGGACCACATAAACATAAGTGTCTCAAGCATAGTTAATAAAATGCTCGATCAGGGTGAGAGCAGGCAGCCGCACCAACACAGTCATCAATGCAGCAGCAAACCAGGTCAGGGAAAGGGCTTCAGTAGGAATTGGAGCAGAGTGTTCAACATATCTACAAAAAGATAGGCATAGCTAGAATCCATGTGGATTTGTGCAGCAAGACCTTTTTTATGTGGAGAAAGTGAGAACTTGTTCAGGATGAGAACCAGTTCAGCCAGGCAGATGAATGTAGTTTCAACAGTGGCCCAACAAGAAATGGGAGGCCCTCGGGCTGGCTTGGTGATGGATGAAGGTGTAGAGCAACTGTACAACCATACCAAAGAAAAGGATGAGTCCAGAAAACTAGGATTTGTTAGAGGGAGAGTGCATCAGAAGAACGATTGATGTAAGTGGATAGGGACTGGATTGGGGAATCGGAGTGAAGATAAATTTTTTGATACTCACTCACCTCTGACCACATTCTAGCAACTTTAAGGGAAAGGAGGCATTAGTCAAATAATATGCATTTTTGGTTAATCATAGTATTCTGCAGACTTCACAATGAGTAGGCGGTCTGATGATTACTAATCTCTTGCTGTGGTGAGTTCTGAATCATTTTTCTGGGGATGAAATGATTGCGCAGGCCCTGATAATTCTTGCAGTAATTATGTGATAGTGTAACCAATCCTCTTGTCAGAAATTGTTGACGCCTTGGGGCAGATTCGCAACCTGTCACCAGGGATGTAAATGCAAAGCTAGTATTGGCTTATGAAACCTGTGGTTGGAGTACATCTAAAGCCAGTTTGTTCATTGTGTTAGCACATTTGCCACGACGGAAGGCCAAATGGTTTGGGATGCTCTGTTATTGACTGGTCAGAAGAAGATGTCAAGCCAGTTGATTGTACGTAATGTTTCCTGTATGTAATATAATGGACCTAATGAGTCGTCATCTACTTCTGTCCCAAGCTTATCCAAGTTTGTAACAAGATTGTGAAGTTAAATCTGTCATGATTTCAAGCTCCTTTCCTCTTACAGGGTAGTGGCCAAATGCTAGGTGGTGCATAAGGGGGGGGGGGGAAAATCATGTTTTGTTTCATTTGCCTATATGTCGTCATTGTGCCTTCTTGAATACATTAGTGGGAGTATATCATCTTTTGTGGATACCAAATGCAAACCTTTGAGACATGGAGAAAGGGGAAATGCACTATTGTGTATTTGTTGTTGATGCCAGTACATTGGATATATTCAAGAGGGAGTTAGATGTGGCCCTTGCGGTTAAGGGGATCAAGGGGTATGGAGAGAAAGCAGGAAAGGGGTACTGAAGGAATGATCAGCCATGATCTTATTGAATGGTGGTGCAGGCTCGAAGGGCTGAATGGCCTACTCCTGCACCTATTTTCTATGTTTCTAATATAAGGGTTCTATCATTTGAGTTGTGTTTCACCTCATCAATTTCATCAAAATTATTTAAAAATCGACATTTGCAGACGACTGAGCAACACATTGAAATTTTTTTTTTAAGTTGTTCGTGGGATGTGGGTGTCGCTGGCAAGGCCAGCATTTATTGCCCATTTCCAGTTGCCCTTGAGAAGGTGTGGGTGGTGAGCCGCTGCATTAAACTGCTATGTGGTGAAGGTACGCATGCAGTGCTCCGAGACCTGGGTTTGAATCCAGTCCAGATTGATGGCTATTAGGGCCTTGTATAAAATTGATTTTGGGAAATTTGAATTGAGTAGTTCGAGCCCATTACACAAAATCACTTACAGTGGGCACTAAATTGAAAATCTCACGAAGAGGTCACAAAGCATTTGAGAAGAGGTAAACATCACACTGGTGCAGTAGAGGAGCTCCATCCTGAAATATGCCTGGGCTGTACCTGATGTTGAGTAGTCAAAAAAAATTTCATTCCCAAAGATATGCCTCAGTTTGGGTATAACAACACTTTTTTTTTTTGTTTGACTTTAATTGACATTATGGGAGAGGAAGAGGGGGAGCTGGTTAACACCTCTGGGTTATATTACATGCTCTGTTTCTCATTCACACAGATGTACCAACTTGGTTAAAATCTTGCTCTATGGTCCTCTGCTTATATACAGGATGGGCTGTCATCTCTCTGAGCCTTTTAGGACTATCAACATGCCTCCTTACAATCTTGTGTAGAGGAACAATTGCTTCGAACTGAACAATTTACACAGCCATGAGTTGGTGTTGATTCTCCAAGTATGTGAAGGTGGGAAAGCTCCCAAGCTGTCAATTTCCAAGGGCCTGTCAGATTGTAATGGCTGTGATCGCCACCTCATTGCCTTGCATCTGCCCTGAAGCTTTTCCCCGAAACAATCTTTAGAATACATAAGGGAGAACCAGTGGATGTAGTGTATTTGGATTTTCAGAAGGCCTCTGATAAAGTCCCACATGAGGTTTGTGTGCAAAATTAAAGCACACAAGATTGGGGGTAATGTACTGGCATGGATTGAAAATTGGTGAACTGACAGGAAACCGAGAGTAGGAATAAATTTGTCCTTGTAATATTTCCAAGTTTGCTGCCAACATAAAACTAGGTGGGATTGTTAGTTGTGAGGAGGATGCAAAGATGCTGCAAGGTGATTTTAGATAGGTTGAGTGAGTGGGCAAACACATGGCAGATGAAGTATAATGTGGATAAATGTGAAGTTATCCACTTTGGTAGGAAAAACATAAGGACAAAGTATTTAAATAGTGATGGCTTGGGAAGTACAGTGGGATGGACCTGTGTCCTTGTACACCAGTCATTGAAAGCAAACATGCAGGTGCAGCAAGCAGTTAGGAAGGCAAATAGTATGTTGGCCTTCATTGCAAGAGGATTTGAGTACAGGAGCAAGGATGTCATACTGCAGTTATACAGGGCCTTGGTGAGACTGCACCTGGAGCATTGTGTGCAGTTTTGATCTCTTTACCTAAGAAAGGATATACTTGCCATAGAGGAAGTGCAACAAAGGTTCACCAGACTGATTCCTGGGATGGCAGGACTGTTGTATGAGCAAAGATTGGGTCGACTAGGCCTGTATTCACCAGAGTTTAGAAGAATGAGAGGGGATCTCATTGAAATGTATGAAATTCTGACGGGGTTGGATAGACTCGATGCGAGGAGGATGTTTCCCCTGGCTAGGAAGTCTAGAACAAGGGCTCACAGTCTCAGGATGTCGGGTAGGAAATTTAGGACTGAGATGAGGAGAAATTTCTTCACTCAGAGGGTAGCGAACTTGTGGAATTCTCTACCACAGAAGGCTATGGAGGCCAAGTCACTGAATATATTTAAGAGGGAGATAGATAGATTTATAGACACACAAAACAAGGGATATGGGGAAAAAGCGGGAATATGGTGTTGAGATAGAGGATCAACCATGATATTGAATGGCGGTGCAGGCTCGAAGGGCCAAATGGCCTACTACTGCTATTTTCTATGTAAACCAGTATTTTGCACAAGCATATAGGAACTAGAATGTGTAAGGTCTGTATTATGAGGTGTGGAGAGGCTCAAGCAGAATTATTTTTTAAATGAGCAGGTTCGAGGCTGATGGATTTTACTTTTGTGATTTTAATTAAACTCGTGGTGCCATTTTCCTTGTCACCTCTTTACAAAGACCACAGTATTCAATTTCAGCCTGCAGAGGAAGTATGTATTTTTGTAAAAGGGTGGATCCGTACTATGGGTGTGAAAAAGGTTACTATTGTGTGTGTCTGTCTTATGTTAGAAAGATAGCATTGCAAACAGTTCGTATGCATTCAGTTGTTCTGTGTAATGATGCTTGACCTGATGGTTGCATGTAATCTTTTTTAGACAAAGAACAGGGTGCTTATAATTCTGAAACGTTTATTTAAAAAAAGAAATAGGCCCGGAATTTGCAGTCTGGATGACAGCGACTGGCAGTGTTTGCAATCATTACGCCTTTGAAACTGACCTCGACTTAGTGCATATGCGCCAAACCCCTAACTTCAAGAGCACCTTTGGTATGCTGAAGACGATATGAAAAAGCAAACCTGAAACATGGCTTGACTCTGTCCTACTAGTTACTTGTCAACTCTGCAGTATTGAGTACTTTACTTTTTTATAAACTAAACTTCATGGCTTTCTTTTTAATCATTCCACTCCCCAACCCCACAAAGAAAATTGGGGGAGGGACATATTGCTTCATGCATGTTGTTTGGGGAATTTCTTTCACCATTGGAAAAAGGTGCAGAGGAGGGCCACTCGACCAATTCCCAGTATAAAGCATCTTTCTATCAAGAAAGGCTAATAGAGTTGGGCTTCTACACTTTCGAAAAGAGTAGACTTGGGGGTGACCTGATTTGAGGTTTATAAGATGATGACGGGAATAGATTGTGTTCTGGTTGACAGTTTGTTCTAATTAAATAGATTAGGGAGGACCAAGGGTCACAATTTTAATTTGTTTTTATACTCCATGCCCCTATTTATAAAACCTAAGCTCTTGTAAGTTTTTTCACAACTTTATCAACTTGTCCAAATACTTTTAAAAGATTTGTGTCTGAACCCGTAAGTGACTTGAGTGTTCTGCTTTTTTTAAAAGTTTGATCATTTTGTAAAATGGTGTACATTACTTAGTAATTAGGTGTTTACTTTGACATTGCTTTCATTGTATGCATGTTTTAGATTCCGATTCTGTGTTTGGTGACAATTGTTCTTTGTACAGGTTGTTTTGGGGATTGATGCCAATGACTGCTGATTCCAAATAGGGTCTATTTCATTGCACAGGGCAGTATGGGAGTGTTGCTGGGCAGCACCTTCAAGAGGCACAAGTAGTGTGTTTTTTAATAAAACAAACTGGCAACATTCAAAAGCAATTGCTATCTCTATCAGGATCATATGTTTTTTTTAAACTTTTTTTCCCCTTATATTTTATTTTGAGGATCTATGTTCTGCTCGACTCCATTGTGTACACAATATTATGAGCATTCCTAGACACTCTGCTTCCAAATTAGATGCCAAGATCTTGCATAAAAACCTAAGAACATAAATAGGAGCAGAAGTGGGCCATATGGCCCCTCAAGCCTGCTCTGCCATTTAATATGATCATGGCTGATCTGATCATGGACTCAGCTCCACTGCTCCCCATAACCCCTTTATTCCCTTATTGTTTAAGAAACTGTCTATTTCTGTCTTTAATAAATTCAATGTCCCAGCTTCCACAGCTCACTGAGGCAGTGAATTCCACAGATTTACAACCCTCAGAAGAAATTCCTCCATCTCAATGTTAAATGGGCGGCCGCTTATTCAAAGATTATGCCCCTTAATTCTAGTCTCCCTCATTTAATGGAAACATCCTCTCTGCATCCACCCTGTCAAACCCCCTCATTAATCTTGGCTGCGGAAGGAGTCATGCACAGAAGATTGTTGGACAAAGATCCCTGGACTACTTTTGAATTACTTCCTTACTGTTCACTGACATAGCACACCATTGTCAACCTTTTAAAGTGTTCCAGGCAATTTCTTTTGACATGTAGTTCACTTTATGTAGGACGTTTTGCAGTCTGGTGTTCCAAGTCCTATTTTTAAATCTATGACAAATAGACCTGCACTTTCTGACTGGCTACGCATGAATCTTCCACTGCCTATAGTAAGAGGGCTATCTGGTTCACTGTCTCACTCCCGTTACAGAGTACTGTACTTGGTGAAAGATTTGTTATGTCAGTAACTATCATTGAGAAGGTGATGGGTAATGCAGAAAGTTGGAACTCAAAGCTTATTGTATTGTTTGTTTCCAGCCATGATTACCCCACTTGGCAAGTTGTTGATCTCAACTGTACAACTGAAGGAAAACGCACTGGTGGAAATTGTTATTTCTCCTCTCCTTCCCCACAGGGACTGAGTCATAATGAAGGTCAATCATTCACTCGTGTTATCTTCACCTGGGTCAATCAGTAGAATGGTATTCGTAAAGCCCTGGGGATAGGTCTTCAGCTGGTCCGCTTGAAAGGGAAAACTTGAATGCAAACAAGCATTTCAGTAAATTGAAGGGGGGAGGAAATAACAGATACTCCAATCACTGAGAGGAAGTGAATGTTTTGAATGACCTACCTGCTTAAAAGAAAAACAGGAAATGTTAAAATATATCCATGAGTCAATGACGAGACCTTTTTTTAATTTAAAGTAAAAGCCTGCAAATAGCCAAGACAGTGAGAGTGCCCCCTGCCCCAAGGAAATGGGTGGGGTGGGGGGGGGGGTAACAAAGGCTGCAGATGCAAATCTAAAATGAAAACTGGAGTGCTCCATCACTGTGGTTTATTAGTACCACAGATGAGTAAAATCAGGCTAACACTGAAGGTGTAGATACGCAGCCCCCTCAGCCAGAACTGTGTTGTAACAAGATGTACACCTGGGCAACCTTCCTCCCCCACTCCAAGATATCGAAAAAATGATTTCCCCCCCCCCCCCACCCAAATCATTCATTGCCATAAAGAAAATGGGACATATAGTTAAGATCTTAAGTTAAGAAAGTCAGGGGCCAAAATTGCCCCCCTCCTTAAGGCTCATCACCACCTCTAAGAGGTGGTAATGGAGCGGATAGGCCTCACCGACTGGGGGCAGACAGATGGGTTGACCCATCCAAAATTGCCCCCAGGCCGGAAGTGGCAGGAACTGTTTTCCACGTTACTCGTGTGTTATGTCTTGAATAAAGAGTCAGACTAGATACTGCAAGCTCAAAGGTGTGACCGTAGACCTTTATTACAGATCTGAGTGCCTCTCCAGCCTGTGAGGCCTCCTTATATACAGCTGCTCCAAGGGATTGTGGGATCCCTTGGAACTCCAGGGGATAAGCCCCCTGGTGGTTAGACATGGTATTTACAAGTTTACATCCATAACACTGCTGCCGCCCCAATGGGCAGCACACTGACCACCAGCGACCCCTTTCCGCCTCCTGTGGGAAATTGCCCCGTGGGAGCGGCGTTCTGGTCAGTGCCACTGACCGCTTGCCCCGGTTGGGAAGCGCTGTGTGTCTGGGCAGCGCATCCATCTTTAAAGGGGAGCTGCCACAGTCATCATGTTATTTACATTGTTGGCTGACTCCGAGGTCGGCCTGACAATGGTGGCCACGGGTTTGGCCAGGCAGGCAGCCTGGCACCCCCTCTTGGGTACCGGGCCACAGGCCTGGCCGAAATCCTCCCTGGTGGCCCAGTGGGCTTAACTGAACTAATTGCAGAGTTCGCAGTGGCCCTCCCCTTTAACTGAAGGGGAGGGGTGTTGTGGCGCGTCAGCACAATGCGACATGGCTGCCCCATTCCAAGGGCACTTCCGCCCCTCAATACCACCCTGACCAGAAATAAAAAGCCAAAGACCTGAATATTGGTCCAATCTCTGCCCCATGGATTGGGGCGGAGAAATCACTACTGAATCGGTGAGTGCGCCTACTTTTTGGTCGGGGAGCAATTTTGGCCCCTCAATGTCGAGACCAGAGGGCTGCAGAGTGTCCTGGGAAAAAAAATGAGACTGTCCTTCAGCTTGCTTGGAACAGTGTGATGCCAAATATTGAGAGGTCCAAGTGGAAATAAGAAGCTGAGTTACAGGAGTGAGCCATTGGCAAGTCTGGATTAGCCTCTGAACAGAACACCATTGTTCTGCAAAATGGTTTCCTAATCCTGATTTATAGAGGAGACTACACCATAAGCAGTGAATACAACATACTGGAGGAAGTTCATATAAATTATTGTTTTATGTGGAAGGAGTAGTTGACACTCTGGATAATTGTGTTGCAGTAAGTGAATGGGCAAGTATTGCATCTGCTGTGGTTGCAGAGGAAAAGCCTGGGAAAGGGCAGCTAGAAGTTGCAGTGGTGGAAGAGTGCGCAAGCATATTGCCAATAGAGTAGTCCCTTCAAAAAATTGGGAGGTGAGGGCAAGGTGTGCTTGGTGGTAGCATTATCTTGGTGGTGGTGGTGGAAGGTCATCTGACGAATAGAAGGGGAGGACAAGGTAGATCCTATTTGCAAGAGGAGGAGGAGGAGGACGACATGAGTAGTGGCACAGAAATGGGATGGTTGTCATCAAGGATCATGTCAATCACTGAGAGGGAACTGTAGTTGAGGAAAAGGAGAGGTGCTTTTGTGCAGAATGTGGAATGATCAGAAAAGATTCAAAGGATGTGGAGAAAGGGCTGGATTGCAGGGTAGGAAGAAGCATGCTCCAGGCAGCTGTGGGAGTATGTGGGCCTGTAGTCGATGTCTGTGGAAAGCCCACTACCCGAGATAGATGGAGACAAAGACATTTCAGAAGGGAAGAGTCTGAAATGGATCATGAAGTTGAGGGATGAGTGGAAGTAGAGATAATGAAGTTCTCGAGCAAGAAGCAACACAGTCATAAATGTAACGGAAGGCAAGGTCGGGAAACAGACCTGAGCAGCATTAGAACAGAGTATTTGATATAACCTACATAAAGACAGGCATAGCGGGTTCCCATACTTTGGTGGACCTCTCACCATCTTAGCTATTTATACATTGCTTTGTGGTGTTTTTAATGTCTTCTCATTCCATTACTGAGATCTTTTACAATTTGCTTAACTTTTAAACAGGTGATGGGTCACTCAAACACCTCTGACTCAACACCCTATTGTTTCCCCATCCCTTTCTTCCCCTGCATTCTATTAAAATGCTTGTTCAATTTAATTTTCAGTTCTGATGGAGGGCGCACATCCCACATGTGTTGCTGTCTTTCTCTTTACAGATGCTGACCAGCCTGCTGTGTATTTTCAGCAGTATTTTTTTCATAGACTTCAGCATTTGGGAGTTTTTTAGTTCTGTATGTAACATACTCCCAATATTCTTCATACTCTCTCAATAAGATCATGCTAACATTATTAGTCCTTTATCCCTAAATCTGTTCCACAATGATAGTGAACTGTTATTTACATAGTGGAGTGAAGGGAGATTAAAATCTATGGTGAATTGTGTAGTATTATTCCTCAATGATTGTCATAATGGACTGCATTACCCTTTTATATAACCAGCTTCAATTTGAGTTCAAAATACAGAGCAGTGTTTTCATAACATGATTCTTGAAACCAAGCAAGCGGTAATTTTTATATGATTTGATACAAACAGGTGTGCTTCAATGCAACTTTTAAGTGCTGCATATAACACAGCTGTTTCAAAAACAAATATGCTCTGTATACTTTATCCTCCTGCCAATTGGACATTTGTTCTCTATTTTAAAACCTCGGTGAGAACTTTAAACAAATACATTCCATGAAACAAAGCAGGAATTTCATTCTAAAACAATGGAAAGAATGCATGTATATTTTATATAAAGACCAAATATTGTACTCAAGCCATGGATCTTCCAACAGTATTCCCTAATCTTTCCCCAGTCCAATATTTAAAGTGGCTCATGCAATTTTTATATGGAATCTTCAAGAACCTCTCCATCCCACATTGAAAACAAGGACTTGCATTTATATCGTGCCATTCGTGACCTCAGGATATCTCAAAGTGCTTTACAGCCAATTAAGTACTTTTTGAAGTGTAAATAGTGTAGAATTCCCCTAGCTCCTCTTCAAATAGTGCCATGGGATATATTATGTCCAATTGAGAAGGCAGACAATTTAACGTTTCATCTGAGAGATGGCCCCTCTGACAGCCTCATACTTCCTCGGTATTGCATTGGAGTGTCAGCACAGATTATGTGCTCCAATTTCCAGAGTGGAACTTGAACCCACAACCTTCTGACTCCGAGGCAAGAGTGCTATCCACTGAGCCTTGGCTATAAACCCTGATGATGAAGGCTGATCTTTTCAAAAACAAACTGTTTTGGAATCAATGGCGGGGTGAGCACAATTATAAATCTTTATGACCAGTGGCAGTTTGGTATATCTTTCTATTTAAAATACGGGAAATGATAGTTAATTCTGCTGCTGTTCTATTTCTTGTACGAGTAGTGTTGCTATCATTATATTACTAGTTACAGCAGCTTGCATTTTGGAGTATTGGAAGATATTATGGGTATCTATACTGTTCAATATTTTGAATATTGGAAGAATGTTATGCATGCGCCATTTTGACATTTTAATTTTCAACATGCTGTCAACATTTGTTTTGAGTGTCAGCGGTAGGCAGTCCCTCGAAATCGAGGAAGACTTGCTTCCACTCTAAAAGTGAGTTCTTTGGTGACTGTACAGTCCAATACGGGAATTACAGTCTCTGTCACAGGTGGGACAGACAGTCTTGAAGGAAAGGGCAGATGGGGAGTCTGGTTTGCTGCTTGCTCTCGGCAACGAGACTCTAGGTGCTCGGTGCCCTCCCAAATGCTCTTCCTCCACTTAAGGCGGTCTTTGGCCAGGGACTCCCAGGTGTCGGTGGGGTGTTGCACTTTATCAATGAGGCTTTGAGGGTGTCCTTGAAATGTTTCCTCTGCCCACCTAGGGCTCGCTTGGCGTGTAGGAGTTCCAAGTAGAGCGCTTGATTTTGAAGTCTTGAGTCGGGCAATGTGACTTGCCCAACGGAGCTGGTCGAGTGTGGTCGGTGCTAGGGATGTTGGTCTGATCGAGAATAATAGGTTGACACCATTCGAGAGAGGACTTAGCAAAGAGGGGTTTTTAAATATTGAGGGAGTCAAGAATTTACTGTCTACTGTGCTAAAATCTTGCTGAACTGCAAGTTTGCCATCAGAACGAGAAGGAAGGTAAAAGATTAGTTATTGCTTTAATATTTTTCTGGCCACATATCCGTGGCATAACTAAAACCACTTATTTCCACCTCTAATATTGCCCGTCTCCATTCCTGCCTCTGCTCATCTGCTGAAACCCTCATCCATGTTTTTGTTACATCCTGACTGGACTGCTCCAACACGCTCCTGACTGGATTGCTCCAACACGCTCTTTTCTGGCCTCCCACATTCTACCCTACGTAAACTTGAGGCCTTCCAAAACTCGTGTGATCAGGACTTGGTGCATCACCCCTGTGCTTGCTGACCTACATTGGCTCCCGGTTAAGGAATGCCTCGATTTTCAAAATTCTCATCCTTATTTACAAATCCCATGCCTCGCCCCTCCCTATCTCTAATCTCCTTCAGCCTCACAACCCCCTCACCCCCAAGATGTCTGCGCTCCTCAAATTCTACCCTCTTGAGCCTCCCTGATTATAACTGCTCAACCATGGGTGGCCGTGCCTTCAGCTGCTTGGGGCCCCAAGCTCTGGAATGCTCTCCCTAAACTCTCCGCCTCTCTACCTCTCCTCCTTTTAAGATGCTCCTTAAAACCTACCTCTTTGACCAAGGTTTTGGACATCTGTCGTAATTTCTTTTGGTGGCTTGGTGTCAAATTTATTTTTTTTGTCTTAAAACACTCCTGTGAAGCACCTTTTGGATGTTTTACGACGTTAAAGGTGCTATATAAATACAAGTTGTAATATTGTTACATTTCCTATTAAATTTTGGCTACACTGAGTGCAAAGGAGGGTTTTTTTTTTAAGTGCTTGTTATATTTATCTGATCTCTCGATCCAAATGGTGTGCAACCCCAAACACACTGATTATGGGAGCGGGTTAGGATTGGCATCACAATTCCTTGATTCAGTTACTCTTGTTTTTCTGGTGAGGATTGGTAATGAAGCACAAACCAGTAATATTTTCCATCATCCTTTGCTGAAACAAACTGGCAGTAAATACATTCCATATCATAATAGATTTGTAATGTACACACATTTGGAATGACTTTGATGTAATTTCAGCTAGTATATTAAGAAGTAATAGATGAATAATAGTGAATATTAAACCTTTTTATAAGACTGTAAACTAATAGCTTTAGATTACATCAAGAGCTCCACTTAAATTCGATCAAATTACGGTTTCTGTGGGCTATTATTTGAAAATGCTTGGAACAGAAATTGCATGAACAGTCTATAATCTTCTGTGCAGATAACTCACTAACTAGTTACCATTGATTCAGAATCTCTTGCTCCCATTATTCCTCTGCTGCAAAATGAATTCCGATGAGCCTGTAACTATTGGTTATTCACTAAGTAGTCAGGATCCTGTTGGTTTGAATCACCGCTAGAGTTTAGGTGTATTTTCACGTGCCACAATAGGATGTTGTAGTGGGATGATCTCGCTGGACCACTTTGACACTTGTATTTTGTGTGTTTTCACAGAGGTCCAACCCACATCCATTGGCTCAGTTCTTCTATGCGGATAAGGAAGTGACTCAAGTGATGACTGAGCTGAATAATGTGAATCTGCACAATGATCCCCAACAGTATATCGTACAACTAAATAATCTTCGCACCAGACAGGTCAGTGACTTAGACTTATGCAATCTTGTATGGTAGAGCTAATCCATTGTCATTTTGAACATGCTGGAAGCAAATTACTCATGTTGGAATAGTTGCCATAGTAGAGGTTACACTCTAGGTTATATTGATCTGTCTTTTAATTCGTGCAACTTTTATTGCCAAAGAATATTCCAAAACAAAACTTTAATGAAAATTGAAAGATTTCCTAGAATTAAAGCTACATATTCTCCAAATTGGAGTATTTCTTACAGTTGGTATCTCTTGTACTTCTCAATTTAGTCCAGTTTAGCAACTACATCAGCAATTAAATGTTTAAAATTCAGATCTTCATACTTACACTCCATTTCAATCATATATTTTGCATGCTTCGTGAATCACTTTGCTATTCCAGTTAACTAGAAATGATCTAAGGTTTACTTTGTGGACTTAAAAAAAAATGTTGGAAATTACAAATAGCATCTGGGGTGGGGAAGGGAGCAGAAGTTGATAAGTAGGTGAAATCATTCAACAGAACCTTGTTTCTCTTTCTCTGCTCCACCCCCCGAGCCACCCCTGTCATGCAGTGGCTTTTTCTCCTAAGTGAGGAAGTGTAGTCATAGCAGCTTGTTTGTTGGCTACTCTTGATGGCTGGACTAATTACAATAAACCTTCACTAACGGTGGGCTCTAAAAATAGTTACAAGTTACAAATTGCTATTTGCTAAATAAAAGGCATGAAATCATATAACTGGTCATGTGCTGCTCCATGTTTTTCTTGTTTTTACAGTTTGGACAGAATTAGCATTCTCTCATAATGTTAGTTGCCTCCTTGTTGCTGATGTCATTAACTGCAATTATAGTTTCCAAGAATTTTTCCAGACTTTTTTTAAACCCTATAAATAACAAACATTTTATTTGAATTGACTCTTTCAATGTCCTCTTGTGCTCTGAAACGTGATCTTACTTTTGTCTTTGAAATTTGGATTGAATTGACTTATCTGTGTATTTTTCATCCTAATGGAACGAAGTATTTTTCATAAACTTTGACCATGATGAGTCATTCTGGCATCATCGCCTTATTTAAAGGATTCTGCACTTCAACAGGTAATTGAGGAAAAGCTATAGAATCACCTATATATCTTCAGATTTATCTATCGTGCATTTATTGGTGAATGTAAGCTTTCCACTCTAGCTGAACACCAAATTCTGAATATATTAATAAAAAGCTATGGAATTGAAGGGCATAATGTATTATATTACCACAAATGCATGTCAAACGTCACCTCGAGCTCACAATGAAACTGCACCCTTGTTGTTTCTCCTATTACCATGCAATAGAGTACAATTGCTATGGCTGGTGCTCTTTCAAATATCTCAACAATCAAATGCTTAATCACCAAGTGCCCCACCTAAATGTGTGGGAACTACAGTTGCATACTGGTAGCCCTGTATATGGATGTTATTGCACATCAGAATGAAGTAACATATATTTTTGATAATATAATCCATCATTCCCTGTTTAATGCTAATCTACCCAATATATAGATTATACCTAATCAATGGACCTTTTGGCCCCAAGTTTCCACATGATTTGCTCCTGATTTTTAGGAGCAACTGGTGGAGAATGGAGTATCTTAGAAATCGGAATTCTCCACATTTAAGTTTTCTGCAGTTCTAGTCAGGTAGAACAGTTTCACTTTTGAACAGAATTTTTTTCAAAAGGGGGCGTGTCTGGCCACTGACGCCTAATTTGAAAGTTTCCACAGTGAAAATGTACTCCAAACTAACTTAGAATGGAGCAAGTGAAGATTTTTGTAGGCTTAAAAAAAAAACCTTGTCTACACATTGGTGGAGGAGGAGGAGGAGGATGAGGATCGCAAGGGTTCAATAAACGAATTTTCACTGTTCCTGCAGCACTTTGTAAAATGGCCGAGTGCCAATGTTTCCTTCAGACAGCGCGAATGCGCATGGTTGCCGTCACGAAAAAAACTCATTTAAATTGTACCCACCCCCTCCTACTTACAAAATCGGCGTGAGTGGTAGGCTCCGCCCCCTGTGCGCCGCGCCAACCAGACATCGAGCTGCAAAGCGCTCGATAATAGCGTTTTTTTTTCAGGTGCCGTTTTCGGCGTGAAAAACAGGCGCCCAGCTCGGAGGGGCACCTGTTTTGCCACGTGTGGAAACTTGGGGCCATAGTTTCCAAATCTGAGCAATAGTCTTGTTTATATAAATGCCTAGTACAAATAAGCTGCTCACATTAAACAGGATTGAGGAAATATTTGACTGTGTCCAACCTAACTGCTGTTTCAAAAAAAAATGTTTTCGTTCCTGGAATGTGGGTGGCACTAGTAAGGCCAGCATTTATTCTCCTTGAGAAGGTGATGGTGAGCTGCTGCCTTGAACCACTACAGTCCATGTGGTGAAAATACTCAATAGTGCGGTTAGGGAGGGAGTTCCAGGATTTTGAACAAGCGACAATGAAGGAATGGCGATATACTTCAAAGTCAGGGTGGTGAGTGACTTGTAGGGAAATTTGCAGGTAATGGTATTGCCATGCACCTGTTGCCTTTGCCTTTCTAGTTGGTAGAGATTGTGGGTTTGGGAGGTGCTGTTTATGAAGCCTTGGTGAGTTTTTGCATTGCATCTTGGAGATGGTACATACTGCAACCACATGGGTCAATGGTGGAGGGAGTGAATGTTTAAGGTGATGGTAAAGGGTCCACAGCCAGATAGGGAATGGAAGACCAACAAAAGAGCAGTGCAAGGAAGGTAGTGTAGGGATCCCCTGCGGTTATCCCCCTGCAAAACAGATACACCGCTTTGAGTACTGTTGAGGGGTATGACTCATCGGGGGGGGAGCAGCAGCAGCCAAGTTCATGGTACCGTGGC
Organism: Pristiophorus japonicus; assembly: GCF_044704955.1. Lineage (NCBI taxonomy): Eukaryota > Metazoa > Chordata > Chondrichthyes > Pristiophoridae > Pristiophorus > Pristiophorus japonicus. Next base: position 76,631,668 of record NC_091980.1, on the reverse strand, counting down.
TGGCTCTGCTGCAAAGGAGGGCAGGAAAAAGAGTGGGAGAGTGATAGTGATAGGGGATTCAATTGTAAGGGGAATAGATAGACGTTTCTGTGGATCACTGTTATTCCAGTTAACTAGAAATGATCTACTTTGTGGGCTTAAAAAAAAATGTTGGAAATTACAAATAGCATCTGGGGTAGGTCCCTTGCAGTCGGATTCAGGTGAATTTATAATGGGGAACAAAGAAATGGCAGACCAATAGAACAAATACTTTGGTTCTGTCTTCACGAAGGAAGACACGAATAACCTTTCGATTGTATGAGGGGACAGTAGGTCTAGTGAAAAGGAGGAACTGAAGGATATCCTTATTAGGTGGGAAATTAATGGGATTGAAGGCTGATAAATCCCCGGGGCTTGATAGTCTGCATCACAGAGTACTTAAGGGAGTGGCCCTAGAAATAGTGAATGCATTGGTGATTATTTTCCAACAGGCTATTGACTCTGGATCAGTTCCTATGGACTGGAGGGTAGCTAATGTAACACCACTGTTTAAAAAAGGAGGGAGAGAGAAAACTGGTAATTATACACCAGTTAGCCTGACATCAGTAGTGGGAAAAATGTTGGAATCAATTATTAAAGATAAAATAGCAGCGCATTTGGAAAGCAGTGACGGGATCGGACCAAGTCAATATGGATTTATGAAGGGGAAATCATGCTTGCCAAATCTTCTGGAATTTTTTGAGGATGTAACTAGTAGAGTGGACAAGGGTGAACCAGTGGATGTGGTGTATTTGGACTTTTAAAAGGCTTTTGACAAGGTCCTGCACAAGAGATTGGTGTGCAAAATTAAAGCGCATGGTATTGGGGGTAATGTACTGACGTGGATGGAGAACTGGTTGGCAGACCAGAAGCAGAGTTGGGATAAACGGGTCCTTTTCAGAATGGCAAGCAGTGACTAGTGGAGTGCCGCAGGGCTCAGTGCTGGGACCCCAGCTCTTTACAAAATACATTAACGATTTAGATGAAGGAACTGAGTGTAATATCTCCAAGTTTGCGGATGACACTAAACTGGGTGGCGGTGTGAGCTGTGAGGAGGACACTAAGAGGCTGCAGGGTGACTTGGACAGGTTAGGTGAGTGGGCAAATGCATGGCAGATGCAGTATAATGTGGATCAATGTGAGGTTATCCATCTTGGGGCCAAAAACACGAAGGCAGAATATTATCAATGGTGGCAGATTAGGAAAAGGGGAGGTGCAACGCGACTGGGTATCATGGTTCATCAATCACTGAAAGTGGGCATGCAGGTACAGCAGATGGTGAAGAAGGCAAATGGTATGTTGGCCTTCATAGCTAGGGGATTTGAGTACAGGAGCAGGGAGGACTTACTGCAGTTGGACAGGGCCTTAGTGAGGCCTCACCTGGAATATTGTGTTCAGTTTTGGTCTCTAATCTGAGGAAGGATATTCTTGCTATTAAGGGAGTGCAGCGAAGGTTCACCAGACTGATTCCAGGGATGGCTGGACTGTCATAAGAGGAGAGACTGGATCAACTGGGCCTTTATTCACTGGAGCTTAGAAGGATGAGAGGGGATCTCATAGAAATGTATAAGATTCTGACGGGACTGGACAGGTTAGATGCGGGAACAATGTTCCCGATGTTGGGGAAGTCCAGAACCAGGGGACATAGTCTTCGGATAAGGGGTAAGCCATTTAGGACTGAGATGAGGAGAAACTTCTTCATTCAGAGAGTTGTTAACCCGTGGAATTCCTTGTCGCAGAGTGTTGTTGAGACCAGTTCATTGGATATATTCAAGAGGGAGTTAGATATGGCCCTTACGGCTAAGGGGATCAAGGGGTATGGAGAGAAAGCAGGAAAGGGGTAATGAGGGAATGATCAGCCATGATCATATTGAATGGCGGTGCAGGCTCGATGGGCCAAATGGCCTACTCCTGCACCTATTTTCTATGTTTCTATGGATGGGCTGCCAATCAAGCAGGCTGCTTTGTCCTGGATGTGTTGAGTTTCTTGTGGTGTTGCAGCTGCATTCATCCAGGTGAGTGGAGAATATTCCATCAGACTCCTGACTTGTGCCTTGTAGATGGTGGAAAGGCTTTTGGGAGTCAGGAAGTGAGACACTTGCCACAGAATACCCAGCCTCTGACCTCTTGTGACCATATTATTTATGTCTACGCATAATTAACTAGAGACATAATTCAGACGTCAATCAATTTCCCTCTTGCCTCACCATTTTATTAACCCTCTCCTGAAGACTATTATTAAATGTCAGCTTTGGCTCAGTACTTTTTCCTCCATCAGAAAACAAGGTGTTTATGACCCACTCCAAGACTAGATCATATAATCTTTGCTGTTTTATCAATGCACTAGGAATGCTGCATTGCTAAATGGCCAACTTTCAGATGATGCATTAAAATGTTCAGGTAACCATCAATGATCCTAATAGCACTATTGGGAGAAGAACAAAGTAGTTCTTCCAGTGTTCTGGTCAACATTTATCCTTAAGCTAACACCATCAAAAACTCTGATCATTTATCTCATTTCTGTTTGCAAGAGCTTACTGTGGTCAAATTGGTTGCCACATTTACTGACATAATGGCTACACTTAAAGTAATTCACTGATGAAGCGCTTTAGAACATCCTGGGCACGTGAGAGCTCTCGATAAATACGAGTTCATTCTTGTGCAATTATAGTAAATTGTACACATAATTAACCATAGAGACAGACCGACATGTTCGCACGGAGAGCAATCCTGTGTAGGGACCATTCCCAATCCTTGAATATCATTATAAATTAAGTTTCAAATCTAATGAACAAAATTGGCTGATGGAAAATTTCCTGTGATGGACTGCTGGATAGAGTTAAGTGAAACAAAACAATTAACTAATCCCCAGAAACTGGATGGATAAGCTCCCTTCTAGAAACAATCCAGCCCAAAGAGATAATTCCTCTTGGAGAGGAAATTTCCTCTGTCTGCTATTTGCAAAGGAATCCTAAACCTATCAATAAAGAATTAGTTTATAATTGCACCAAATAAATCTTTGCTCTCTTTCTCTATCCTGCTTTGATCTTTTAAAATATGTTAAGTGAACCAAGTTTTGTCTGACACATCTTTAGACTTCTGAGTCTTGAGTTGGTGAAAAAATGGACTTTGACTGTGGAAACAAAGGTTCTTTTTTTGTTGTGGGTCTCAACTCCAGTCGGGAAGCAGTTGTTTTATGTAGTATTTTGCAATATTGCTTCCGCCAAAATTTTTTTTAGCCGGATACCGGTATACTGGCATTGTATAGAAAACATCGTTTCAGTATCTACAAGAGGTGATCAATGTTTTCTTGATGCCTTCTCTTATGGTATATTCACTTTTCAAAGATTGAAGACTGACTGGTCTTGTGCAAGGTAGCAGAAGCTTTGGCACTATAGGACTTGCTCAACCTTGTAGAATATACAGTTACTCAGGTTCTGCCACCCCTTATTAACCAGAAGGGAATCCAAGATGTAAATATTTGGTCATGTACAAAAAAAATTATGCTGCTCACTAAATAACATCCCAGATCAGTTCTATGAAGGGTAATTGACCTGAAACATTAACTCTGTATCTCTCTCCACAGATGCTGCCTGACCACCTGAGTATTTCCAGCATTTTCTGTTTTTATCCCAGATCAGTGCATGATCCATTCATCCTGCAAAAATCGGTGTCTACCCAGTGATGTTCAATTGAATAGATCCTGGTGAATCAAAGATGTGCACTGAAACCCCACACAATAAAGCTGATTGGTTTTGCTAGTCAAGCCCATAAAACTATTGGGTGTGGAGCACACATTTGGAATCCTTAATTGGTGATGGAGTTGCTTCACAATGTGACCCCAAAAAAGATTTCTAAGATCTTATTTACATGTCACACACACCTTGTCATTTATGTGTGTGTATTTGTACATGTGATAATGAGGAAAAAAAATGTATGTATGACAATTAAGGGACAAGGGCTACATGAGTTGCAACATGATGATGGAGACAAAAGCACAAATCTGTTAGGGGATGCACAGCTAGTGAGTCAGCATCTGTAGATAGAAAATACAGGTCTGCCCAAAATGCCAACCTGTCTTCTGAACTGAAAACAATGATTAAAAAATGTATTTATATGTAGGGATGAAAGATTTGTCACTCCAGATCATTGTCGTGGTAGAAAGTAATTATTTGTGTCACGGAGGAGGAAATAAATTACTTCTATTTGCTATTAGTAGCAAAATTGGAAATACTGTATAGAGAATGCATTTATCAAAAATCTTCCTTCCTAGAACTCATTATTTTCATGTTAGAAATAATGTTCCTCAGACAGTGGGCCCAAGTTTCGGGCCGCGCCTAAAACGGCGCAGCCCGGACCTGGACGCCCGTTTTTCGTGTCACAAAGTGCGCCTAAAAAAAACTGTACCTATTCTCCCGCTCCCTGCAGGCCCTCTGCAGCTGGGCGCGGCGCAACACGAGCTGTAGGGGGCGGAGCCAGGTCCCTGCACTGAAAACATGTGCCGTAGCTCCAGACGCCCAAAACTATGGGAGGGGCCCGAAGCACGCAGCCCCTAGCCCTGGCCGAATGGGCTCACTGGAGCTGCGTGGATAAGGCTCCTCCCACCCGACCCGACCCCCCCCCCCCCCCGGCGACTCGACCTCTGCTGCCCCCCCGGCGACCCGACCTCCGCTCCCCCCTCTTTCCACCCTCCCCGACCTCCACGACTCTCCCCCACCCCCCCCGACTTTCGCGACTCTCCTCCCACCCCCACCCCCCGACCTTCGCGACTCTCTCTTCCCCACCCCCCCCCGCGACCCGACGCCATCTACCTGTAAATCCAGTCCGAAGTCTTTAGCCCGGCCGTTCAGCTTCCTTCTCTATCTCTATCTCTATCTCTATCTCTATCTCTATCTCTATCTCTATCTCTATCTCTATCTCTATCTCTATCTCTATCTCTATCTCTATCTCTATCTCTATCTCTATCTCCCCTCCCCACCCCCATCTCAGAAACAGAGAGATAGAGACAGACACACACTGGGGAGGTTGTTCCAGCATGCTGTTGGAGGACTCCCGGTGCTGCAGTCGGTAAGTAGAAAATGTTTTGTTTTATTTTTTAAAACATTTTTTTTTTTTTGATTTATTGATGTAGGCTCTTTATTTGTAAAACTGAAGTGTTTAATATTTGTAAACTTCCCTTTAAACCACACCCCCCCCCCCCATTCCCTACGCCTGATTTTCTAAAGTGTAGACAAGATTTTTTCGAACGTAAAAAAAATCTTCACTTACTCCATTCTAAGTTAGTTTGGAGTAAGTTTTCATTGCTGAAACTTTGAAAACAGGCGTAAGTGGCTGGACACGCCCCCTTTTGGAAAAAAAAATTCTGTTCCAAAGTGAAACTGTTCTAACTGACTAGAACTGGAGCAAACTAAATGCCAAGAATTCAAATTTCTAAGATACTCCGTTCTAAACCAGTTGCTCCAAAAAGACAGTAGCAACTCAGGCCAAAACTTGGCCCCAGTGTGTTGTCCTGCTGGATGATAGATTGGGGAGAGGATCCGCCCCCGCCCTCGTACCACCTTTCAATATCCACCGAGATGACCGAGTTGTTTTGTTTTTATTTTCAGGACCACATGCTGCAGATAATTAATCAGATTATGGATGAATGCATCCCCAATGAGCGACCAAATCGAGATTTCCACGTCAAGTTTCCAGATGAAGTTTTACAGGAACAATTAGGAGTTCAGCTGTGGTTTGCTGCTGAGGTAGGCCTCTGAGGTGTGGGTCTTCAGACAACAATATGATCATACACCCTTGCATAATTCCAGTTTGTAGATTGACAACTATTCCTGGTCAATCTGGCTTCCTGAGGGATAACTTGCTAACAGACAATTTGTGGGTGTTAGCTGTCGCTTATAATGATTACCTGTCCGTTAAATCGGCCAGTCACATTTGGACGAAATGGCAGGTTTGATTGCTATGCTTATCTATACTAACTGAAGCTCTTTGGAACCTGAACTAAGCTAAAAATCAAAGGCTAAGCACGAGTGTAAATAAGCAGGGTGTGGCTGGCAGTCTTTTATCTTGGCAGTTGGCAATCAAAGGCTAATGAGAAGCATTGAATAAGAAAAAAAGTTTTTTTTTGTTCTCTTTTTTTTTTTAAGCTAACTTCTACAAACAGATCATACATGACTTGCCCTGTCATGGCCCCTCCAATTTGGCTAATCTTGTGTAGGAAACAAAAAACAAAGTTGATACTTCCAAGAAGATAAAGTTAAGTAAAATTTCTCGCTCACCTCCACCTCCAAAGGCAATCAAAAAAAGCTCCAGGAAATCTATCGAATAATACAATCCACATTAGTTAATCCTGACTGGTAGCATTCCACAATTCAGTATACCATTTATCCTGTGGTATGTTTTAAAGCTTGTCTGTATAAAAAGATATCTGGCCAAACCAGTTTTAAAGTTATTCTTTCACGCCCATAAACAATTTTTTTTCATTTCCATGTGTATTTCTGGAGTCATAATGTTAGGGATAATCATCATCTTCTCCTTGAGGAAGGGAGAGGGTAGGGCATCCTCTCATCCTTAATTTAATTTGGACACTATTCAATGCACATGTGACCAGGAGATTCAAATAATGGATGAAGTGGGACCTCTCTCTTTCTTATCACTGCATCATAATATTCCTGCTGTATCTTTGTGTGAAGTACAGGTAATACTTTGATTCAGCAGCAGTCACAAAACTGTTTATTAAAAATCCCATTATTGCAGTATGCAGCTAACGTGCTATGATTTAACCAGTATTCTATCATGATATCAGCTCCATTAAATATTTTTATAGTTCACAGTAACTTTCAATTATGAGCAAACCACATTGAGAGGAAAAATATCTCTATACTTACGTGGAACATTTCTTCATCTGCATCAATTTGGTTCTGATTTAATTAAAACAAAAGATGAGAAGCCATCAGGTGCAGTCAGTATTTCATAATTTCCCTTCAGGTATCCAATGTGCAGATTATAATCGCTACCTAAAGCTGTGTTTTGTCGTGTTGATTTTATTAGTGGAAATGTGGGATGTGGGGAGAGCATAGGATTGTATTTGTCAGTGAGAGCAACAAAGGATTAACATACCTTGTCTATCTTTAGTGTTTAGTAGCTGGTTCCCTCGTCGAAGTGCATGAATCTGAAATGCTTCTGTTGCGTCCTCTGGCGGAAGATCTCCTGCGCAGTCTGGAGGAGGTGCGGTACCTTCTCCGGGAACAGTGCCTCTCTGATTACAGTGTCTATACAGATGACATCAAAGGAGCTCTTGTTCGGTTTGACCGGCTCTTTGCTGAGTTTGAGTTAAGGTAAGGAGGTAATAATAAAAAAAATAACACACAAACTCTGAGCCACAGGCCTTTGCAAAATGGCAGTTTCAACTTCTGTATGGAAATTAAGCTAAGATGGAGAATCTGATCTTTTCTTTGATCAAATGGTACAGTACCAGCTCTAGCTTGTCTATCTGTCTGCATTCTCAAGTCTACTGTGATGCTGAAAGTGGCTTTGTGGTAGCAATTATATTCCTTACACAACTCCGAATGGAAGTAGCTATTACCCCTGCTACTTAACAGAAGTGAAGCCACTCCATAATTTTCAGAGTAGCTTCATTTGCATTCCAATGTGTGGGACCTTTGTCAAGACCAGTAAGGGTTCAAAAGTGTGATCCAAATTAAAACATCAGTTACATATACAATGGGGGGAAAAAAAGACAAGAGGAAGAGTTTCTGCATTGTGCAGAATCGGCAAAATTGCAGCCATTTTGAAGTTTTTCCTCTCGTTTCCACACTCATTTGCATATCGCCGAATCCAAATTCTGCCATTCACCAGTGCAGTGATTTAAAACTTTGTTTTTTAATTTGCTTAAGCAAAAATATTTCTTAATATATTTAAGGGTGGTAACTAGTTGCAGTTTGATTGATTAATACATCTGAAAATGGGTTTATCACAAGAAGCAGCAATTTTAAATCGGTGTCAATCCACCACCTGTGAGTTACCTAATTTTAAATAACTGAAAATGACTTTGAAAAATATACAGAACCATATCCTAAATATATATTGGGGTACAGCAGTCAGTTTTAGTAAATTTACAAAAAACAATTTGTATTCAAAAGCTTTTAAAATGTTCCTATTAGTCCTTGCACCCAAAAGATCCAGCTTAATTTTAGAGCCTCCTCGAAGACCTCCTCTAACAAATGCAATTAGCGGAAACTCCCAATGGTGATTAATTCATCCTAGGGGTGTTGCCAATTTTATGGGTTTTGAGCGCGATATTTTTAAACTAGCACAAGATTGCGCAAACTCGAGTTGCACTGAATGTAATTTGCGCTTAAAGTTCCACAATCTTTTGTGCTGGTTATCGATTTCAGGTGAGTTGCGTCAAAAAAAACAGCACAACTCAATGGAAACTCTAGTCCATAATGGTTAGGCTTTTCTAAGTATGTGGAAAGGGAGGGTTAAATCTGAGATGGCTGACTACACTTTTTTTTTTCTGATTCCACCCAACAACCAACCATCCAAGAAAAGTAGAATATCTTTTAAATGGTGAGATTGGAAAATGTTGTTGTTCAGAGGAACCTGGGTGTCCTTGCACACACATCACTGAAAGTTAACATGCAGGTACAGCAAGCAATTGCGAGCAAATGGTATGTTAGCCTTTATTACATGGGAATTTGAGTATAAGAGTAAAGATGTCTTGCTGCAATTATATAGGGCCATGATGAGACCATACCTGGAGTATTGTGTAGTTTTGGTCTCCATACCTAAGGAAGGATATACTTGCTTACAAGCTTCAGACACTAATACATCAGGGAGGGGGGAGAGTTACCCTGGGGGACTCTGTTCCAGGAGGCAGTCACACTCCTTGGGTTAAATAATTCAAATTTGGTCTGTGACCAAGCACAGGAGGTTGTGACTGAGTGAGGCAGATATGGGGATCCAGAAGGTAGCATTGAAGGAGCTTCAGCCCTTGCACTTGTACAATAGATACAAGGTTCTTGTTCCCTGTGTGGATGAGAGCAGGGACTGCAAGAAGGATGAGCAAACTGACCACAGCACCATGGTACAGCCAAGTTGGGGGGAGTAAAAAGAAATGTGGTAGGGGACAGTACAGTTAGGATGATAGATACTGTTCTCTGCAGCCGAGAGTGAGTCCCAAAGGCTGTGTTGCTTGCCTGGTGCCAGGGTTAAGGACATCTCCTCTGGACTGGAGAAGAATTTGGAGTGGGAGGGGAAAAGATCCATTTGTCGTGGTCCACGTAGGTACCAATAACATAGGTAGGACAAAAAGAGGTTCTGCTAAGAGAGTATGAGCAGCTAGGGATTAAATTTAAAAAGCAGAACCACAAAGGTAATCTCTGGATTACTACTGGAGCCACAAGCAAATTGACACAGGGTAAATAAGATCAGAGGTGAATGTGTTGCTCCAAGATTGCTGTGGGAGAAATAGGTTTCGATTCATGGGGTACTGGGGAAAGACAAAGCTGTTCTGTTGGGATGGGCTTAACTTGAACCATGTGGGGACCAGCTTCCTGGCTAACAACTAGGGCTTTAAATTAAATGGTGGAGATGAGGGGAAATTTAAAAAGTCAAAGAAAGGAGAAGGCAATAGTGTGGGTCGCAATCAGGGTAATGATAACCAGAGTGTGACAGGAAGGGACAGAGCGTATAAACATGAGTGCACCATAAAGTAGAGTCCGAGTATGGAAAAATGGTGGCAAGATAAAATTAGAAGCTCTTTATCTGAATGCATGCAGCATTCATATTTAGATAGATGGATATGATCTGATAGCCCTTGTAGAGTCATGGTTGCAAGGTTACCAAGGCTGGGAACTGAATATACAGGGCTATTTGACATTTTTTGAAGGATGTGCAGGAAGGAAAGGGAGGTGAGGTAACTCTGGTTGGCAAAGGATGAGATCAGTGCAGTAGTGTGAAAATGATATTGACTCAGAAGATCAAGATGTAGAATCAGTTTGGGTCAAGATAAATAATAAGGGAAAGAAGCCACTGGTGGGAGTAGTCTATAGGCCCCCCAACAGTAGCTACACTGTAGCAGAGTATAAATCAAGAAATAATGGAAGCTTGTAAGAAAGGTACAGCAATAATCATGGGCGATTTTAATCATCTTATAGACTGGACAAATCAAATTGGCAAAGGTAGCTTTGGGGACGAGTTGATGGTGTATTCAGGATGGTTTCTTAGAACAATATGTTGTGGAACCAGCCAGGGAGCAGGCTGTTTTAGGTCTGGTAATGAGATTGGATTAATTAATGATATAGTAAAGGATCCTCCTAGGGAAGAGTGATCATAGCATGTTAGAATTTCAAATTCAGTTTGAGGGTGAGAAACTTGGGTCTCAAGTTAGTGTCCTGAACTTAAATAAAGGCAATTACAAAGGTATGAAGACCAAGTTGGCTAAAGTGGACTGGGAAAATAGATTAAAGTGTCCGTCTGTCCGTAGACCAGAGGATTGGGAAATTTTTAGAAAGCAGCAAAGGATGACTTTAAAAAAAAAAGAGAAGATAGATTGAGAGTAAACTAGCAAGAAATATAAAAACAGACGGCAAGAGCTTCTACAGGTAGTTAAAAAGGGAAAGTAGCTAAAGTAAGTAAACGTTGGTCCCTTTTTAAAGGATTAATAATGGGGAATAAGGAAATGGCAGAGACATTGAACAAATATTTTGTATCGGTCTTCATGGTAGACACAAAGCATCCCAATAATAGATAATCGAGGGGGGACTTAAAACTATCACTAAAGAAAAAGTACTAGGCAAACTAATGGGACTAAAGGTGGACAAGTCCATGGACTTGATGGCCTGAATCCTAGAGTCTTAAAAGAAGTGGCTGCAGAGATAGTGGATGCATTGGTAGTAATCTACCAAAATTCACTGGATTCTGGAGAGGTCCCAGCAATTGGAAAACCACAAATGTAACTCCCCTATTCAAGAAAGGAGGGAGACAAAGCAGGAAACTATAGACCAGTTAGCCTAACGTTTGTCATTGGGGAAAATGCTAGAGTCCATTATTAAGGAAGTAGTAGCAGGACACTTAGAAAGTGATAATACAATCAAGCAGAGTCAGTATGATTTTATGAAAGGGAAGTCATCTTTGAACGATTTGCTAGAGTTCTTTGAGGATGTAATGAGTAAGGTGGATAAAGGGGAAACCCTTATCCCCCTTGTTTGTTTTGGATTTCCAGAAGGCATAGATAGAGGATTGGCTAACTAACAGAAAACAGAGTCTGGATAAATGGGTTATTTTCAGGTTGACAAACTGTAACTAGTGGGGTGGCACATGGATCAGTGCTGGGGCTTCAACTATTTACAATCTATATTAATGAATTGGACGAAGGAACCGAGTGTAATACAGGCTGAGCATCCAGAGTTTCGAGGTTCGGACACTGGGCCAATCCATGGTGGGGTCATCCAGAATCCGGAAAATGTTCTGAAATCCGGACATTTTTTAAACCGATTACCACTGAGAGGGGGAAACCATGCCCCCCCCCCTTTACCTCAGCCCAGGTGTTTGCAGATTCGGGACGTCTGAAAGATGTTCCAAAATCCAGAAATACCTGAAATCCAGAATGGTCTTGGCCCCCGAGGTTTCCGGATTGCGGACGCTCTATCTTTATAACCAAATTTACTGATGATACAAAGATAGGTGGGAAAGCAAGTTGTGATGTGAAGAGGACACACAGAATCTGGAAAAGGATATAGGTAGGTTAAGTGAGTGGACAAACATTTGGTAGATGGAGTATAATGTGGGAAAATGTGAGGTTATCCACTTTGGTAGGAAGTATTATTGAAATGGAGAGAGACTACAAAAAGTTATGGTACAGAGCAATTTGGGGATCCTTGTACTTGAAACACACAAAGTTAGCATGCAGATACAGCAAGTAATTAGGAAGGCGAATGAAATATTGGCCTTTATTGCAAAGGGGATGGAGTATAAAAGTCTTGCTACAACTGTACAGGGTGTTCGTGAGACTACACCTGGAGAACTGTGTACAGTTTTGGTCTCATTTAAAGGATATAGTTGCATTGGAGGCAGTTCAGAGAAGGTTCACTAGGTTGATTCCTGAGATGAAGAGGTTGGCTTATGAATAAAGGTTGGGCCTATACTTATTGGAGTTTGGAAGAATGAGATGATCTTATTGAAATGTATAAGATTCTGACGGGGCTGGACAGGGTAGATGCAGAGAGGATGTTTCCCCTCATGGGGGAATTTAGAACTAGTGGACATAGTTTCAGAATAAGGGGTCGCACATTTAAAATGGAGATGAAGAGGAATCTCTTCTGAGTGGTGAATCTTTGGAATTCTCTACCCCAGAGAGCTGTTGAGGCTGGGTCATTGAATATATTTAAAATAGAGATAGGCCTATTTTTGAACAATAGGAGTCGAGGGTCATGGGGAGCAGGCAGGACAGTGGAGTTGAGGCCAAGATCAGATCAGCCATGATCTTATTGAATGGCGGAGCAGGCTCGAGGGGCCAAATTGCCGACTCCTGCTCCTATTTATATTATAGAAGGATTGCAACGAAGGTTTGCCAGGCTGATTCCTGGGGTTGGGGGAGGCAATTGTCTTAATGAGGAGAGATTGAGTCGACTAGGCCTATATTTTGTAGAGTTTAGAAGAATAAGAGATGATCTCATTGAGGCATACAAAATTCTTACAGGGCTTGACAGGGTAGATGCAAGGAGGATGCTTCCCCTGGCTGGGGAGTCGAGAACCAGGAGTCAGTCTCAGAATAAGGGGTCAACCATTTAGGACTGAGATGAGGAGAAATGTCTTCACTCAGAGCATGGTGAATCTTTGGAATTTGCTACCCCAGAGGGATGCAGAAACTCAGTCATTGAACATATTCAAGACAGAGATTGATAGATTTTTGGATATTAAGGGAATCCAGGGATATGGATATAGTGCAGGCAAGTGGAGTTGAGGTAGAACATCAGCCATGATCTCATTGAATGGCTGAACAGGCTCGAAGGGCAAAATGGTCTACTGCTCCTATTTCTTATGTTCTTAACTGTATCTTGGGCTTTGTACATTGTGTGTGTGTACATTCTCATCCTTATTTTCAATTCCCTCCATGGCCTCATCTCTCCTGATCTCTGTAGTCTCCTCCACTCATCCAGCCCCCACCCCCCCTCCCCCACCCTGAGATATCTGCGCTCCTCTAATTCAACCCTCTTGAGCATTTCTGATCATTAAACCACTGGAAGCTGTGCCTTCTGTTGTCTAGGCCCCAGGCTTTGGAACTCCCTGCCTAAACCTCAACCCCTCTTTCCTCCTTTGTAATATCCACCTTAAAACTTACCTCTTTGACCAAGCTTCTGGTCACCTGCGCTAATTTCTACTTGTACAGCTCAGTGTCAAATTTTATATCTTTCAATACTCCTGTGAAGCACCTTGGGATGTTTCACTACATTAAAGTGCTATATGAATACAAGTTGTTGTGTGAAATACAGTCCTGTTGCATTCCTTTTTTTTTAATGTTTTGCTCTCTTTAATCTGAACATCAATGACACGGAGCAGGTGAAAAATTTTGATTACAGCAAAAGAAAAATTGTTCGAATTTGAGAAATCGGACCAAGTTAATTTTGCTTCTTTGCTTTCCTACAAGTGACATCGTGACATTATAAAGGCCCTAGAAGCAAAAGTTGAAATTCAGTCCATGAATCACAATGAAAAAGCATTGGGCAAAATGTATTTTATTTTAGGAGAGAAAAGCTGCATTGCACACCTTAGTGTTGTGTTTTATTGTGATTTTAGGTTGCATCATACACTTGGGAAACCTGTTTTACTATTTGCAACCAAACACCCTTTTCTTAAGTTTATAAAAGGAAATGATGTCTTGTAATATCTGCTTATATGCTAAACAATTTTACACACAAAGTTGCAGCTTGTTCTGAAATATAATCCTTTATTCCAGTTATGTTTCTGTGGTGGTTCCCATCAAATCTCCTGAGGAGCTTTTCAATCAGCAGCAGATTATTGTACTCTTCTGTGAAACTATAGATAGGTTAGTACCTCAATTGAATTTTCATGTTCCTTTGCATAAATACACCTCCATCTCTTTTTTTAAGCTCTCACAATTGACTGTGTCTGTGCTTAGTCCAGATTGTCCTGCTGAATGTCCAGATGATTCTGAATTCCATCGCTGTGCTTACTCTGACCCCATGAGTGGGATAGTCTGGGATCTGTGAACACAGTCACCAGCAGATAGTAAATTCCTTTTTGTAGAGTGGAACTAATGCAGGAGGCATACTGAAGGGTTGCACTCTAACTGACCATTCTGCTTTCCCTGGCTCAGTGTTGTGGTTTAGTGAGGAAGTGCTGCACCGTCGGAGGTACCATCCTGCAGATGAGACATTAAACAGAGGTCCATCTACCACCTCCTGTCTCGTGGCACTATTTAAAGAACAGCAGGAAGGTTTACTGGCCAACTGATAGCCTTCAACTAATATCACCGAAAATAGTTTATCCAATTTATCTCATTGCTATTTGTGGAGCTTTGCTGAGTGCAAAATTTGCTGCCACGTTTTCCCACAACAGTGACCACAGTTCAAAATAAAGTACTTCATTGGCTGTGAATCACTATGGGACATCCCGAGGTCAAGTTATTTCATTTCTGTTTTATTTTGTTTTTGGCATATTGTCTGTTATGTATTTAACCACTTATAACCTGCATCACGCCTGACCACCAGAGGGCCTACCTGTTGGAGTCCCAAGGGATCCCAGCATCCCTTGGGAGCAGTCTATAAGCAGGCCACCCACGAGGTACCTGCACTCTGGAACCTTAAAGGAGCTAAAGTCACACTTGCTCATTATACACAATACTCAGTCTCACCATTTATTATGAGTGTAACAGTCTGGACATTGAAAGGGATTACTCTCGGGTACCTTTACAAATCTCCATGTGCTAATTCCATTCTGTTTATTGTAAATTTATGTTGGAATAATGTGTACAATACTTAACATTCCAACAGTTTCATTGTCCATTGCTTGCCCAATTGCATAGCTGATCTGGATGTCTCTAATGTGTTAACTCCATGTTCTGCCTCCCCATTTTAGATTTTTATAGATATTTGGTATGCTTACAATACATAGAAACATAGAAAATAGATGCAGGAGAAGGCCATTCGGCCCTTCGAGCCTGCACCACTATTCAATAAGATCATGGCTGATCCTTCACTTCAGTACCCCTTTCCTGCTTTCTTTCCATACCCCTTGATCCCTTTAGCCGTAAGAGCCATATCTAACTCCCTCCTTGACTATATCCAATGAACTGGCATCAACAACTCTGCAGTAGGGAATTTCACAGGTTAACAACTGAGTGAAGAAGTTTCTCCTCATCTCTGTTCCAAATGGCTTATCCCTTATCCTTAGACTGTGTCCCCTGGTTCTGGACTTTCCCGACATCAAACATTCTTTTTGCATCTAACCTGTCCAGTCCCATCAGAATTTTATGTTTCTGAGATCCCCTCTCATCCTTCTAAACTCCAGTGAATTCAGGCCCAGTCGAACCAGTCACTCCTCATATTAGTCCTGCCATCCCAGGAATCAGTCTGGTGAACCTTCGCTGCAATCCCTCAATAGCAAGAACGTCCTTCCTCAGATTAGGAGACCAAAACTCAACACAATACTCCAGGTGAAGCCTCACCAAGGCCCTGTACAACTGCAGTAAGACCTCCCTGCTCCGATACTCAAATCCCCTAGCTATGAAGGCCAACATGCCATTTACCGCCTGCTGTACCTGCATGCCAACCTTCAATGACTGATGTACCATGATACCCAGGTCTCGTTGCACCTCCCCTTTTCCTAATCTGCCGCCATTCAGATAATCTGCCTTTGTGTTTTTGCCCCCAAAGTGGATAATCTCACATTTATTCACATTATAATGCATCTGCCATGCATTTGCCTACTCAGCTGTTAGATCTCTTAATTTTCAATGAAATGCGAACTCCAGTTGTAGTTTTAATGTAACTTTATTCTGGCAGCAGCAACAAGCTTCTGGCATTAAGCCAGGCCTTTGTCCTTCTGAGACCACATGGCTGTACTTATACCTGGTTCAATTTACAGAAAATAACTCTCCTTCTTTGACCTTATTGGCTCAATTGATAGTCTGTTAACCTTTTAATTGGCTCGCTACCCAAGGGTCCTAAAATGTCAAGTTGATTGATGACTTAATGCAATGTGCTGAGTTGCACATAGCAGCTTTGACTTTGGGTCTGTGAATTTTCACAAAACTGCAGCCAGGCTGCGGAGCTTTAATTCTCTATCACAGCTAACCTGTCCAAGTCCCCCTGCAACCTCTTAGTGTCCTCCTCACAGCTCACACCGCCACCCAGTTTAGTGTCATCTGCAAACTTGGAGATATTACACTCAATTCCTTCATCTAAATCATTAATCTATATTGTAAATAGCTGGGGTCCCAGCACTGAGCCCTGCGGCATTCCACTAGTCACTGCCTGCCATTCTGAAAAGGACCCTTTTATCCCGACTCTCTGCTTCCTGTCTGCCAATCAGTTCTCGATCCACGTCAGTACATTACCCCCAATACCATGTGCTTTAATTTTGCACACCAATCTCTTGTGTGGGACCTTGTCAAAAGCCATTCGAAAGTCCAAATACACCACATCCACTGGTTCTCCCTTGTCTGCTCTACTAGTTACATCCTCAAAAAATTCTAGAAGATTTGTCAAGCATGATTTCCCTTTCATAAATCCATGCTGATTTGGACCGATCCTGTCGTTGCTTTCCAAATGTGCTGCTATTTCATCTTTAATAATTGATTTCAACATTTTCCCTGCTACTGATGTCAGGCTAACTGGTCTATAATTACCTGTTTTTTCTCTCTCTCCCTTTTTTTTTTAAAAAAGTGGTGTTACATTAGCTACCCTCCAGTCCATGGGGACTGATCCAGAGTCAATAGACTGTTGGAAAATGATCACCAATGCATCCACTATTTCTAGGGCCACTTCCTTAAGTACTCTGGGATGCAGACGATCAGGTCCCAAGGATTTATCAGCCTTCAATCCCATAAATTTCCCTAACACAATTTCCCACCTACTAAAGAGATCCTTCAGTTCCTCCTTCTCACCAGCCCCTTCCTTCGTGAAGACACAACCAAAGTATTTGTTCAACTGGTCTGCCATTTCTTTGTTCCCCATTATAAATTCACCTGAATCTGACTGCAAGGGACCTACGTTTGTCTTCACTAATCTTTTTCTCTTCACATAAAGAAACATAGAAACATGGAAAATAGGTGCAGGAGTAGGCCATTTGGCCCTTCTAGCCTGCACCGCCATTCAATGAGTTCATGGCTGAACATGCAACTTCTGTACCCCATTCCTGCTTTCTCGCCATACCCCTTGATCCCCCTAGTAGTAAGGACTTCATCTAACTCCTTTTTGAATATATTTAGTGAATTGGCCTTAACAACTTTCTGTGGTAGAGAATTCCACAGGTTCACCACTCTCTGGGTGAAGAAGTTTCTCCTCATCTCGGTCCTAAATGGCTTACCCCTTATCCTTAGACTGTGACCCCTGGTTCTGGATTTCCCCAACATTGGGAACATTCTTCCTGCATCTAACATGTCTGAACCCATCAGAATTTTAAATGTTTCTATGAGGTCCCCTCATTCTTCTGAACTCCAGTGAATACAAGCCCAATTGATCCAGTCTTTCTTGATAGGTCAGTCCTGCCATCCCGGGAATCAATCTGGTGAACCTTCGCTGCACTCCCTCAATAGCAAGAATGTCCTTCCTCAAGTTAGGAGACCAAAACTGTACACAATACTCCAGGTGTGGCCTCACCAAGGCCCTGTACAACTGCAGCAACACCTCCCTGCCCCTGTACTCGAATCCCCTTGCTATGAAGGCCAACATGCCATTTGCTTTCTTAACCGCCTGCTGTACCTTCATGTCCACGTTCAATGATTGATGTACCATGACGCCCAGGTCTCGTTGCACCTCCCCTTTTCCTAATCTGTCACCATTCAGATAATAGTCTGTCTCTCTGTTTTTACCACCAGTGGATAACCTCACATTTGTCCACATTATACTTCATCTGCCATGCATTTTCCCACTCACCTAACCTATCCAAGTCACTCTGTAGCCTCATAGCGTCCTCCTCGCAGCTCACAATGCCACCCAACTTAGTGTCATCTGCAAATTTGGAGATACTACATTTAATCCCCTCATCTAAATCATTAATGTACAGTGTAAACAGCTGGGGCCCCAGCACAGAACCTTGCGGCACTCCACTAGTCACTGCCTGCCATTCTGAAAAGTACCCATTTACTCTTACTCTTTGCTTCCTGTCTGACAACCAGTTCTCAATCCACATCAGCACACTACCCCCAATCCCATGTGCTTTAACTTTGCACATTAATCTCTTGTGTGGGACCTTGTCGAAAGCCTTCTGAAAGTCCAAATATACCACATCAACTGGTTCTCCCTTGTCCACTCTACTGGAAACATCCTCAAAAAATTCCAGAAGATTTGTCAAGCATGATTTCCCTTTCACAAATCCATGCTGACTTGGACCTATCATGTCACCTCTTTCCAAATGTGCTGCTATGGCATCCTTAATTGATTCCATCATTTTACCCACTACTGAGGTCAGGCTGACCGGTCTATAATTCCCTGTTTTCTCTCCCTCCTTTTTTTTAAAAAGTGGGGTTACATTGGCTACCCTCCACTCGATAGGAACTGATCCAGAGTTAATGGAATGTTGGAAAATGACTGTCAATGCATCTGCTATTTCCAAGGCCACCTCCTTAAGTACTCTGGGATGCAGTCCATCAGGCCCTGGGGATTTATCGGCCTTCAATTCCATCAATTTCCCCAACACAATTTCCCGACTAATAAGGATTTCCCTCAGTTCCTCCTCCTTTACTAGACCCTCTGACCCCTTTTATATCCGGAAGGTTGTTTGTGTCCTCCTTTAGTGAATACTGAACCAAAGTACTTGTTCAATTGGCCTGCCATTTCTTTGTTCCCAGTTATGATTTCCCCTGATTCTGACTACAGGGGACCTATGTTTGTCTTTACTAACCTTTTTCTCTTTACATATCTATAGAAACTTTTGCAATCCGTCTTGATGTTCCCTGCAAGCTTCTTCTCGTACTCTATTTTCCCTGCCCTAATCAAACCGTTTGTCCTCCTCTGCTGAGTTCGAAATTTCTCCCAGTCCTGGGTTCGCTGCTATTTCTGGCCAATTTGTATGCCACTTCCTTGGCTTTAATACTATCCCTGATTTCCCTTGATAGCCACGGTTGAACCACCTTCCCTTTTTTATTTTTACGCCAGACAGGAATGTACAATTGTTGTAGTTCATCCATGTGGTCTCTAAATGTCTGCCATTGCCCATCCACAGTCAACCCCTTGAGTATCTATAGAAGCTTTTGCAGTCAGTTTTTATGTTCCCAGCAAGCTTCCCCTCATACTTTTTTTTTTCTTCCCCCTCCTAATTAAACCCTTTGTCCTCCTCTACTGAATTCTAAATTTTTCCCAGTCCTCGGGTTTGCTGCTTTTTCTGGCTAATTTATATGCTCTTGGATTTAACACTATCCTTCATTTCCCTTGTTAGCCATGGTTGAGCCACCTTCCCCATTTTATTTTTACTCCAAACAGGGATGTACAATTGTTGAAGCTCATCCATGTGATCCTTAAATGTTTGCCTTTGCCTATCCACTGTCAACCCTTTAAGTATCATTCACCAGTCTATTCTAGCCCATTCACGTCTCATACCATCAAAGTTACCTTTCCTTAAGTTCAGGACCCTAGTCTCTGAATTAACTGTGTCACTCGCCATCTTAAAGAATTCTACCATATTATGGCCACTCTTCCCCAAGGGGCCTCGCACAACAAGATTGTTAATTAGTCCCTTCTCATTACACATCACCCAGTCTAGGATGGCCAGCCCTCTAGTTGGTTCCTCGACATACTGGTCTAGAAAACCATCCCTAATACGCTCCAAGGAATCCTCCTCCACTGTATTGCTACCAGTTTGGTTAGCCCAGTCTATATGTAGGTTAAAGTCACCCATGATAACTGCTGTACCTTTATTGCACGCCTCCCTAATTTCTTGTTTGATGCTGTCCCCAATCTCACTACTACTGTTTGGTCTGTACACAACTCCCACTAGTGTTTTCTGCCCCTTGGTATTCTGCAGCTCCACCCATACAGATTGCACATCATCCAAGCTAATGTCCTTCCTTATTATTGTTAATTTCCTCTTTAACCAGCAATGCTACCCCACCTCCTTTTCGTTCCTGTCTATCCTTCCTGAATGTTGAGTTCCCAGCCTTGGTCACCCTGGAGCCATGTCTCCATGATGCCAGTTATATCATATTCATTAATTGCTGCCTGTGCAGTTAATTCAAGCATCTTATTACGAATACTCCTCACATTGAGGCACAGAGCCTTCAGGCTTGCCTTTTTAACACTTTGCCCTTTTAGAGTTTTCCTGTAATATGGACCTTTTTTGATTTTTGCCTTGGGCTTCCCTGCCCTCCACTTTTACCTTTCTTCTTTCTATCTTTTGCTTCTGCCCCCATTTTACTTCCTCTGTCTCCCTGCATTGTTTCCCATCCCCCTGCCATATTAGTTTAACCCCTCCCCAACAGCGCTAGCAAACACCCCCTCGGACCTTGGTTCTGGTCCTACCCAGGTGCAGACTGTCTGGTTTGTATTGGTCCCACCTCCCCCAGAACCGGTTCCAATGTCCCAGGAATTTGAATCCCTCCCTTCTGCAACACTCTTCAAGCCACGTATTCATCTTGTCATTTATGTAGACAAGAAACAAGAGGTCATCCAGACACTGACCCGGGGGCTCCACTCAATAACTGATACTCCACTCTTAGGAATATTGTACTTTTTTTTTAACCAACTTCTTATCCAGTTGCATGATCCATCTTGTATTCCTATGGTTTTTAGTTTAATTAATATTTCATTTTAACTTTGTCAGAAACTTTCTGAAGTTCAAATAAACTTATCATGGGGAATTCTACTAATATATTTGTAATGCCATCAAAAAGTTGAAGTTTGGTCGGCAAAATGTTCCCCTTGTAAATTAATGCTAGCTGATTCTTACTAATTTGCTGCCATGCAGCTGCTACTCCAAGCTTATTCCTAAATGGTTCCCTTTATTTTACCTGTTAATGTTAAGCTTGTAGTTGCCCTGGGTGAGATTTGAAATCCTTATCATAGGCAGTCCCTTGAAATCGGAAGACTTGCTTCCACTCTAAAATTGAGTTCTTGGGTGACTGAACAGTCCAATATGGTTGAAATCCTTAGAACTATTAGCGACACTTGATTCTATGAAATGTTTATTGATCCAATTACCTGTTTTTTTTTTTACTTGGATTCAAATGTCACTGTACTAATTATAAATATAGAATTCACCATTCTTACTGCATTTAGGTATGGCTTTTCGAGATAATTTCAGACTTAATATGTCAAATGTCTTCTTCTCCACCCCCACTGCAGGGCATTGAAGCTGGGTTACTTGACGCAAGAGATGATTGATGGCTTAGAACCTGTGCTGATGTTTACCATTCCCCGCCTTGCTATCATTTGGTAAGAAGCTCCATTTTCATGAGCATTTGGCATCTTATGGAAATACTAACCTAGTGGAGGCTGTTGTGTGTGGAGGGTGTCAGAATGAGATTCTCATGTTTGTTTTCATGAAAGCTGGACCTAAAATGGAAACTGCCAAACTTCTAGTTCTTTGATCTCATTCAGAATGATTGGGTAACCATTGACCGTTTCATTTCTGCGATCTGGAATACAATCTAGTTCACATTAATGGGAATGGAATGCCAGTTATCAAACGCTTGATTTTCACTTCCACAATGGAGATGAAAACATGGCGGTTTCTATAACTGGCAGCTGATCCGCAATCAGTGGCAGTTTTACGCCCAGGGGGAAAGTTGAAAGACTCCTGCCTGCTATTTGGCATCTTTTATTTTTGTGAGACAAACAAACTGTTACACAGTTTGACACTATAGTAAAACTAAAATGATGCCAACTGTTCCCATCCAGCTGACCATAGCCAGAGCATTTATTTTCTATTTCTAGCGGGCTGATTATCTATCCAGAAGGTCCCCTCAACCTACAGCAGCGACCGGATGACATGTCGAAGCTTTTTAAACCTTTCTATGCCCTCCTGCAAAAAATAAGGTAAGGGGCACGTTTTCTGTTCTTGAAGACCTTGATTCTTTACATAAGTTAGGGCAACAAAAAATGCTAGATATGTATAGCTGGCTGATTGATTGGCATCTGAAAGAGAGACTGGCTAATGCGATGCGTGACTCCGTGAAAATTGGCAGTCAGGCTGGAAATGAATGTGGCCGATATCTGTGCAGTCATGTTTTTGAAGTGCGCTTAAGTCTGATCCCCAATCTATTTTCTTTTTAACGCTGTTGACAACCAGGTATCTTGGCAGAACAGCTTACCTGAGGCCATCCTGTTCCCTATGCATTCACTGTGAACTCTCTAGCCTACACTATTCTTAGTACCTGGAGATCAATCCAAAGGTGTTCTCTATTTTAAAAATAAATTACCAATAAAATTAGTGGCAGGGCCTCTGCTTGTTCAGCGCATGAACTTCCACAACCCTCTGGCATAGCAAAACAATCCTGTCCATTCCTAATAACCCCTTGAGTCATAACAACTTGAAACCTTGATCACTGATCAAGCTCTCTCGGACCACTTTCTCAACTCCCTCCTTTCATATTTCCCTCATACAGCTCAAACCCCATCACTTTCACTTTCTGGGGGTGGGGGTAGTGCGTGGTTAATTCCAGCGTTTGCTACCTTTGGCCTGTCATGTGATGCCTCCATTGATCTTCATGACTGCCTCATCCCCATTAGATCATGGTCACTCGCACCCATCGCTCAATCTTGTAAAATAGTCCATTCCACAGCCTCATGTTCATGGGCTCAAAAGTACCTGATGTGCAACTGGGCCTGGAAGTTCACCACTAAATCTGGCTTGAAATTATCAAGATTTAGTGTTGCTCCATTTCCCTGATTAAATCTGCCCAGAAGCAACTGCAAACTGATATTGTTCACTAATGGCCATCTCCGCCATTTTTTTTTTTTACTCCCTTTCCCATTTAGACACTTCATTGTCTGTAAATTCTATAAATTTGTACTTGTCCAAATGGAAGGCCAACCACAAAAGAACTATAGTATCTGATCCCTCTTCCTCCCTCCCTCTTTTTCTACCCCCTCTCCCGCCCCCCCTTGAATGCAACCTCTGTTCCTTCGCTCTATTACAGACTATTAACAGATTTTGAAATACTGGAAAGCGGTGTAAAATAGCCCTCACTATGCAAAGAACATAATAAACCAGGACTAGATGTAAATGAATTTGAACAGAAAAGGAATTTGAAAGACAAAGGGTTGAGTCAAAATTGAAGGCAAAATATGTGAGGGACACCTAGGATAATCCATCACGTGTACAGTGACTAAGTTGTTTGCTTACCATGCTGGCTTCTGATTTGGGGTTCAAACCACCAAAATTGTGTTTTTAAATGACTGACTAAAGAGAGAATATAAATATGTTTTGATCCATTCAACCATTTTGCAATCTGATTACTTTCTTTTGCTCCTTCATGCTGCTGAAAGCCAACAGAACTGTTATTTAACAGATAATTTGAAGTGTAAACAAGGTGATTTAAGTTTATGCCTATGAAAGTATGCTGCTTCAAGCTAGTAATTGTTTATAAATTTGATCATTTTATTAGTTTTACTGTAAAATGAACACCTTATCTTAATTTTCCACCTTATCCCTAGGGACTTACTTTATGTACTCACAGAAGACGAACTCTCTCTATTAGAAAAGAGCCTATGTGCTGCAGAATCTGAGGATTTCCTCAATGCTCACACAATGTTGCCCAGCCTTTCATCCCTTCAGAACAGCACATTGAATCATGAGGTGCACGACGAAGCAGGTGGGGTTTCACCTATACAACAGGATTCAGAGGAACTCGACCAGTTAAAGTTGATCGTTCACCAAGAAACCACTGAGGCATATTCTCAGCTGTCTACCTCCAATGCATCCAATTCACTCAAGCAAGCGCCAAATGAAATAATAGGTTCTTCGGAAGCTTCTAACCTTAGACTTGAGAGAGAAAATGAAATGTGGGGACAAGAATTTGGATGGGGCACCAATGACCGCACTCTGGAGAATGCACACAATCAAAATGAAACTATCTTGGGGGATAGTCCCGAGTCATCTTTATCTAATTCTACTGACAGCTTGGCCGATTCCAGTGTCATTGAGCACTTTACTGTTGCAGAAAATGACCATCCAGAATTGGTCAGTGGGCTTGAGACAACAGGAGCATCTACATTTAACCCCATCCAAACTCATTATTCTACTGTCAGTCCAGATAGGAGCTGTATACCAACAACTTCTGAACAAGACCATGTTGCCCATTTGATAAATGCTGACTGTTCTGGTGAGCATACTCTGAAACAGAAGTCTGGGGCTTCACTTGGACTTGCTCCAAGAAAAGATGAAGAGCATATGGAAGGAATTGAGGAGCAAAGTGAAATGAAAGGCATCAGCTGTGAAATGACAAACCTGCACAACTCTGATGGAAGAATCTCAAATACTTCCATGGTGCCTGAAGATTCAAACATGAATAACATCAGGTGAGTGGATTAGAGGTTTAGGACATTAGAACTCTGTCATACCTGTAAAGAGTTATGGATAGCTCCAAAGAAATTTTAAGACCAGATAAAGTTTGTTTAGGTGAATAGTTAGGTTTAACCATAAAATATTTTTGTTTCTTTCCTGTGATGTCAGCTGCAATAGAGCCCAAAGGAAATTAACACTCCGCAAACACCACATAAGTAAAATCCAGCAGACACCTCATAACCTAATGGTAGTTTGGTTTTGATTCTGGCCAAAACCAGTATGTAGAAGCACTAAGCGCACTTGTTATTTCATTGCTGCATGTTTTCCATTGCTTGTGGGAAGGGGGAGGGGGAGGGGAGGCGGGGTGGCATCATAGAATGTGTTTTGGAATTCAAGCAATTAATGGCAAAATTTGTTGTACCAAGTGGCCAATTCAAAAGTGAATTTCAACCTAGGTATGTATTTCAGGTCTAATCAAGGTGTTGACTCTTTACAAGAGAAAACTCTTGCTTGGGGGTACAGGCTGGAGAAATGTATTATATATTTTAAGAAACTCCTTCAAAACACTCAAGCTATCTCGGGCATAACTCCTGAAGGGTAGCCAACCCCAAAAGAATCAAGCAATCGATCCCCTCAAGCAAATAAACTTTCCTTTTTTGGGTCTAAGAGATTCTTCTACATTGGACCCAAGTTACCCAGAATGGGAAACCAGTGGGGGAACAGGAAATAGTCTGATCTTCCTGGACACCACTGGTGAATCAGTTACATCTTCCTCCACTTCTGGTTTACATGACTCTTAACATTTTTCCTATCATGGTTGTGACCTCTTCCTATTAATAAATTGAGGGCAAGCAAAATGGTCCAACAGCATCCTTTTGTTTAACAGGACCAGTTCTTTAGAACAATCCATCAGCATGTCGGGCAGCTTTTGTATTAAGTTAGTTGTTGCATGACTGTTGAGCCAGACAGCAGATTCCGTTCAGCTAAAAGTTAAATCTTTTTTCATTTAATCATTTTGAAATCGACAAAAGATTTATTGATTGAAACCCCCAGAAGGGAAAATCCCAGATATTAATTAATTCATTACCAAAACACCCAATAAATTTTGCAATAGGTGATCGTTATTCACTTCTGAAAACACTGGTCACATTGTCAGAATTTTGTTTGAAATCAAATTAGGCACTTTTATTCACTGATTTGTGTACTTTGCTGGCAGAGTGTCTGAAGGAGAAAATGAGTCTCGTATCGTAGATCGAGAAACAGTAAAGCATGCAGTGCTGGCTGTGAGAGCGGTAGTAAGGGAGGAAATCCGATCGCGGTACCGCAGCAGTAGCGACATGCTTCATCGACTCTTTGTTTGTATCTCAGGTATGTCACTCAGGAATTTAAGGCTGCACTGCTGGTTTTAGGTCACAAAGTCTTCTGTAAAGCTTTTTTATTTTAGAGATGTGATATTGCAGCATTAATGTGTGGTGCCATAAACTGCTAAGAGACTCTCTGATTTTCACATCTCTCATTCCACTGACCTGACTGTGGCCATGTTGTCGTAAATGGGATGATGGAAAATCTGAGTTGGTTCTATGCACTACCTAATGGCGCTGGAGATTGGGAAACCTACCCATGACTGTTGTGGTGTAGGGAGACTGGGGAATAGGTTATGGTAGCTTTGTGCTTGTACTACTGGACTACCAAGCCAGATATTGTGGTTCAAATGCCACTGTGGCAAGTACAATAATCTGATCATTAGTGGGCTAAAAAATTACCATGAAAGCTGCCGGATTATCGCAACAACTCACCTGGCGCACTAATGTCCATCTCTACTCAGTCTAGCTTGTATGTGACTCTGCTCCCACACTGTGCTTGACTCTTAATGCCCTCTGGACAGTTGGGGTTGAGTAAACATTCAGGCTTATCAGAATCCACCACATCCCAAGAACAGTTTTTTTTTCAAATGGAGGTATTCAATTTTCATTTCTAGCCAAAGCTAGAAATGTATTGTGATTGGGAGTCAAATAGTCAACCACTAGCTTGGGAATATGAGCACAACGTGTACAGCCCAAGGCCCAGCAGTATCAGGCAGAGCTAACGCGATCTTTATTTAAGGAGAACGTTTAATGAAGCAGTAGACCCAGTAAATGTGTCTGCATCATAGGAAACACTTTAAGGAAATTACCACCCCACCCCCATTATATCTATTGTATTTTACTTTAAAATACATTTCGATCCCATTTTAAATACATTTTTTTTTAATGTTTCAGCTTGCAGCTTTTACCCAAAGAGTGGTAAGAATGTGGAATAGTCTTCGACAAATAGTTGGTGCAAAGAGCATAGATGCATTTTGGAGGAATATAGATAAGCACACGAGGGAAAAAAGGATCAGAAAGATGTGCTGATGGGGTTGGATGAAGAGGGGTGGGAGGAGGCAAATGGCACAGAATGTTTCTGTGCTGTTAAGTCTGTGGCTGGAGTTTTTACTTGGAGATCTAGTTTTTCGGGGGTGGTGGTGGTGATTGTGGTTGGTGGGAGGGGGAAGGTCTACATTTCCCCACAAGCTGTGGAATTTAACTCCAGACGATCCCCACCCAGAAGTCAGCCTGATTGACGGGCTGTTTTCCAGTCGGGTGAGCATAGCTGGACAAGAGGCTGCAACCACAAGTAGGTCTGATTTCCCCGGCACTGGGTGGGGGGGCGGGGGGGCGGGGGGGGTGGTCTGATGTTGAGTTTTGGGGCCCAGGAGGAAGCACTCCTACTCCTCCTGGCCCACAAGGAGTGCTCCACGAGGCTGTCATCACCACTGGGATTCCTGAGACCGACCAGTTAAACCTGCAAAGTGGGTTAATGCCAAGGCTTACAGCCTCGTTATTATATTTAAAGTGCCAACCTGCCTCCTGGGAGCGGGTTGGCTGCTTTCTCCCTGTTTCGCCTCCATTAAAACCAGAAGTAGGGGGGTGGGGGTTGGGATTCAAATTTTTCCCACCCGAACCCAACCCACCTGTTTTTTGGGCGATTAAAATTCCCCGCCCCCCCCCCCATGTAAATATGTAACTATCAAATAATCTTGATTTCAGAAGCTGTGTTTAGAACATTTTTGAAATTTGTTTCTCTTGTGAAATGTAGTTTTGAAACCCATAGTCCAGGTGTTTTTCACTCACTAATACAGTGACAATAGCTGGAATGGGTCACTAGGGAGGGTGGTTCAAGGTGGGACACTGGAGGAACATAGATCAGCACACGGAGGGAAAAAGGAATGGGATATGCTGGTTGGTTTGGATGAAGAGGGGTAGGAGGAGCCGATGGCCTGTTTGTGCTGTCGATTCTATGGCTAGATTTTCTTTTTGGAGTGGAGTGGGGGGGGGGGGGAAAGAGAGAGAGAGAGAGAGAGAGTCTATGTTCCCCCACACGCTCTAGATGCTGTAATGGGAAAATTATGGTTATTATCCTGAAAAAAAGAGGTAAAAAGTACTGAAGGACCTTCATCATCCAAATCAGTCTTGACTAGTATTTTTACTTTGTGTACATTAAATAATCTCCTTATTCATCAGGACTATGATTCTGTTTGGAACAGGTGTAGCAGACCAACTTCAGACTAACTTTGCAGGAGACCTTCGGCGGATTTTAAAGACTGTCTTCGAGATTGCAACATCAACACCAGAAAAGAATGAGAACGTTATGGACGAGGAAGCGGGTATACTGCATTTCACTTTGCGTCTGCATGCAACAGATCAGCCATGATCTTATTGAATGGTGGAGCAGATTCAAGGGGCCGAATGGCCTACTACTGCTTCTATTTCTTGTGTTCTAGGACTTCACTTTTCACTTGCCTGTCTGGATTGTAATCTTAAAGGTTAAAAAGACAAAGAGCATACCAGGTGACCTTCTCGGCACAAATCTCAATGAGTTTATGGCCCTAACTATCTGTAGCGCCTCTAGAACTTTGATTAATAAGACTTTAAGAGACCAGCTGTTGCATGTTACTGAAATGGATTCAATTTTGTATCAAACCTCACTAGTAATAAGAGGAAGAAAACATGAAATATCCTGCTGACAGGAGACTATGCATAGTGGAGATGCCTGGAGTGGCCACTTGAAGAGGTTATATAGTGGGGCACAAAGGTAAATCCCTGGAGTATCTCCGCTCTCCCATTGTGCAGGTGGAGGAAAATTGGGGAAGTCATTGCCAAAGATATAGTGCAAAGATGAGCAGTTCTATGGGGAAGCAATCACAAAAATCACTGCTCAGATACTGAACCTCTGCAAAATGCAACATTCTACATATATTGTGGTCTTTTTCAGTAATGAAATTCAGTACTAACTATTAATTTCAAAATAGAAATCCTTTGTGCATTATAATTGTTTCTCTTTCTTTGCCTTTGCCTCTTGCAGAAGAGGAGCATGTTAATCCAGAGCCTACCTTGGAAGATTGTGTGCTGTGTCAGGAATCTCATTCCCACTCATCTAGAACTTCCAATTTAAATAGTACCAAACTAAAAGGTATAGCAAATGGCTATTGTACAGGTCAAAATTATAGTTAGCTAAAAATTAAATGTTTTAGTTGTAAAATTATTGGTGAGCTAAGTTTCTATTAAGGTTAATATTCATCTTTATCTGATTACTGGCTAAAAATGTGTTCCTAAATTTCATCAGTTATTTCATTTCAAAAAGTCTTGATGCATACAAATTGTTCACCATAATTATGCAACCAATGATTTAAAAAGTACTAGCTGCCATAAATGGATGTCAGTCAAGAGACAAGTTGTGCAAATCTTCATTTCTTCATCATAGGCAGTCCCTCGGAATCGAGGAAGACTTGCTTCCACTCCTAAGTGTGGCCTGCCCAGCGGATCAAGTGTGGTCAGTGCTTCAATGCTGGGGATGTTGGCCTGGTCGAGGACGCTAATGTTGGGGATTTGTAGGATCTTGCGAGACATTATTGGTGCTATTTCTCCAGCAACTTGAGGTCTACTGTACATGGTCCGTGTCTCTGAGCCAAACAGGAGGGCGGGTATTACTACAGGCCTGTAGACCATGAGCTTGGTGGCAGATTTAAGGGCCTGGTCTTCGAATACTCTTTTCCTCAGGTGGCCAAAGACTGCATTGGTGCACTGGAGGCGGTGTTGAATCTCGTCCATGTCTGCTCTTCTTGATAAGAGGCTCCCGAGGTATGGGAAATGGTCCATGTTGCCCAGGGCTGCGCCGTGGATCTTGATGACTGGGGGGCAGTGCTGTGCGACGAGGACAAGCTGGTGGAGGACCTTTTGTCTTACGGATGTTTAGCATAAGGCCCATGATTTCGTACGCCTCAGTAAATATGTCAACTATGCCCTGGAGTTCAGCCTCTGTGCGCAGGCGCAGGTGTTGTCTGCGTACTGTAGCTCGACGACAGAGGTTGGGGTGGTCTTGGACCTGGCCTGGAGATGGCGAAGGTTGAACAGGTTCCCACTAGTTCTATAGTTTAGTTCCACTCCAGCAGGGAGCTTGTTTACTGTGAGGTGGAGCGTGGCAGCGAAGAAGATTAAGAAGGTTGGCGCGATGACATAGCCCTGTTTAACCCAGATCCGGACGTGGATTGGGTCTCAAATGGATCCATTGGTAAGGATCATGGCCTGCATGTCATCGTGGAGCAGGCGGAGGATGTTGACAAATCTTTGGGGGCATGTGAAGCGGAGGAGGACGCTCCATAGTTGAGTGTCAATGGCCTTTTGTAAGGTCGAAGGCGGCCATGTAAAAGGGCTGGCGTTGTTCCCTGTATTTTTCTTGCAGCTGTCATGCTGCAAAAATCATGTCAGTTGTGCCCCATAGGGGACGAAATCCGCACTGTGACTCTGGGAGGTGCTCCTCGGCCACAAGGAGAAGACGGGTGAGGAAGACTCTTGCGACAACTTTCCCAGTGGCTGAAAGCAAGGAGACTCCTCTGTAGTTGCCACAGTTGGACTTATCCCCCCCTTTTTTTTTTTAAAGATGGTCACAATCACTGCATCTCTGAGATCTCCCGGCATGCTCTCCTCCCTCCAGAGGAGAGATGAGGTCATGTATTCGCGCCAACAGTGTCTCTCCACCATACTTCAGTGCCTCAGCGGGGATTCTATCTGCTCCCGTAGCCTTGTTGTTCTTGAGCTGTCTTATGGCTTTTCCTACCAGTGTTGGGGTTTTATTGAGGTGGTGGCGAGTAGCATGCTGTGGGATGGAGTGAAGAACCCTCGAGTCAAAGACAGAGTCTCGATTGCGAGATCTTCGAAATGCTCCTTCCAGCAGGCCCTGATGACCTCTGTATCCTTGATGAGTGTTTCCCCATTCTTGGCCAACAGTGGGGTGGGACCTTGGGTGTTTGGACCGTAGGTGGCCTTGACTGCGATGAAGAATCCTCGCACATCATGGTTGTCTGCCAGCTGCTGTATCTCCTGTGCTTTCTCCATCCATCTGTTCTTTAGGTCCCGGGTTCTTTGTTGGACCTCAACCTTGAGCCGTCTGTAATGCTGCTTTGCTGCTCCCGAGTTGGGTTTTTGTTCATTTCCACATCCATTGATGGAAGTATTTAGCACTCTAGTCGACTCTTGCACTTTTACAAGGATGTTTGTACAAATACTATTTTTTTTTCTCAGGATTTGTGTATACATTTTCTGCATTTCTCCTCCTCTCTGGGTCTTTGGTAGACTTGGAGCTCAAAGTTTTCAAATCCTATTTCCTGCTCCATTGAGGGTAAAATTTCTTCATTTGACCTTCACCAAACACATCCATGGAAGAATTTTCTTTGAAATTTGTTGTCTTTTTCTGAGTTACCGTTGGTTAACTTTTTAACACAAGATTGTCTTCAGCAGTCGGCACATAAATTTCATCCAGCTTCCCTTCCCCACACTCAAGAGGTTGCTCCTGTAGATCATCCTGAAATGTGAATCTGAGTTGAGAAGACCAAGTCAGAAGAAGGGCAAATTATTTGTATGTCAGCAGAGTGGTCCATTTTCAGCTTCTGTAGAATTCATGTAAATTGTTTTTCTCCCATTACAGTGCCCCCAGAGTGGATTGCAGACTCTGCCTGCAACCAATGCATGTCTTGTAAAGCACCATTTACAATTGTCAGGAGACGGCATCACTGCAGGAACTGTGGAAAGGTACAGGATTTTAAACATTGGCATGTAAAATTATGATCAAATGTCAGGAGTTGTTTACAAGCATACTTGCATCAAGGATTTTTACTGCCTTCACTGTCAATGGTTTCAGCCAATGTTCTACATCATAGGAGTGACATGTTAATTGTTTATTTAAGCCATTTGAACTTGGTTTTACTACCTTTTTTAATTCCACCAAAATACTGTGCCGCCTTTTGCTTCACTGTTGTACATGTGATATACTTAGTGATCAGTTGTCATTTCACTTAGATTGGTTGAAGTGATAGAAACCATGTGGTTGCATTTTAATTCAGTTTTTTTTTTCCCCTTCATAATTTGAAAAAATAAGGCTCTTGGCAAAAGGTAAAAGTATGCCCTTGAGCTGAAATATGTATCTTTCTGCTACTTTAAAGGCACATGTTTTTCTTTCCCTCCTTGAGTCTGACACCATACTCTGATCAACATGTCAGCAAGTGACCCACTCCAAATGGTCATTGAGAGATGTCTTCTGATTTGACTACCCTTCCCCAGTCCTTTTTAGTGAACTGCCTTACCTCCTCATTACTGTCCGATTGAGATTATGTCTTGTCATTTGGAGTGTTTGCAAGCCAAACCCTTTGTGTAACACTACAATGAGGAGCATCAACAAAATATGTCACTGGGCCACTGTTACTGACGACTGAAAGGATATAGGCAGTACAAGGTTTGTAATCAAATCAAATACAGTAGTACACAGCATCCACATGTGATGGCAATGTGGATGTTGGAAAGTATATGCCTCTTTTTTTTTTTTTTGCTGACAAGATTGTTTTTCAAGAATTGGTGTCTATTTTATGAAAGAACTTGGAGGGGACAGTGAAACAAAGGAAACCACTGAATGGCACTGATCATAGCTCACAGGCACAAGTACATGAGCGGAGTGCTGTGACAAGTGCACTTGACAACTTGTTGATATGTAATGTGTGTATGTTAGTACCAAGAACCAGAAACTTTTATTCTGTAAGGAACAATCTTTGGACTCTGAACCAGAATACCACGGCCAATTATTTTTAATCCTTTCTGGCTACAATTTAATGCACATATTGCTATTTAGAAATTTAGTTTTCATATTGATTTGTCTCAGAAACATAGAAAATAGGTGCAGGAGTAGGTCATTTGGCCCCTCAAGCCTGCACCACCATTCAATATGATCATGGCTGATCATGCATTTCAGTACCCCATTCCTGCTTTCTCTCTATACCCCTTGATCCCTTTAGCCATAACGGCCATATCTAACTCTCTTTTGAATATATCTAACAAACTGGCTTCAACAACTTTCTGTGATAGAGAATTCCACATGCTCGCAACTCCTGAGTGAAGGAGTTTCTCCTCATCTTGGTCCTAAATGGCTTACCCCTAATCCTTAGAATGTGACCCCTGGTTCTGGACTTCCCCAACTTCCGGAACATTCTTCCTGCATCTAACCTGTCCAATCCCGTCAGAATTTTATGTTTCTATGAGATCCCGTCTCATTCTTCTAAATTCCATTGAATATAAGCCTAGTTGATCCAGTCTTATGTCAGCCCTGTCATCCTGGGAATCTGTCTGGTGCACTCCCTCCAATGGCAAGAATGTCCTTCTGCAGATTAGGAGACCAAAACTGTACACAATATTCAAGGTGTGGCCTCACCAAGGCCCTGTACAACTGTAGTAAGACCTCCCTGCTCCTATACTCAAATCCTCTCGCTATGAAGGCCAATGTGTCATTTGCTGCCTTCACTGCCTGCTGTACCTGTGTGCCAACTTTCAATGACTGATGTACCATTCACTAATCTGTCACCATTCAGATGATCTGCCTTCCTGTTTTACCACCGAAGTGGATAACCTCACATTTATCTACATTATACTGCATCTGCCATGTATTTTCCCACTCACCTAACCTGTCCAAGTCACCCTGCAGCCTCTTGGCATCCTCCTCACAGCTCTCACTGCCACTCAGCTTAATGTCATCTGCAAACTTGAAGATACTACATTCAATTCCTTCATCCAAATCATTAATCTATATTGTAAATAGCTGGAGTCCCAGTACTGAACCTTGTGGTACCCCACTAGTCACTGCCTGTCATTCTGAAAAGGACCTGTTTATTCCTACTCTTTGCTTCCTGTCTGCCAACCAGTTCTCTATCCACATCAATACATTACCCCCAATTCCATGTGCTTTAATTTTGCACACTCATCTCTTGTGTGGGATCTTGTCAAAAGCCTTTTGAACGTCCAAATACACCACATCCACTGGTTCTCCCTTATCCACTCTTACTAGTTACATCCTCAAAAAACTCTAGAAGATTTCTCAAGCATGATTTCCCTTTCATAAATCCATGCTGACTTGGACCGATGCTGTCACTGCTTTCCAAATGCGCCAGTACATCCTTAATAATTGATTCCAACATTTTCCCCACCACCGATGTCAGACTATAATTCACTGTTTTCTCTCTTTTTTAAAAAGTGGGGTTACATTAGCTACCCTCCAGTCCATAGGAACTGATCCAGAGTATATAGAATGTTGGAAAATGCCCACCAAAGCATCCACTATTTCTAGGGCCACTTCCTTAAGTACTCTGGGATGCAGACTATCATGCCTTGGGGATTTATCGGCCTTCAATCCCATCAATTTTCCGAACACAATTTGCTGACTAAAGGATTTCCTTTAGTTTCTCCTTCACACTAGATCCTCGGTCCCCTAGTATTTCCGAAAAAGTATACACAAATAACCTATCAGTGTATATACAGGAATTTGTCTTAAAGCAATCTGTAGTATTTAATTTAAAGTTTGGCTTTGCAGGGACACATTGGAAGTTTCACAGCAGACAAAGAGAAATATTCTACTTCCCTGCACTGTTGTCCTTCACCGTCAGGATGATAGATCTGCTGGAAAAGCTCAACCTCCACTTTCTTGTTTTGTTTCAGATCTTCTGTTCCCGCTGTTCCTCCCAATCGGCACCATTACCTTGGTATGGACAGATGAAGCCAGTCCGTGTCTGCACGCACTGTTACACATTTCACCTCACTCCCTGCTACTCCAGTACATCTGCATGCTAACCTGAATTCCAAGCCAGTGAGTCTCGACAGACTTGCAAAGAGACAAGCAATGGAATAAACCCATGGTAATTGTCGGGAATTTGATCCTAGTCAATACAGGAGAACCATCTTCGGACCATCATTACCACAAACTATTGTCCGCAGTCCAATTTTTGTAGTCTCAATCCAATGTACTATCTCTGATCCTAATGCAAATCTATAAAGAACAGCTGTTGTCAATTATTTCTGGAGCGCTCTCTGGTATAAAGGATGTGCTTGGTAACTCAGGTTATTTAATGACTACTGTGTCAATGAATCCTTCCCACTTGGTAAAGAGAATCGGCAATTCCTTTTTGTATGGTTTTAAGGTAGGGAATCATCAAAGGACCTACATTTTCTGAGTATTTGTTTGTGTCGACATACTTCGTTTCTATAAATTGAAATTAATGCATATGGGAAGGAAAAGATCCCGAATATGTAAAACTTCATTAAATCTGACGAATGCGGGATGGCATCAAATCTTCCTCGGCTCAATTGGTATCTTTTGTTGTAGCCTATAGTTCGAATGGGCACACAGATCCATCTGGATAGTCCAGCTTGTTACAATTGCAGTGAAGCAGGCTGGATTGTTAACCCCAGGTAAACGGCATTAGAACAACGTACTGCTAAAGCAGGTACTTCTGTGGCAATTGTATTTTGATGCCCCCAAAATAACTTCTATACAAATTTTAAAAATTAA
This sequence comes from Pristiophorus japonicus, assembly GCF_044704955.1. Classification (NCBI taxonomy): domain Eukaryota; kingdom Metazoa; phylum Chordata; class Chondrichthyes; family Pristiophoridae; genus Pristiophorus; species Pristiophorus japonicus. Next base: position 76,596,067 of record NC_091980.1, on the reverse strand, counting down.
GAGTACAGAATAACATCTATTTAATCAGTCTGGAGAATTGGGTTTTGGCGCACTATGTATTGATCATACTAGCAGAAAGGAATGTCTGAACATAAGTTTGTTGCCAAGGGCAAAAATCAAAAAAATAATTATGCATTCTTTTTGCTCCTGTGAAATTTATGTGTAAATTTTCAGTAATCTAATTTTGAAAGCTCTTAGCAGTAAATTTTGGCACTTAATATCTGAACACTGAGGTTGGAAGGAAGAGGTTATTGAGGGTTTGGTCTCCTTTTGCTCATAATTTCACTGAAATTAATTTCTGGGACTTGGCTAGTCTGTAGTTCAGGTGATATGGTAATGTTTGTACATACTGATGCACTCAATCACTAATGCATTTATGTTTCCATAACTGTGTACTCCAGTGAAACACCTATAACTAGCCAATTAATGAATTTCAGCCTTTGTTGATATAACTAACCACTTTTGTCAAATGAGCATTCTTCAAGGTTTTAATTGATAGAATGCAGATGAGATTCCCCACCCATGTATAGTTTAGAAGTGATCACCACATAAAAATACCTTGGATCATATTGTCGCCACTCTATTGCTCAGCTTGGCACATCTTTGGCGTCCTCCCTGTTCTCCAAAGTGAAATGTGGACCGAATTAAATGGCTGATTAAACTTTTCTAAACTTTCAAGATTTGTGTAATGAATGTTGGACACAGTGTTGAATAATTTACTTTGCACTAGCTTGTACTTGAGTTCAGGCCACGGTATGTAAATTGAGTCATCAAAGTTGTGTTACAGATCAATGATGCATATTAAATTTGTTAAATTGATGCTATACTGTATGTGAACATATAGTTAGCTTTCCAAAAACCATGCTGCAATTGCATTGGAATTACATTTGCAGTACATCAATGTTTCAATTGAAACTCTAATTGCAAGTTTTGTTGTGTACTCTGCCATATATCCTTGTATTTCAGGAAAAAAAATTGCACTTTTGTACAAATGATAAACTGGATGTGCTGAGAGATGTTTACTGAAAGTCAGGGGAATGTTCTATTTTATTTTGGTTAATGCACTGTATGTATAACCTTAGACACTAATCGATTTGGAGTCCTTCAGCCAGTGAAAACTTCTTAAATTGCAATGAGAGGTTTCACAAAACAAATGAATGTAATTTTAAATTGTGACTGACATGTAACCTTCAATGTCTTTTTTTTTAAATGAACAATGCTGAATATATTAATTCCCCATTGCTCAGTCTAGATTTCCTACCGTGTAAAATTGGAGGAACATGCATACAGAGACCTTAAAGGGAACAAGTCATGGATTAAAGTAATATTGGGTTTATGACCTTTTGGAAATGTTTTACATTCAGATAGAAACTCTGCTGTTTTTTCTTCTGAAAAGTGCCAGCTCTGACCTAGGTTGTTGAGGGAACACTGAATTGTTTACCTCACTTCAACTTTGCCAACTGACCTTAATTGTTATCTCCAAGCTGTAGTGCAACATCTGCAGTTACATTTTGTTAATGCTCTTAATAATTACCAAGATGTGCTGTTACATACCTCAAACCTAATATTTTGCACACTAAACTGAACATGTTACAAGAGGCTGCATTAATCCCATTTGAGTCTGTGGCCCAGCAACTTTTTCACAGCTTCAGGCCATCTGGGTTATGGGGGAAGCTAGTTCTAGGATAAACTCTCGCCATTCCCTGACAGTGTGATATAAAGTATTTGTTTTAATTGCTCATGTATTTAGGGAATAACAACTGTTGGAAAGACGGGAGATTTCGTTCATAATCATCGCTCTATAAATATTGAATGTCTCTTCCTCCTTCCCATAATTTTTAAACTTTCACTTTTCTAATAACTTTTCTTTTTGGATTACTTTAAAGGGAGAATGTTATATTCCCCTTCCCCAAAAAACCTATACCAGTGTGCATGGCTATATATTTTATCACAAGTCTTAAGTAATAATATGAGTTAAGGTGACCCCAACCAAGAAGCATCCAGTGCTTCTATAGGGTGATAAATGCCTTGCCTATAAAAAGGTGAACTGCATGTTGGCCTGCACTACAGCTGAAACCTACAACTAGAATGGTATAGAGCATACAAATGAGCTCATTATCTTTATAATCATTTATAAAATGCAAAGAATGACACCTGTTAGCTTCTCAGCATTTGTCTCAAACATATTTGTATATTGTAACTTTTCTTCAATTCATGTTTTCATTTTTTTGTATTAAATACAATTTAAATGAATCTTCGCTGCTTTCAAATAAAATGTATACAAGATATCCTTAATGTGCTTGCTTTCTTTCAATTCAGTGGTATTGCATATAGGATTTGCTCTTATTGAATTGGATTGTCCATGTTGGAAAGTGGTGATGTGAGCAAATCCTTGACTAGTTTTACAGTAGGTGGTGAAATCTACTTAGTTTTTAATTATTCATTCATGGGATGTGGGTGTTGCTGGCAAGGCTGGCATATATTGCCTTTTAAAGTGGTGGTGAGCTGCCTTCTTGAATCACTCTTGTCTGCTTTATTGACTGCAAGAAGTCAGCCATTTGACTTTTTGCAAACCACTCTTTCTACACTGAGTTTTCAGTTACAGCATTAAGTTCAATTGGCAAAATGGTTAACTAAAAAATAATTCTAAGCATAAAAATCCAAATGCCTGGGGAATGAAGTGAGCCAAGTGGAGAATGTCACTCGGAGTACCTTGAGTATAGTAATCACAACGCAAGTTCTAGATTAGTTATGGAGAAGGAACAACATAGAATTAAAAATACTGAACTGGATGAGGGCTAATTTCAGTGAGGGATCTGGCCTGGGTAAATTGGACTCCTACTGGCAGGCAGATGCACATTGGGCAGCCTTTAAAGGGAAGATGGTTCAGGTACAGTCTAGATACATTCCCACAAGGGAAAAAGGAGGGCAAGCAAAGCAAGAGCTCCTTGGATGATGACAGTTAGTAGGATGAAGCAGAAAAAGAGGGCGTAAGACATATCAGCTTGATAATACAAGGGCGAATCAGGCTGAATATAAAAAGTACAGGGAACAAGTGAAAAAGCAATAAAGGGGTATCAAGACAGTATGAGATTCGATTGGCAGCTGACATAAAAGGCAATACAAAGATCTTAAAGGCATATTAACAGTAAAAGGGTAGTCAGGAGTGCTGAGGCCAATTGGGGACTAAAATAGAGTTCAATTGTTGGTGGGAGAAGACATAGCTGAGGTACTAAATAAGTACTTTGCATCGATGTTTACCAAGGAAGAGGACTTGGCTATGGTAAACTAGGAGATTGCCAAGGTACTGGATGAGATTAAAAATAGAGGAACTACTAGGAAGGCTGGCAGTACTTGAAGTAAAATGGGATGCATCCTAGATTGCTGAGGGAAGTAAGGGTGAACATTTGGAATTTCAACAACTTGTATTTATATAGCGCCTTGAATGTAGTGGAACATCCCAAGGTGCTTCACGAGTACTATGAGAGAAAACATTTGACACCAAGCCAACAAGGAGAAATTAGGGCAGGTGACTCAAACTTGGTCAAAGAGGTAGATTTTAAGGAGTGATTTGAAGGAGGAGAGGCAGAAGGGTTTAGGCAGGGAATTCCAGAGTTTAGGGCCGAGACAGCAAATGGCACGGCCATCAATGGTTGAGCGATTTATAATCAGGGATGCTGACAGAGGGCAGAATTAGAGGAGTGCAGACATCTCTGGGGAGTTGGAGGAGATTAGAGATGGGGAGAGGAGAGGCCAAGGAGGTATTTGAAAACCAGTATGAGAATTTTGAAATCGAGGCGTTGCTTAACCAGCAGCCAATGTAGGTCAGTGACCACAGGGGTGATGGGTGAGCGGGACTTGGTGCGAGTTAGGACACGGGCAGCTGAGTTTTGGATCATCTCTAATTTCGGTAGCGTAGAATATGGGAGGCCAGCCATGAGTGAGTTGGAATAGTCAAGTCTAGACATGGATGAGGACTTCAGCAGCGGATGAACTGAGGCACGAGCGGAGACGGGCAATGTTAGAGATGGAAATAGGCGGTCTTAATTATGCTGCGGCTATGTGGTTGAAAGCTCATTTCAGCGTCAAATATGACACCAAGGTTGTGAACCGTCTGGTTCAGCCTCACTCAGAAGTTGGGGATAGGGATGGAGTCAGTGAAAAAGGGTTCATTTGCGGGGACTGAAAAATGGCTTCGGTCTTCCCAATATTCTATTGGAGAAAATTTGATAAGCAGCCTGACAATTTAGAGACCGAGGAGAAGTCGAAAGAAGTGGTGAGGTGGAGCTGGATGTCATCAGCATACATGTGGAAAAGGATGCTGTTTTCAGATGTCACCAAGGGGCAACATGTAGATGAGAAATAGGAGGGGGCCAAAGATAGATGCTTGAGAACCTACAAGGGAGCAAGCTCTCTTAGATCTGGTCCTGTGTAATGAGACAGGAAAAATAAACTATCTCCTAGTAAAAGATCCTCTCGGAATGAGTGATCACAGTATGGTTGAATTTGTGATACAGATTGAGGGTGAGGAAATTGTCAAACGAGCGTACTATGCTTAAACAAGGGACTACAGTGGGATGAGGGCAGAGTTGGCTAAAGTAGACTGGAAACACAGACTAAACGGTGGCACAATTGAGGAACAGTGGAGGACTTTTAAGGAGCTCTTTCATAGTGCGCAACAAAAATATATTCCAGTGAAAAAGAAGGGCGGTAAGAGAAGGGATAACCAGCCGTGGATAACCAAGGAAATAAAGGAGAGTATCAAATTAAAAACCAATGCGTATAAGGTGGCCAAGGTTAGTGGGAAACTAGAAGATTGGGAACATTTTAAACAGCAAAGAATGACTAAAAAAAGCAATAAAGGAAAGATAGATTACGAAGGTAAACTTGCGCAAAACATAAAAACAGATAGTAAAAGCTTTTACAGATATATAAAATGGAAAAGAGTGACTAAAGTAAATGTTGGTCCCTTAGAAGATGAGAAGGGGGATTTAATAATGGGAAATGTGGAAATGGCTGAGACCTTAAACAATTATTTTGCTTCGGTCTTCACAGTGGAAGACACAAAAACCATGCCAGAAATTGCTGGTAACAAGAATGTGGGAAGGGAGGACCTTGAGACAATCACTCACTAGTGGGGTAGTGCTGGACAGGCTAATGGGACTCAAGGTAGACAAGTTCCCTGGTCCTGATGAAATGCATCCCAGGGTATTAAGAGATGGCAGAAGTTATAGCCGATGCATTTGTTATAATCTACCAAAATTCTCTGGACTCTGGGGAGGTACCAGCAGATTGGAAAGCAGCTAATGTAACTCCTCTGTTTAAAAAAAGGGGGCAGACAAAAGGCAGGTAACTATAGGCCAGTTAGTTTAACATCTGAAGTGGGGAAAATGCTTGAAACTATCATTAAGGAAGAAATAGCAGGACATCTAGATAGGAATAGTGCAATCAAGCAGACACAGCATGGATTCATGAAGGGGAAATCATGTTTAACTAATTTACTGGAATTCTTTGACGATATAACGAGCATGGTGCATAGAGGTGTACTGATGGATATGGTGTATTTAGATTTCCAAAAGGCATTCGATAAGGTGCCACATAAAAGGTTACTGCAGAAGATAGAGGTACGCGGAGTCAGAGGAAATGTATTAGCATGGATAGAGAATTGGTTGGTGAACAGAAAGCAGAGAGTCTGGATAAATGGGTCCTTTTCAGGTTGGAAATCGGTGGTTAGTGGTGTGCCACAGGATCGGTGCTGGAACCATAACGGTTTACAATATACATTGATGACCTGGAAGAGGGGACAGAGTGTAGTGTAAAAAAATTTGCAGATGACACTTAGATTAGTGGGAAAGCGGGTTGTGTAGAGGACACAGAGAGGCTGCAAAGAGATTTAGATTGGTTAAGCGAATGGGCTAAGGTTTGGCAGATGGAATACAATGTCGGAAAGTGTGAGGTCATCCACCTTGGGGGGGGAAAAAAACAGTAAAAGGGAATATTATTTGAATGGGGAGAAATTACAACATGCTGAGGTGCAGAGGGACCTGGGGGTCCTTGTGCATGAAACTCTTTTAGGATCCTTGTGCATGAATCCCAAATAGTTGGTTTGCAGGTGCAGCAGGTAATCAGGAAGGCAAATGGAATGTTGACCTTCATTGCGAGAGGGATGGAGTACAAAAGCAGGGAGGTCCTGCTGCAACTGTATAGGGTATTGGTAAGGCCGCACCTGCAGTACTGCGTGCAGTTTTGGTCACCTTACTTAAGGAAGGATATACTGGCTTTGGAGGGGGTAGAGAGACGATTTACTCGGCTGATTCTGGAGATGAGGGGGTTACCTTATGATGATAGATTGAGTAGACTGGGTCTTTACTCGTTGGAGTTCAGAAGGATGAGGGGTGATCTTATAGAAACATTTAAAATAATGAAAGGGATAGACAAGATAGAGGCAGAGAGGTTGTTTCCACTGGTAGGGGAGACTAGAACTAGGGGGCACAGCCTCAAAATACGGGGGAGCCAATTTAAAACCGAGTTGAGAAGGAATTTCTTCTCCCAGAGGGCTGTGAATCTGTGGAGTTCTCTGCCCAAGGAAGCAGTTGAGGCGAGCTCATTGAATGTATTCAAGTTACGGATATAGATTTTTAACCAATAAGGGAATTAAGGGTTACGGGGAGAGGGCGGGTAAGTGGAGCTGAGTCCACGGCCAGATCAGCCATGATCTTATTGAATGGCGGAGCAGGCTCGAGGGGCTAGATGGTCTACTCCTGTTCCTAATTCTTATGTTGAGGGGAGACCAGCGGTAACGATGCAGAGGTGGGAAAAGACATCATTGCAGGTGATTCTCTGGCTACGATTAGATAGATAAGAATGGAACCAGGCAAGTGCAGTCCCACCCTTTAACCTTTGGTGTACTTATTTTTTTTCTTCCAAGACGAATGAAGGAATGTTATATACACGTACACTTAAGTTAATGGCCCGATATAACTTTGTTTTCACTTGTCAAGGCTGTTGAGCTGTCAGTGTTTATTTTGAAGATGTTGAGCAGCTTTTGGAAGTTTTCTAGGTTGGTGTGCATGTTAAATGGCAAAACTAAAAGTTCAAATGATGAGGACTTGCTGTTCAAGAGGCAGCTGTATCCGAAGATGATAAAAGTATGTGTTACGTGGAATACATTGCTGGCACAAGCAGTGTGCACGCATTCACTGCAAACATCTAAAAAGGAGCTGGACGAGTTCCTGTTTGCACCATGGGGCTGAAATTGCGGTCGGAGACTTCCTGTGGGCAATTGCCTCCAACCTGAAACATTTCTACCTAGTAGTCCGGGAGGCGCTTGCGATTCCATTGGGGAGGCCTTCTCGTCCCGCACTCCGAAGCGCGCTCCTATCCTCCAGGTTCCCACGCAGAAGATGCAGTCACGTACCTACGAGTTCTCATTACTATTAATGGGGGGGGGAAACAAAAAACAGACCTCACATAATTAAAATTAAAGTTAATAAATATCCTGTAGGGAAAAAAATTAAGTTTTTTAAATTATTGTTAAATAACATCGTGGGTAGGATTTTTTTACAAATGTTTTTTTAATTTAATTTAATTATATTTATGTTTTTAAACACTTATGACTGTAAAAGTAGGCCAAGCGCCTGCTTTTTGAGGACAAGAATATTGAGGACATTTACTGGGCAAGTTTTATGGGTAAATACCGCAATCTTGCCCAAGCAAATGTCCTCGCTCCCGAGATGCGGATCAAGAGCGGAAAAGCCAGTTTTCAGCGCATGCGCATTGTGTGCTGAAAACCGGCTTTTCCGATGTCTTCTCGGGTCCGTAGAAACTTCAGACAGACGTGGGAAGATCGGGATTTCCAGGCCCATATAAAAAAGGTCGGTAGATGAATAGTGGTTAGTGTCACCAATCTCTGATTTCCTGCGGCTTGCTTTATCACCTTGAGGAATTTTCCAGCGTATTTCTCCAAATTGGTTTAAAGATTTTTTTCCTCCTGTTTTTTGCCTCTCATAGGAGATAGGCCCGGATTTTGCAGTCAGCGGTGACGGAGCAGCGCTTGTCGTTCACTATGTTGACAGCTGCCCACAAAGTTTTCGTGAACTTGAACATAGAATTGCTGTCAGAGCGTGTTTGATCCAGCAAGGAAGATGGGATTACAAGATTAGAGACAGACAGAAAAAGTTGTTAAATGTATTTTTTTTGTTACATCTCCACCAATGAGACTCCACAAAATTAAATTGTCAGAGCCAGAGAAGTTGTTTGGCAGCAATTATGACTAATCACACTTAACTTCATTGACACCTGCATGGACCAGCCGTAATGTTTTCTGCCGTGTTTAATGGATAACTAGCAACGATCTGATTCCACTGCTTTCTCTGAAGATTTTTTTTACTTTAATATAATACTTTTATCTTGTTGATAACAAACTCAGCTGTTACACTGCAATAAAGTATCAGCCATCATCATAGGCAGTCCCTCAAAATCGAGGAAGACTTGCTTCCACTCAGTTCTCAGGTGAATAAACAGACAATATGGCAGTTACAGTCTCTGTCGCAGGTGGGACAGACAGTGGTTGAAGGAAAGGGTGGATGGGGAGTCTAGTTTGCTGCACGCTCCTTCTGCTATCTGCGTTTGGTTTCTGTATGCTCTCAGCGACGAGACTAGAGATACTCAGCGTCCTCCTGGATGCTTTTCCTCCACTGAAGGCGGTCTTTGGCCAGGGATTCCCAGGTGCTGGTGGGGATGTTGCACTTTATCAAGAAGGCTTTGAAGGGGTCATTAAAGTGTTTCCCCTGCCCACCTCGGGCTCACTTGCCGTGTAGGAGTTCCGAGTAGAATACTTGCTTTGGGAGTCTCGTGTCGGGCATGCAGACGACAAGGCCTGTCCAATGGATCTGGTCATGTGGTGTCAGTGCTTCGATGCTGAGGATGGTGGTACTTCTCCAGCGCTTTGAGATGCCTATTGTACATTACACTCTATTGCCACTGAAGCACCGCAACTGGGTTCTACTGTTGCGCTCAACCTATTCCTTGTTTACATGTTGTCCCTCTGAATAATTTACTGCCTGGGTTTAAACTGAAACAACACCTTTTAATTGTCATGGAAATAATTTCTAAGTTGAAAAAAATGCATTAAATTCAGTCCTTTTCAGCAAAATATGAAGCTGCTGCAGATAGCCTGCTGGTGGCACTACTGAGCTTACTATGTCCTTCTCTTCACCACCAACAGGAATTTAGCAGTAGAGCAGGCACAATTCCTTTATGTTCCTGTTAATTCTTTGTGCCGACAATTCCTGTTTTATAGGCTCTGATACCCACCCATTCCATGTTAGACATCATTGCTTGAACAGACAAAGCTACTTACCTAGCCTGTTCCTAGGGACCTAGTTACATTAACTTGGCTTGTACGAAGGTGAAAAACCATGGTATGTCTCAACTACGCTTCAAATTCCACATCGTTGCCACCATCAAGGCTGCAGCAAGCCTTTAGCTAAGTGGTAGTAATCCCACCTGCCCCAGAAACTGTAGGGTTCAAATCCTGCTCAAGTCAGTCCAGGCAAGTAGAGATTCCAGCTCTTAATTCTGGATTGACATCCAGTGGGATACCCTCACTTGATGGGCGTGGGTGTCCACCCCTCATTGTATGGGTTGTGGGAGCTCATAACCCCCACTCCTGCCATATAGGACTGATTATAACCATGGAAGGAGCATTCACATTGTGGCCTATCAGATGATTAATCTGCAAATCTTTACACTATTCTCAAAGGGAAGAGTGTAAAGATACAGAAACAGTCACCAAGGCTGCTTATTTCCACCTTAGCAACATCACTCACTTCTATTGAAACCTCCAAGCTCAATTATTCCAATACTCTCATTGCATCCTGTGTTCTGCACTTTACAAATTGCAGTTTGTCGAAAACACAGTCCCTTACACAAAACATTATCTGGTGTTTATCTCATGTGCTGTGTGCAAATTTGTTGCCATCATTGTCTATATAGCAATAGTGACTATGCTTTAAAGGTGATTCATTGGCAGTTCGAGACATCCTGAGGACATTAAATGTTACCTCAATGCAACTTTTATATTTATCTCTTATAATTCTTGATTTGCTGTTTGTCACATTTAGTAAAGCTTTGCGACACTTAGCGTTACTTATTAAAAGTAATATCTGCACTAGTACGTGACTATTATACTTACAAGTCAGAAGGTTGTGGTTTCAAGTCCCACTCCAAGCATTTGAGCACATGAATCTAGGCTGACACTCTGGTGCAGTGCTGAGTGAGCGTTGCACTGTCGGAGGTGCCATCTTTCAGATGAGACGGAAAACCGAGGCCCCATCTACTCTCTCTGGTAGATGTAAAAGATCCTATGGCACTATATCGAAGAGGAGGCGGGGAGTTATCTCCCGTGCCCTGGCCAATATTTATCCCTCAATCAACACAACAAAAACAGATTGCCTGGTCATTATCACATTGTGGGAGTGTGCTGTGCACAAGTTGGCTGCCACGTTTCCCACATTACAAAATTGACTACACTCAAAGTACTTCATTGGCTGTAATGCAATTTGAGATGTCTGTTGGTCATGAAAGGCACAATATCAATGCAAGTCTTATTTTATTTAATTGACTTCTCCAGCTATAGGAGGCACTGTTTGAAATTTGCATATCCCAGTTGTATTCACATGACTAGCCTCCTGAAATACTCTGCTAGAAATAGTCAAGATAAGTATATTTAAAAATGTACATATTTGCAAAGTTTGTAGCAAATTTTATTTAAAAATGTTCTCCTCGGTTTTAATTCCAGCCACAAAGCTCCTCTTCCTGTTCTACTTGTCATCATGGACTCTTGGCCTACTTTCCCTGACATGGTAGCATTTATTTTTGTGTTGTAAGCTAATGATTTTTTTCTGCAATGGGTATTTGATGCTATCTTCTGATGATTCAGAAGACGGAGAGAACCCCCAAATCTATCAATATTTGCAGGGAGTCACCCAAAAGCCTGCCAAAATGTGCAGGGGTATCCTTCCAGTAAAAGGTTTGGAAACCACTGGTCTAGTCCCAACAGCACAGTATGTGGTTTCTGTCCAAAATGCCACAGAATAAGTTATGTTGCAAGGAAGAGGGGGAAGTAAGGAGAGAAAAAAATCAGAGACACCAATCCAAGCTGTGAATGTTCAGTCAACTGATACAGAGTAGCATTGATTTCTGGGAAGATGTCTATGTCCCAAACTGCCCATTCTTGATCCAAGTAAAGATAGAGAGATTGGGAGAAAAATTTAAAAGGATAAAGGCAGCTACCCTTAAAGAAGCAAAAGTGATGCCAGCAGCAGAGTAGTCAGGTCTAATACTTGGTAAATCTTGCTTACCACATAGCATCGAGAACAGAGATGAAAGAATACCTCTATGATCCATTCCATCAGAATGAAGCATTCTCAAAACCTAGGGAACAATTTTTGCAGCCTATGAGAATTTGGTTGAATATAAATAGCAGCTAAACTAAAGTCAGCACAGTGGCGTTCTAGACCAGTTGTCTTTATTGCAGATTACAACTATCAGTTTTTACAATGTAAACATTAATACATCTGCATTTTTCAGTTTGTTTTAACCACCAATTGGTGAATGTGGCTAAAAACCTTTTAAGTTTACAGTATTTTTGCATTTAATACCCTGTAGCTGCTTGTCACATTCCTGGCTAACTAAACAAAAACAGTAATCAGAGTCAGGGATTAGATTGCCAGTACCTGTTTGGATATTTCAGTAACAGTCTAAAAATCAAAGCTAACCTGAAGAAAATACCAAACAACTTGCACTCCCAATAGAGCAGAACATATGTATGGTTAATATATCACCATACCGAAAACAAAATATTGCTCTTTCGACCATGTCATTTTTAAATTAGTAAATGCCATGACACCAGTCTGATTGTTATTCATATTCACTGGACACATGTTAGCCTGGTGTGTATTTAACTTGAGTTTTGAAGACCGGTAACGCCAACTAAATAAAAAGGTGTGCCCTGATACACTGAAAGATGGCACATGGAGATGTTGAAATCAAACTGCCCACCTTCTTGTGCAAGGAATACAACATTCATGTGGAAAGATAGAAGAACAGAATCAAAAAGGGTTAAAATAATCTATTGGTCCCAAAATAGACTGAGAACCCCTACCATATTATTTTGTGAGGTTTTATGCGATGTTACGTATTTTGGACTCTGATTTCTTGTTCCAGAGACAATCAACAATTAATCTGTCTCTGCAAGTTTTCCCCTGTCCCACACAGGTGATTAGAGTGGAACCCATCAGTGATGATCACCTTGATGATGGTGTTCAAATGGTCACCTAATGCAGGTACAAATATAACTCATCACATAGGGGCAGAGATTAGGTGATTTCTGATTAGAGGTTGTCTTTAAGGCATATTTTATTGCATTTCCATTCCTGAGTCCCTAACCCATCTTGTACAATTAAGTTAAAATTTATTTTTTTCTGAGAATATCCAGGAGTTTAAGATTCATATATTTCAAGTACACTTTTCATTGTCTTGCACCACAATATTTTAATAATTTTTTTCCTCATCCCACCCCAATACTTAATCCATGTGGTGCATGGGGAAAACCTTGGTTGTCTTACAACCCATCCTACTTTCTCCACCTTCCCGGCTGAGAAGGAGCTGTTTTTTTTAATAATCAGGGCTCTTCTTGTGTTGTGTCGCAATCCCACACAGTATCAATGAAAAAGGACTTTCAACAGTCTAAGTTACAAAGGAAGTAGATTAAAGCAAGGCCATTTTTCCTTCCAAGGAGTTCACACTATTCACTATATTTCCCTCTCTAGCAATTTTTCTCCACAGGTTTTTAAAAAAAAAAAAGGTTCTGTGAATAGCAAGGTTTGATGAGTTTATCCAGGGACCAGAAGCAGTTCTATTAATTTAAAATACTCAAAGGCAACATCTTGAATGTGATGCCATTTTACAAATACTGCTGATTTCAAGTCATTCGTCAGGTTTTTTCATTGCTTATTATAAATACTTTACATTGATACTGTCGGCAGCCTATTTAGGATTCATTGGCCCATAATTTGCAGTCAGCGGTGAAGCAATGGCGCTCGCTGCGAAGAAAGCTGCGATCTCGCGGTCTCTGTGGCAAGAAGTTGCCTTTTGGCATTCAATAGATTTCAGTGCTCTGACCTGAGAATTCCTAGTGTGATGCTGCTGTGACGTCAACAAGCTGTCTAAGCAGCCAATCAAATTGCTAAATTCTCAGACAGGAAGAGTGAGACTACTTTTATCTGGACTTTTGAAAATATGTTAGAGCAAAAGAAAGATTGGAACTCAAAATATTTTTTTAAGTTTTTTTTTAAAATTGTAATTTTAATCATGGAGAAATTAGACACTCCACAATATATAAAAATTAGTTTTTCAGGGCCACGACATTTGTTTACTAGTCAATCCACTGTTAAACTCTCAGTTACACCTATTCCAACAAGGCTTAACATTTAATGGGTTACTTAACAGCGAAGTTTTCGTCAGTTTCACGGATTGCCAGTATTGGGTGGGGGGTGGGGGAAAGAGGAGAGAGAAAGAGGAAAGAGGGGCCACAGTAGAGCCAGAGAATGACTGACCGTAACTTCAGGATCTCTACGTTTAGATGCGCACGTGCTAAATCTTGACGTTGTGGTCAGTTTCAGAGGGGGTAATGACCAATGGTTACACTAAGCAGCGCGACCCCCACGCAGCGGGCGGGAGGTCCTACGCAGGCTGCTCACAACTTCTACATGGAAGAAACCTCGCATGCGTGAAAATCTGGACAGACCTCGCACCCAGTTAAAGGGGAGGGTGCACTTAAAAAAATTAAAATTGGGGACGGCGGGGGAAAGAGAACATTGGTCATGAAGGAGAACTCTGGTAGTTTGCTTTCATTACCCACTGCAAATTCCAGGCCAGTGACTAAATATTTTTCCAAAAATTCAATCAATTAAATTATATTCAAAAGGTTGATGATCATACTTGACTGCTCTCCATGGCAGATGACACTATTCCAGCTTTGTGTTATGGTGCACACGTCTCATCATTTTGTGTTGTATCGAAGTGATGCCAAGTACAGGCACAGGAGAGCAGATAGATCTCCCCAGGTTGAAGGGTGAAAGCAGAGGTCTCAGACATAATGCATTTTTTTCTGTGGTCCCGCTTTGCTGGCCAGATCCTTTGCTTTCTCTGTAGCTGCCAGGGCAGTTTCTTTAGCCTTCTCAGTTGCTTCTTTAGCTGTCTCTCTCAATGTCTTCATAGGTGTTTCACCTGGGGGGGGGAGGGGGGGGGGGGTAGAAAGATACATTTTAATAATCTCTACAACTATGCAGACCATTGGGAAACCGGTCTCAGCAAAATTCACTGATCAAACATTCCAAAAAGCTGGTACAATACCCAACATTTTTTGTTTTTCAACTGTTGATGCACGATCCTTTCTTAAAATTAAATAGGGATCAGAGTTATAATTAACAACCTTTTGGAAATTAGTCTTGATAATGTCTCCAAGTGCCCATGGATTAAGAATCTTGTTTTGCAAACACAAGGACTATTCAAAACAGGGTTCTCACAGCCTAGAAGAGGAAAATGTGATCTTAAATAGCCATGGCTAATTGCAGTCGAGACATGCTTTGTTAAAAGGAGATGGCTAGTAGGGCTGAATCACAATCATGAATGTTATAAAAGTGATATCTAAAAGGAGATGGCTCTCTCTGACTTCCTTTGCTCCTGTGTTTTGTGCTTTAGAACTGGTGGCAACAAGCAGCCAGGGAAAAAGAGCCATTGTGTGTAAAATCACAAAAATCATGGATCAAGTTTTGCCATCTTTTACCATTTACAAGTCATTGGAGCAAAATTTCACTTAACAGTGATGTCACTTTTCAGGATTTTTGGACTTTCTATACAGAAAGGATTTTTTTTTAAATAAAAAATTAATTTTAAATGTTGGGCTTTAAAATCAAAGCATACTACCACAAGTTTAAAATAAGTCAGCGACTGAAGGTGGTTAAAATGCTAATAAGCCAAGCTTTAATATTGCTTCCCCAAGATAAGCAATTGATTATCCTGTCTCAGTAATTGCTATGCCTCTCACACCCAGAGTGTTACACGAGTCCAGGTGTTCAGCAGGGGTAATTTGGTGGGTCTTCTCTTCTGACTGAGCACAACAACATTGGAGACATGGGGAGTCAGTCAGATTTTTCAACAGATGTAAGGGCATACTTTAGCCAAGCTCAGGGAATGCAAGAGGATAGTTAAGAGTCATTTTCTTTAAGTCAAACAAGGCAACCCTCTAAAGCAGGGAAGTATGTTCATACTGATTGAATTATGTGAGTCTGGTCATAACTGTTGCTAGGTACGTTCACTTGCTGTGAAATACAGCAGCTCAACTATTTGTATCTGTCCTTGACTTACTAGATATTTTCTTGGTTTGCCTTCAAAACAATGGAATCACACCCCAGGGGACGTATGAAAAACATATTATCCAATTTGTATAGCAAATGGGGTGCATGGTTACATCCCTACGTTATGCTATATTTTAATTAATTAGATATTGGACAGTCTGAGTCAACTGTAGTACGCAAGGCACATGGAACAGTTTACAGGACCAAATGATGGCACTGAATTGGAGGTATCCACGACAGACCCAAATTTGTAACAAGGCATTCTGCACAAAATATATCCACTCTCCAATTTCTCATAACAAATCAGAACAGAGAATCATTCATACAAGTATCTCCTTTCATAATATTCATACATGTGGCAATTCAGATGGATTTATATTTCCTTTCAAGTGGAATTTGGCCTCAACGTAACTTATCCACACAACTTAACACTACAGTAAACTGTGATGCCAAAGTTGAATCTGGGCATGATTAGTTTATCACCTTACCGTGAACTATTCATCATTTGTCTTCACAGCAAAACTCTAAGGATACATAAAGGGTTCTCAACAAGGGACACCATGTGGTCCCATCATAAAGTCTTAAAAGCATGTCTCGGATTTCTTCAGCTGATTTTTACCATAACCATTGGAATGTGGCATGTAACTGAATAAAGAATGTTGAAATTTCAATTTGCCAAAAGGGCGAGAAGATAGGACATTAGGATTTACAAGTACAGAAGACTAGCACGACAGACATGGCATTCAACAAGGACAGCAAGCATTGCGAACACAAAGGTCAAATGAGGCGCAAATCTGGTGAAGCTGCAACACAGGACTACATCCATACTAAACAGCATGCTATAGACACAGCTAAGCAATCCCACAACCAATGGATCAGATCAAAGCTCTGCAGTCCTGCCACATCCAGCCGTGAATGGTGGTAGACAAGTAAATAACTAACGGGAAGAGGAGGATCCACGAACATACCCATCTTAAATGATGACGGAGCCCAGCACGTGAGTGCAAAAGACAAGGTTGAAAGGTTTACAACCTTCATCAACCAGAAATATCGAGTAGATGATCCATCTTGGCCTCAACCTGAGGTCCCACCATCACAGAAGCCAGTCTTCAGTCAACTCTGACTCCACGTGATGAGGAAATGGCTGAGCACACTGGATACAGCAAAGGCTATGAGCCCAGACAACATCCCGGCTGTAGTGCTGAAGACTCGTGCCAAGCTCTTCTAGTATAGCTACAACACTGGCATCTACCCAACAATGTGGAAAATTGCCCAGGCATATCCTGTCCACAGAATTCAAGACAAATCCAATCCGGCCAATTACTGCCCCATCAGTCTACTCTCGATCTCCAGCAAAGTGATGGAAGGTGTCGTTGTCAGTGCTATCAAGCGGCACTTACTCACCATTAACCTGCTCACTGATGCTTAGTTTGGGTTTAACCAGGACCACTCAACTCCAGACCTCATTACAGCCTTGGTCCAAACAAGGACAAAAGAGCAGATTTCCAGAGGGGAGATGAGTAGAGAGTGGCTGTCCTGAACATCAAGGCAACATTTGACTGTATGGCATCAAG
The DNA here is from genome assembly GCF_044704955.1 of Pristiophorus japonicus. Classification (NCBI taxonomy): domain Eukaryota; kingdom Metazoa; phylum Chordata; class Chondrichthyes; family Pristiophoridae; genus Pristiophorus; species Pristiophorus japonicus. The sequence goes on along the minus strand of NC_091980.1, from coordinate 76,579,071 downwards.
GAGCCCTGGTAAAATTGAAGTCAATGAGAACCAGGGGAAAACTCTCCACTGGCTGGAGTCATACCTAGCACAAAGTAAGATGACTGTGGTTGTTGGAGACCAATCATCTCATCCCCAGTGTGTGATTGAATAATTTCCACTTGTCTGGATGAGCTTCAACAATACTAAAGAAGCTCGACACCATCCAGGACAAAGCAGGCCGCTTGATTGGAAACCCATCCATCACCTTGAGCATTAGCTCCCTACACCACCGGTGCAGCGTGGTTGCAGTGTGCACCATCTACAAGATGCATTGCAGCAACTCTCCAAGGCTTCGTCGACAGCACCTCCAAAACCGATGGCCTCTACCAGAGAAGGACAAGGGCAGCAGGCGCATGGAAATGCCACCATCTCTAAAGTTCCCCTCCAAGTCACACACCGTCCTGACTTGGAAATATGTCGCCTTTCCTTAACGGTTACGGTTTCAAAATCCTGGCATTCCCCAACAGCACTGTGGGAGTACCTTTGCCACACGGACTGCATCAGTTCAAGGCGGTGGCACACCACCACCTTCTCAAGGGCAATTAAGGATGAGTAATAAATGCTGGCCTTACCAGCGACACCCATATCCCGTGAATTAATTTTAAACAATGGTAGTAGTTATGTGGGGGGGGGGGGGGCCAAGGATAAGGGAGAGAATTACTGGCAGAAGCCAATGGGACAGGAGGGACAGAGGAATGTCAGCAGTGACATAGCAGCCAACACAAAAATACTGATTTGGTAATATTTTTTGGGAGGGCGTAAGAAACACAAACAGGAGTTTTTCACATATCCATCAAGAGACGATAATACCACAAGACTTCCTAATCCACCACCCCTTCCCTTGGGAAAACTTAATTATAATAAATTACATCTTCGGTCAAGTACTCCTCAGGGAATACAGATGTGCAACAGTGCTGATCTACCATTAGACTCCGATTCAGTCCAACTAGATACAATTTGCATAGGTATTCCACGACTCAGATTGTATCTGTATTTGCCGAGCCAGTTTCTTCCATTACCTTCCAATGAAGAAAGATTGATTCTGGCTAAGCCAGACTGTTCGCAACCTCGGCATCACAATTGACCTTGAAATGAGCTTCCAGCCACATATCCACAGCACAACTAAAACCACCTATTTCCACCTCCGTAACATTGCCTGCCTCCGCCCCAGCTCTTCGGCTGCTGAAACCCTCATCCAAGCCTTTGTTACCTCTAGACTTGACTACTCCAACACACTCCTGGTTGGGCTCCCACATTCCACAAACTTGGTCATCCAAAAATCGTCAGCCCTTGTCGTAACTCACATCAAGTCACAATCACCCATCACCCAGCGCTCGCTGATCTACATCGGCTCCCAGTTAAGCAACACCTCGATTTCAAAATTCTTATCCTTGTTTATAAATCCCTCCATGGCCTCGCCCCTCCCTAATCTCTTTCAGCGTCACAACCCTACGACATGTCTGCACTCCTCAAATTCTGCCCTCTTGTGCATCCGATTATAACTGCTCAACCATCGGTGGCCATGCCTTCAGCTGCTTGGGCCCTAAGCTCTGGAACTCCCTCCCTAAACCTCTCTGCTTCTCTACCCTTTCAGACGCTCCTTTAAACCTACCTCTTTAACCAAGCTTTTGGTCACTTGCTGTAATTTTTTTCTTCTGTGGCTTGGTGTCAAATTTATCCGTTTTGTCTTACATCACTACTGTCTAGCGCCTTGGGATGTTTTGAATCGATAAACGCGCGATATAAATAAAAGTTGATGATTCCAGGTGGCCACCAGTTTGAACTGTATTGTTTCCTTAGCCTAATTATTAAGTATTATGAAATCAGCATTAGATTTGTTTAGCTCAGCTTTTGATGTCTGTAAAATAAAGAAATGCATCTCTATAATACACATACCTTGCATCCTAGCCAGAACGTACTCAAAACCTTTCATGGTTTTAGTTATGCTGCTCTTAAAGCTTGCAAGGCCACATTCCTGAAGACGGCAAAAGAAAAAGAATAATTACACCCTTGTATAGGACAGCTCTACAATAACTATTTCATTCCAATTTGTTTTGTGGTGAATGCTTTGTACTCAAAACAAGAAACTTCAGTGTATGGAACATTGATTATCCTTCCAACTTTTGGCACTTAACACCAGCATCAAGGACTTCCAGGGCATGTAGAGATAAGTGAAATTGCCAAAATTATGCACAGAATCACACTGGGAATGGAGTGGGAATTAGATTAAGCCAGTCAAACATTTTACATAGGAGCCTTACAACCAGCAGATAGTGTAAAACAAAACATTTGCATTGATACATCTTTCAAAACACTTCTCAACTGGCGAGTTTGAAGTGCAAGGACAGTTGTTATGCATGTGATCTCAAGCAAAAAAAACAATGCCACAGCAAGGCCTGCAGCTCAATTACTTTTTAAACTCAATGAACTAAGCAGAACCAATCATTTTTGGGGATGAAATGAAATGAAATGAAAACAGACCTGAATAGCTAGCGAGAAGCCACACAAGTTTGAAGAAATCCAGGCCTCACGTTTGATTTGAGTCCAGTTCTTATTTTCAGGATGTAATCCATATACACACCACTCCTGTACTACCTGATACAAACGGTAAAGCACACAGACATGGGCATTAGTGACAGAGGAACTTTACAAGGAAGTGTTCTCACCTCTCTCTCACCTGGATAAACATCTTTGGCCCCTTGCCACTTGCATTGGGCAATAGACTTGAATAAATCTTAGTCAAGTTGTACCGGATTCTATGCAACTCTGACAAGAATATTGTGTTATGGACTTTGATAAAGCCAATGGACAAACAACCCAACAACATCTGTTTTCTTTTGAACGGCCAGCTTGATGGGCCAAATGACCTTTCCCCATTCCATGTTTTCTTAAATTCTCCTGATGTCATACATAGAAATTACAACAGGGGATCAGGCCATTTGGCCTACCCAGTCCATATTGGTGTTTATCCTCCACATGAGCAGTAGTCCTAATCCCAGGTACCCGCCTTGTACCCATAGCTGTCTTTCTGATGCCTGCGTCTGCACACAGAGGCTGAACTCCAGGACATTGTCGACGTATTCACTGAGGCGTACAAAAGCATGGGCCTTGCGCTAAACATCCAGCCTGTCCTCACCGCACAGCACTGCCCCCCAGTCATCAAGATCCATGGCACAGCCCTGGACAATGTGGACCACTTCCCATATCTCGGGAGCCTCCTATCAACAAGAGCAGGCATCGACGACGAGATCCAACACCACCTCCAGTGCGCCAGTGCAGCCGTTGGCCACCTGAGGAAGAATGTTTGAAGACCAGGCCCTCAAAACTGCCACCAAGCTCATGGTCTACAGGGCTGTAGTAATACCTGCCCTCCTGTATGGCTCAGAGACATGGACCATGTGCAGTAGACACCTCAAGTCGCTGGAGAAATATGACCAACGATGTCTCCGCAAGATCCTACAAATCCCCTGGGAGGACAGGCGCACCAACATCAGCTTCCTCATTCAGGCCAACATCCCCAGCATTGAAGCACTGACCACACTCGATCAGTTCCGCTGGGCAGGCCACATAGTTCACATGCCAGACACGAGTCTCCCAAACCAAGTGCTCTACTCGGAGCTCCTTCACGGCAAACGAGCCAAAGGTGGGCAGCGGAAACGCTACAGGGACACCCTTAAGGCCTCCCTGATGAAGTGCGATATCCCCACTGACACCAGAGTCTCCCTGGCCCAAGACCGCCTTAAGTGGAGGAAGTGCATCCGAGAGGGTGCTGAGCACCTCGAGTCAACGCCGAGAGCATGCAGAAATCAAGCGCAGACAGCGGAAAGAGTGTGCGGGAAACCAGTCCCACCCTCTCCTTCCCTCAACGACGATCTGTCCCACCTGTGACAGAGTCTGTGACTCTCATATTGGATTGTTCAGCCATCAAAGAATTCACTTCATGAGTGGAAGCAAGTCTTCCTCGATTCCGAGGGACTGCCTATGATGATGATGTCTCAACATCCTTCTTATAATGTGGAAGCCCAAAACTGCACACAGTATTCCAACAATGGTCCTACTCAGGTTACGTATAGATTTACCATTACAGCTTGACTTATATTTTACTGTACAATTTACCATAAAACCAAGGCGATTAACTTTATAGAAAGAAAAAAGGAACTTTAATTTATATACAGGTGCAATGTCCCGAATTCTGAAAACCGGAATTGCCCAAATACCGGACATTTCGGCGAGCGGCGGATCGGCAAGGTTCAAAATCCGGCAAAACCCAAAATCCGGCATGGATTCGGTTTGCAGCGAGGTCCGAAATCCAGCAAAACCCAAAATCCGGCATGGATTCAGTCCCAAGGATTCTGGATTTCAGACGTTGTACCTGTAAGCAACCTCAGGTCATCCCAAAAAGCTTTACAGTCAATCAAGAGTTTTTTGTAATGTAGAGAAACAAGGCAGCCAATTTGCACATAGCAAAGTCCCAAAAACTGCAAGGAGATAAATGAACCAGATAATTATTTGCTTTTAAATGTTGGCTGAGAGTTAAATATTGGCCAGTACACCAGGACGACTCCCATGCTCTTCTTCAAATAGTGCCATACGTCCACCCGAGGCGGAAAATGGGATCTTGCACTTAAGTGTCAGCCTAGATTATGTGCTCACGTCTCTGGAGCGGGCCTTGAACCCACAAACTTCCGACTCAAGCAAAAGTACTACCACTAGGTCACGTGACCTTATCCATTTGTGATTAACCCCCAAAACCCTTTGCTTTTCCACATCACTCAACCATCCCCCAAAGTAGAATCATTACCGTTATCATTAAAACTTTCTAACACTGAATTCCAACTGCCATATTTTTTGCCCATTCCACCATCTAATCAATATCAGCTTATAGCTTCTTCTGGTCTTCAGAATTGTTTACTGCATCTCCTACTTTTGTATTGTCTGTAAATTTTGAAATGTTACGAACACTAAGATTTGCAATCTCCCCCTAGTCAAGTCAGATTACCACTGTGATTTATCTTACAAAAAGTACGACCAACTGTATGTTGTTGAAAGTTGCAATTATGTGGCACCTTTAACATAGCAACGTGTTCCAAAGTGCTTCATATTTCGGTGACAATGAATGGGAGAGGAGGTAGAGATGACGAAAGGCATGATAAAAGATCGACTTGGAAGAAAATAGAAGTAGCAAGAAGTGCGGCCAAGACAGATGAAAGCTGCACCACTGAAGGTGGAGCACAAGGAGGAGGGGATGCAAAGGAGGCCACATGGGAAAAGAGGGTCAGGCTGTGGACAGGCTTATAAATTACATCAAGGATTCTGAATTTGATTAATCAACTGAGAGGGAACCAGTGGAGGTTGAAGACAGGGAATGGGACATAATGCAAGATAGGTTGCAAGCGGCAGAGTTTTAGGCATGTAATAATTGATGTTGGGTGGAGCGCTGGAGAACTTAGGGGTTTGTTATGTTTTAGATTAGCAGAGGTTTTGAGACAAGCCCAGGAACTAAAGTTCCTGAAACCAGACACATAACTTTAAACATTATAAGCAATCCTTGTGAACAGAGACATTTCCTGCTATCTGGTTCTAAAGGAACTCAAAAGATGGAAGGAAGTACCACAATCCAGGTAAAAGGCACTAGTTAGGCCCCAATTGGAGTATTGCATGCAGTTCTGGACACATTATAGGAAGGATATCAAAGCCATGGAAAGGGTACAGCGAAGATTACCTAGAAATGATACAAGAGATTATATTTAGAATGCTTCACTGCAAGTGGCTAATTTAAAAAGGAAATTAAAGAAGCGTTTGAAATGAATGAAAGGATGCTTTGAAATGGGATTAGAGTAGATAGCTCCAGTTCAGCGCTACCACAGCTGTATATTATCCGATATGATTAGCAAATGAAGTCCTCTTGGCGAACTGCTCATGACTTACAATTAACCTAAAAATATTGAACAATCCTCCCTATAGTCTGATGTGCCACCAAGTGCAGATGAGTATTCAAGGTCTCCATAACTACACTTCCCCACAGCAAGCTCTCCAGGGAGACACTCTGTGGAGATTGGTCAGTTCCCCAACAGGGAACACCTAAGCCTCTTGCCACCCAATGACACAACCCCACTGCAAGAGGCATGCAAAATGTCTAAATGGCCACTGTCTCAATTGAGGAACAGTCCCCGAGGAACTAAAACCAGGGGTAGAAAATAAAATAAAATTCAAATGCCATGACATACCATAAGCCGTGCATGATTGATGTTCCATGTAAACGTAGTCAGAGTTTTCTGTTTTAAATCCACTACTGAATCTTCTAGAACGAAGGCTGAGTGGGCAACATTTGTAGGAAATAATCTCTCTGCCCACCGAGGCACTATGTTTGTCTTGGTGAGTAGTCGTCGGGAAATCACCTTGTCAGGAGTTACCTCGCGGTGAATGACATCCTCTGTAAGAACGTGTTTGCTGAGAGAAGAAACAACATTGAAATGTTGTTAAGAGGAAACTTCAGTTTTAGTTTAAGGATTGCCGAAAAGTTTAGAACCTTCCATTATTCCAAATACCACCCACGTTTAAGAAATATTAGTTTTACTCCACCGAACCAAGAAACTAGTTAAAATATTCAATTTTAGAGCAACAGCATTAACAATAATTCCTTCCTCAAACAACAGCATCACAAAAATGATTAACCGGTTATTTGCCAATTGTAGAATGTCAATGGTGCAGACAGTCAGTACACTTCAACGGTGATCAATTCTCAAGTGCTCGAGGCATTTCAATGTAAGCTGCTATATAATGCAAGTAATAGAAACATAGAAAATAGGTGCAGGAGCAGGCCATTCAGCCCTTCTAGCCTGCACCGCCATTCAATGAGTTCATGGCTGAACATGAAACTTCAGTACCCCCTTCCTGTTTTCTCGCCATACCCCTTGATCCCCCAAGTAGTAAGGACTTCATCTAACTTCCTTTTGAATATATTTAGTGAATTGGCCTCAACTACTTTCTGTGGTAGAGAATTCCACAGGTTCACCACTCTCTGGGTGAAGAAGTTTCTCCTCATCTCGGTCCTAAATGGCTAACCCTTATCCTTCGACTGTGACCCCTGGTTCTGGACTTCCCCAACATTGGGAACATTCTTCCTGCATCTAACCTGTCTAAACCCGTCAGAATTTTAAACGTTTCTATGAGGTCCCCTCTCATTCTTCTGAACTCCAGTGAATACAAGCCAGTTGATCCAGTCTTTCTTGATAAGTTAGTCCCACCATCCCGGGAATCAGTCTGGTGAATCTTCGCTGCACTCCCTCAATAGCAAGAATGTCCTTCCTCAAGTTAGGAGACCAAAACTGTACACAATACTCCAGGTGCGGCCTCACCAAGGCCCTGTACAACTGTAGCAACACCTCCCTGCCCCTGTACTCAAATCCCCTCGCTATGAAGGCCAACATGCCATTTGCTTTCTTAACCGCCTGCTGTACCTGCATGCCAACCTTCAATGACTGATGTACCATGACACCCAGGTCTCGCTGCACCTCCCCTTTTCCTAATCTGTCACCATTCAGATAATAGTCTGTCTCTCTGTTTTTATCACCAAAGTGGATAACCTCACATTTATCCACATTATACTTCATCTGCCATTCATTTGCCCACTCACCTAACCTATCCAAGTCACTCTGCAGCCTCATAGCATCCTCCTCGCAGCTCACACTGCCACCCAACTTAGTGTCATCCGCAAATTTGGAGATACTACATTTAATCCCCTCGTCTAAATCAATGTACAATGTAAACAGCTGGAGCCCCAGCACAGAACCTTGCGGTACCCCACTAGTCACTGCCTGCCATTCTGAAAAGTACCCATTTACTCCTACTCTTTGCTTCCTGTCTGACAACCAGTTCTCAATCCACGTCAGCACACTACCCCCAATCCCATGTGCTTTAACTTTGCACATTAATCTCTTGTGTGGGACCTTGTCGAAAGCCTTCTGAAAGTCCAAATATACCACATCAACTGGTTCTCCTTTGTCCACTTTACTATATGCAGAATGTTTGTTGTGGAATGGAATCCTTTTCCGATTCAAGCAGAGACACAGATAAGAGTAAAGCTCCTTGTAACCTGTCTGAAAAAAAATATCTTTACCGCAAACCGAGAAGTGCACACTGTACTGCACCATTATGAATGTTTCCATTTCTCACCCTATTGCCTCGGAGAGGCTGTCAATTTATGCCAAACTGTTTTTTCCTGTTGGCCTATATGCACAAGGGACTGTGTTAAGGCATCAGAAACTTATTTTACTCAGGACCATTACAAGCAGCAGAGCCATTTAATCAAATTGTCTGTTGTAGATTCAAATCTCATGTTCCAAAGATGTGTGGCAGCAAACTTCCTAACCCAGTCCCCATTGTTACTCACAATTTAAACGAATATATAAACCCTGAAAGATCAAGTTGGACTCACCTGTATGGGTTTGGATAGCGCTGCCAGAATGCACCAAATACTTGGTCCCATGAACTCTTCAGGTCATTCAGACCTAGGAAATACTTCACCATTGTTCCCAGAGGATAGGAATGAACTACTGAAAATGGAACTTGCTGCCTTGGTCAAGTGGACAGAGATTATTAGTCCTTGATGATAGATTACCTAGATTGTTTTTAAAAAAAAGTTAACCATAAGGTTATCTTTGTAATCAGATTAACAAGGGTACCACAAGTTAGATGACATTCTCAATTCTAATCTCCATGTCACTATCTTCTTCCAAGTAACTAATGCCATATTCCATTGCTGATCAATGTCCTTATCTGAGGCTGCTACTGCCACCCGTCCCAACACTTTGCCCTCCTGAGAGTGCTACAACCATCCCTGAGGCACTGCATCCTTCCCACTGCTAGTCTCTCCAAGCCATTTCTCTAGAGAAATGAGGGAGGATAGGGAATTAATAAAATGTGTACCAACCAACCTCCCAACCTTTTATTCTTTGAATGCTCTGTTATTAATTGTATGTGTGCATGAACAATAGTGTCAATTACCAATTTTTTTTTTTTTTTTAAAAGCATGGGGTGGCTGAGAGATCCTGGGAATTGTACTGTCCAATCGCAATTAGGGCACACACTTTTTTGTCTTCAAAGCCAACCACTTCTAATCATAGCAATTTATGACACAGAAGGAGGCCATTCGACACATCGTGTCTGTGCCGGTCAAAAAAGAGCTAACCAGCCTCATCCCACTTTCCAGCTCTTGGTCCGTAGCCTTGTAGGTTATGGCACTTCAAGTGCCTATCCAAATACTTTTTAAATGTGATGAGCATTTATGCCTCTACCAACCTTTCAGGCAGTGAGTTCCAGACCCCCAACACCCTCTGGGTGAAAAAGGTTCTCCTCAACTCCCCTCTGATCTTTCTACCAATTACATTAGATCTTTGCCCCTGGTTACTGAGCTTTCTGCTGAGGGAAATAGGTCCTTCCTATCTACTGTATCTAGGCTCCTCATAAATTTATAATTTTAACCAAGTCTCCCTCAGCTTCCTCCATTGCAAAGAAGCCCAACCTATCGAATCTTTCCTCATAGCTAAAATTCTCTAGTCTTGGCAATATGCTCATAAATCTTCTCTGTACCCTCTCTAGTGCAATCACATCCTTCCTGTAATGTGGTGATCAGACACAGTACTCTAGCTAGTGTTTTGTACAATTCAAGCATAACCTCCTAGCTCTTATATTCTATGCCTCGGTTAACAAAGTATCCATATGACTTTTTAAAACCACCTTACCTACTACCGTCAGGGACGTGTGGGCATGTATTTCAAGGTCTCTCTGTTAATCTACACTTAGCCTACCATTTATTGGGGGGCAAATTGCGGTTGGAAAGTACCTGGTGGTCCCGGAGGAACGTAGGATTCTGGTCGGAGGCCTAGATTCACTGCGCAGCGCACGGGATGATGTCTTTCAGGACGTACGTACATACAAGCTGGAGCCATGTGGGCCTGGACCACCAATCACTATGCAGTATTCTCATTGATAAAAATGGGAGCTCTGTTTGTATGGACTCCCATTACTGTCAATGAGAAAACCCCTTAAAACACTAAAACACAGCATAATAAATAAAATAAAAATAACCACACCTCACATTTAAAATTAATTGCAATTAAAGTTAATTTAAATGTTTTAGGAAAAATATATAATTTTTGGAATTTTTTATAATTGTTTTAATAGGGTTAAAATAAACTTGCCTTAATGGACAGGGTTTTTAAAACAGAAGTGCAGGATTAAATTTTATTTTTATATGTTTTAAAACTCTTGTGGTAAAAGTAAGCTATACGCCTGCTTTTACCAGGTGTAAAAGTTTGAAGGACATTCGCTGGGCACAAATTGGACAAATAGCCCAATCTCTCCCGCACGGATGCAGCAGATCTGTACGGAGAAATCTTGACAGATCAGAAAAGACCCTTCTCGGCACATGCGCATTGCGCCTCAAGAACCGGCTTTTACGAGGCCTCACAGAGTCCGTGTGCACTTTGTACGGACCCGGCGAGGCTGCAATTTTAGGCCCAATGTGTAATCCTTTGCCTTGTTAGCCCTCCCCAAATGCATTATCTCTCACTTCTCCAGATTGGATTCGATTTTGCCATTTTTCTGCCCACCGGACTAGTTCATTCATATCATCTACAGCTTTCTTCCTCACTTTTAACCATTTAACCAATTTTTGTATCATCTGCAAACTTCTTAATCATGCCCCCTACATTGTAGTCTAATCACTGATGTATACCACAAAATGCAAGGGACCTCCATACTGAGCCCTGAAATCTGAAAGCATATCATGGAAAATTCATTACCTGAACTTGAATGCTCTTCACAATTGGCACATTACATGCCATTGTGGATACTATATTATAGGACGGATACAGCAACAATTCATTAGAGCGATACCAAAATCGAGGTTATATTTCGAATACTTCCCCGATACAATCGTTGGTGCTGTGTTCCGCAATTGATAATTTTTTTGAGCGGCGAATTAAGTTTTAAATCCCAAGTTTGTCAAGACATAATTTGCGGTCCCCTAAGGGTGCGTACGAAGTGCCGTAAGGCCGCACAAGTTGCGATCTGTCAAGAATTTTCTTAACCGATCCAATGCATCCCTGGGAAAAGGGCATTCGCAGGCGGAGAGTTGAGCTATTTGTCCAACTTCTGCCCAGCGAATGCCCGTGAAATTCTTCAAGTGTAAAAAAAAAAGTTTTAAAAAAATCAAAAATTAAATGTTATCATTTATACATTAAAAATCCAGTGCAATAAGGACAATTTATTTTTAACCCTGTTAAAACACGTAAATTTTCCAAAAACTAACGTTGTTTTAATATTTAAGTCATTTTAATTAATGTTAAATATGTAATGTTTTTTTTAATTTGGTGTGTTGATGTGCTAGCATGAATGGGGATTCACTTCTTTCATTCTTTGGGCAAACCCACGTATCCCAGGAGCGCTTACGAACTACATGCGCCCCCGGGATACGTGGGTCTGTCTCTGCCCGCGGGTACTCGGAAAGGCCCAGGGCCGCGAATCTCCCAACCTCCCGGACCAGGTACGCGGGCACTTCATTTGCGGATCGGAGGCATTTCCCCGCGGGGAGCCTCTGACCGGAAATTCAAGACCATTGTATCGGTTACATTAGAAGTCTTCCTCACTCACACCATGGAATCGTATCCAGTGACTTCAGCCTACTGCTTTCCTGGTACTTTCCAAAACTACTTTAAAATAAAGCGATTACCGATCCTCCAAAAATACTACATTAACTGATCACTTTGTGGCCAATTGTGGAACGTCAATGGTGCAGAATTGCTGCCCTTTGCGCCAACACTTGTGTATTTCTGCATTGCCAATGATGGTGCATCCGTCACCAACACGTTGCCACCAGATTATTCCGGTTTAATTTAATCCGGTGGCCCGAGCGACCGCCGGTTATCACAGAGATGGAGGCGAGCGGAGCCGGGAGCTGCCCTTACCGCCATGCTGACGGTCCGAGCACAGAAGCCCCGTCCCCTCTCCCCGGTATCCGTCCAGGTTCAAGGTCGCAACCGGATCTCCGCCGCGCAATTCCCCCAGTGAGGGACTGACCCTCCGCGGCCCGCCAACTCTCACCTGCCTCATGTTCCTCTGCTGCTTGGAGCCGCCGACCATCAGCAGCCCTCGCCGCGCTCCGCCATCTTCCTCACCCCCACCCGCCGGGCCGGCAGCCGTCCACTTCCGGGGCAAAGGGCGCCCGGCTCGCGCAGGTGCCTCACGCGGCTGCAGAAAAGTGAATGAGTGCAAGGAAAAAGAGACTTGCATTTAAATAGCGCCCTCCACCACCTCAGTGCGACCCAAAACGCTTTACAACCAATGAAGTACGCTTGAAGTGTGCTCACTGTTGTAATGCAGCTCACCGGCATCTTCATTCAGGCCACAGTTGATTCAAATAATCTTACTTACATTCTTCTTCTTAGGTGGTCCCTCATGTCGAGGATGACTTGCTTCCACACAAAAAAGGGATGAGTTCACAGGTGTTTCAATGAAGGACCTGATATTCCAGGTCCTGACTAAATGTTGAAAGGTGGAAGATGCCCGTGTATGAATTTCTTTAACGTGTGGTGGCCGTTTTGGTCCAGTGCAAGGATTAACCAAGACGACTGCAGACCAGCTCTGCCGCACGAACCTAGTGCGCACACACATCGCAGTGTGGGCTGGCCTACATTACAACAATTACTACACCCCAAAAGTACTTCATTGGCCGTAAAGCGATTTGCGACGTCCAGTTGTCATGAAAGGCGCTATATAAATCCAAGTTTTTCAAGTCTTTTTACCAACCAGGAAAGATTATAGGCAAAGCAAAAGTCTACACTATGATACTACAAAATCATGATTATTATTAAAGGCCAGCAACATTTCTGGTAGACCTGCCCTTAGTTTGGATTTCAATCTCTATCAGAACTGGGGGTGATATCCAAGGTATCATAGCTGATCTGCACAGCAATTTAAACTTTAATGCATGTCTCTAATTGCAGTGATAACAACATTGAAAATGTTAAAATACTGAGATTGCCCCTCATGAATGTCCCCAACTCCAACCTGATGATGCTGCTGCTGTTCCGCTCAGGTTTCCAACTCTGCAGCAGATTGTGGACATGAACTCCATATCTTGCAAATGTTTCACAACATCAGAAGTTTGTACCCATGCCATGTAGCTACCTTAAATCCCAAGAAAAGCAGCAGTGTTGGTTAGGGGAGGAGAGCAGAGATGAGGTGCAACTTGGGAGAAGTGGATGACAATTTTTGTGGGGAGGAGGCAGCGGATTTCAGCAGCCCTACTCACAAGTGCTTGTAATGAAGCCAGTCGCGTGGTCTCAATTTAATGGTCCAGATGTAGTGTGTCATTTTTCTGACTATAGAGTATTTAATTATCTCAAGTTCTACTTACCTTGACGACATATGATCTTATTTCTAACCAGACATTCATGCAGCTACTTTTAAAAATGTTCTCATGTTTTCATTTTCTCCCTCACCTCCCAGTGTTTCATCCGCATCCCTGCCCGAAAAGTTATCTTTTAAAAAGAAAGAACTTGCCTTTATATAGTGCCATTCACAATCTCAGGACACCTCAAAGTGCTTTACAGTCAGTGAAATACTTTTGAAGTGTAGTCACTGTTGTAACGTAGGAAACACAGCAGTCAATTTTCTGCTCCCACAAACAGCAATGTGATAATGACCAGATAAGTTATTTTAGTGATGTTGGTTGAGGGATAAATATTGGTTAAACACCGGGAAGATCTTCCCTGCTCTTCTTTAAAAAGTGCCATGGAATCGTTTACGTCCATCTGTTACACTTTTTCAATAATTTTATTTAATTTATAAATTGTATAAAACAAAAAAATGATTAAATATATATTGTATAATACTTAAAAAGGCAATACATGTACAAAGATACCAATGGAACATAGGAATTTCTAGATGAAAAAAGATGATGGGCCATCCATAATTCACCTACTCTTTTAAGTGCCAATTAGGATGACTAAAGGAAAACTTATCGAATCAGAATATTATTCCATGTTTCAACAATGCGCTCCTGTCTCTTCGCTACCCATAGATCACGGAAGGCCTCAAGCATCCCATAAAAAACATAAGAAATAGGAGTAGGAGAAGGCCATTTGGCCCCTTGAGCCATTCAATAAGATTATGGCAGATCTGATCATGAGCTCAGCTCCACTTCCCTGCCTGCTCCACATAACCCTTTGCTCCCTTATCACTCAAAAATCTATCTCCGCCTTAAATATATTCAATGACCCAGCCTCCACAGCTCTCTGGGGCAGAGAGTTCCACCGATTTACAGCCCTCTGAAAGAAGAAATTCCTCTTCATCTCAATTTTAAATGGGTGACCCCTTATTCTGAAACTATGCCCCCGAGTTCTAGATTCCCCCATGAGTGGAAACATCCTCTCTGCATCTACTTTGTCGAGCGCCCTCATTATCACATGTGTTTTAATAAGATCACCTCTCATTCTTTTGAACTCCAATGAGTACAGGCCCAACCTTTCTTCATAAGTCAACCCATTCATATCAGGAATCAATCCATTGAACCTTCTCTGAACAGCCTCCAATGCAAGCATATCCTTCCTTAAATAAGGAGACCAAAACTGTATGCAGTACTCTAGGTGTGGCCTCACCAGTATCCTGTACAGTTGTAGCAGCACTTCTCTGTTTTTATACTCCATCCCCTTGCAATAAAGCCCAACATTCCATTTGCCTTGCTGTACCTGTATACTAACTGTTTGTGTTTCATGCACAAGGCCCCCAGATCCCTCTGTACCACAGCATTTTGTAATTTTTCTCCATTTAAATAATAATTTGTTTTTTTTAAATCTTTTCTGCCTCACACTTTCCTACACATTATACTCCATCTGCCATTTTTTTCCCACTCACTTAGCCTATCTATATCCCCTTGCAGATTTCTTGTGTCCTCCTCACAACTTGCTTTCCCATCCATCTTTGTATCATTAGCAAACTTCGCTACATTACACTCGATCCCTTCATCCAAATCATCCTGGTGGACACCACGTGCTCCCTCTCTAAGACCTAGTTCACCTTCTTCCATCCTGGTGTGGTAGGTAGTCGCATGATACAATATTAATAGAGTTATTGACTATTCATGGCAATCAATTTCTATAATTTAGTCTGCAACAGACCCAGAAATTACGCAATGAGAAACCAGTGATGCAATGCTTTGGGAACCATCGGTCCAAAGTCACCTATTCCTTCCAAACATGCTACACTTACCACTTGTCATTTCTAAAATTACTCATATACTATACCCCAAATATTATTTTCTGAAAGAAATCTATCTAATTTGCATTTAAATCAATCAATACTTACTGCTTCCACCTACTCCATAGGAAGTATATTCTACAGATTGAACACTCGCTCACTGAAATATTGTTTCAGCAGATTCATTTTGAATTAATCCACCTTCAAGTGCAGTTTGTGGCCTTTGGTTCTACTGTTCTTGATGAGGTGTAACTGCTTGTCATAGTCTACCTTATCTCATTCTTTTCATCATCATCATAGGCAGTCCCTCGAAATCGAGGAAGACTTGCTTCCACTCTAAAAGTGAGTTTTCAGGTGACTGAACAGTCCAATATGGGAATTACAGTCTCTGTCATAGTTGGGACAAACAGTCGTTAGAGGAAAGGGTGGGTGGTGAGTCTGGTTTGCCGCACGCTCCTTCCGCTGCCCACGCTTGTTTTCTGCATGCTCTCGGCGACGAGACTCGAGGTCCTCAGCACCTTCCCAAATGCTCTTCCTCCACTTAGGGCAGTCTTTGGCCAGGGACTCCCAGGTGTCAGTGGGGATGTTGCACTTTATCAAGGAGGCTTTGAGGATGTCCTTGAAATGTTTCCCCTGCCCACCTGGGGCTCGCTTGCCTTGCAGGAGTTCCGAGTGGAGCACTTGATTTGGGAGTCTCGTGTCGGGCATGCGAACAATGTGGCCTGCTTAACGGAGCTGGTCAAGTGTGGTCAGTGCTTCGATGCTGGGGATGTTGGTCTGATCGAGAACACGGACGTTGGTGTGTCTGTCCTCCCAGGGGATTTGCTGAATCTTGCGGAGACATCGTTGGTGGTATTTCTTCAGCGATTTGAGGTGTCTACAGTCTACGATCCACCTCTCTGAGCCATACAGGAGGCTGGGTATCACTACAGCCCTGTAGACCCTAAGTTTGGTGCCAGACTTGAGGGCCTGATCTTCGAACACTCTCTTCCTCAGGTGGCTGAAGGCTGCGCTGGTGCACTGGAGGCAGTGTTGAACCTTGTAGTCAACCTCTTGCTGATAATAGGCTCCCGAGGTATGGAAAGTGGTCCACATTGTCCAAGGCCGCGTCGTGGATCTTGATGACTGGGGGGGCGGGGGCAGTGCTGTGTGGCGGGGTCAGGTTGGTGGAGGACCTTTGTCTTACGGATTTTTACTGTAAGGCCTATGCTTTCGTACGCCTCGGTGAAGATGTTGACGATGATTTGGGGTTCAGTCTCTGAATGTGCGCAGACGCAAGCATCGTCCGTGTACTGCAACTCGACGACAGAGGATGGCATGGTCCTGGATCTGGTCTGGAGGTGGCGAAGATAGAACAGGTTCCCACTGGTTCTATAATTTAGTTCCACTCCAGCAGGGAGCTTGTTGAGTGTGAGGTGGAGCACTGGAGCGAGGAAGAGCGAGAAGAGGGTTGGTGCAATGACGCAGCCCTGCTTGACCCCGGTCCGGACATTGATTGCGTCTGTGTTAGATCTGTTGGTCAGGATCACGGCTTACATGTTGTCGTGGAGCAGGCGGAGGATGCTTTTAGAATGCTAAAAACAGCAATCAGGTCACCTCCCAACTTTCTCTTTTCCAGTAAGAACATGCCTAATTTACATAATCGCTCTTCATATCATCCCTTCACCCCCTTAATCCTTCTGGTTGCCTCTTCCTGTATTCTTTCAATAGGTGCAATATCCTATTTGTACTTTTGGAAGACAGGTTAATGTTCGGGATGGGTTCTGCTCATCAGTTCCAATGAAGGCTTTAGACGTGAAACCTCATTCTGCCTTTCCATCCCGGTGCTGACTGACCTGCCCTGTATTTGCAGCTTTATCTCCTTTATTACTTCAGATTGACTTATTTTTTAAACTTAAACTTTAATTTCTGATTCTCCAGATTAGCACAGCTGACTTCGGGATCAGCCCCTCAGATTCACATGCTTACCTGCCAGATGCATAGCCCTGCCTACCTCCACAGTCCCACCCACCCATATAGCCTCGCCTACCTCCATACAGCTCTGCACACCCATATAGACCCTCCTACCTCCATACAGCCCTGCACACCCATATAGACCCTCCTACCTCCATACAGCCCCGCCTACCTCCACAGTCCCACCCATATAGCCCCACCTACCTCCATACAGCCCCGCACACCTATATAGCCCCACCTACCTCCATATAGCACTGCCTACCTCCACACATTCCCACCCACCCATATAGCCCTGCCTACCTCCACACAGCCCCGCCACCCATATAGCCTTGCCTACCTCCATATAGCCCCGCCTACCTCCACAGTCCCACCCACCTCCATATAGCCCCGCACACCTATATAGCCCCACCTACCTCCACACATTCCCGCCCACCCATATAGCCCCACCTACCTCTATACAGCCCCGCCACCCATATAACCCCACCTACCTCCACATAGCTCTGCCTACCCTTATAGCCCCACCTACCTCCACATGGCCTCTCCCGTCTATATAGCCCTGCCTACCTCCATATAGCCCGCCCACCCATATAGCTCCACCTACCTCCATATAGCCCCTCCCACCCAGTCATGCCCACCCATATAGCCCTGCATAACTCCACACAGCCCTGCCCACCTCCACATAGCTCCGTCTACCCTTATAGCCCTGCCTACCTCCACATAGCCCCTCCCACCCATATAGCCATGCCCATCCATATAGCCCCACCCACCCATATAGCCCCGCCTACCTCCACCCAGCCCCGCCCACCTACTCATTGCCCCGCCCACTCAAATAGCCCCGTCTACCTTCTCATTGCCACCCTACCCATACAGCCACGCCCACTCACATAGCCCCACCCATCTCCTTATTGCCCTGCCCACACACATAGCCACGCCCTCCCGCATGGATCACGCCCATCTCTACACAGCTCCCCCTCTATGCCACGCCTCCCTCCGCGTATCCCGTGGCCCCGCCCATTGCCCCCTCCCCTCCCCTGCTGGGAGTCCCGGGCGGCGCAGTTTGCGGTGTTGGTGTTGGTCAGCCCCGCCCTGTGCAAACCAACGAACCGCTTTGCAACTCATCCCTGGGCTCTCCCGGCATCCAGGCCCGGGCTCCGCAACTCATCCCCGGGCTCTCCCGGCATCCAGGCCCGGGCTCCGCAACTCATCCCCGGGCTCTCCCGGCATCCAGGCCCGGGCTCTGCAATTCATCCCCGGGCTCCAGGCCGGGGCTCTGTCGCAGGGAAGGTGAGTGTTCCTGCAGGTGGTTTCAGGGAAGGTTCATTGCGGCGGGGGCGGGGTTCAGCTCGAAGCAGCGGGGAGAGTCTAGCCCCAGGGGGGGGGCACGGGTCGAGGAAGGTGGTGTGGCACTGACCCTGGGACTGTACAGCACCAGCTGATACCTTCAGGGATGGAGGACTTGCGAGGCTGTGATCCGGAGCAGGAGTCCCCTTTTCTCCTCCCCAGCAGGGTTCGGGTTAGAGTTTACACAGCAGGAGGTCTGATTGGTTGGGGTTCAAGTCTCTGGGTATTTGGCTCACCCTAGGTTTTTGTCATCTTTCTGTGTGAGCCATGGCCAGGAGCGGTGGCCCAGACCTGATCCTGCTCGGAGGTTATCGTGCACTCGCCGCTCACCTCTCCAGTTCGGAATCATTAGATCAGGAGTGGACTAATTTTACCCCTCTCCAACTCGGCAGGAATTGAACTTGGTCATTTCCTGAAAGGTTTTCAATACTTGTATTGGAAGTACCATGTACTTTGTCATTGGCTGTCTACAAGTGGAGTGGTTAGAGGGTTCCCTATGATTGAAATGCTGCTGTCAGTGCAAGTGAAAGACAAACCCAACCACAGAACTACTGTGACTAACTAACTGCTGTAGAATATTAAACAATGTTGTAATTGGTACTCTACTACTCTCCCCACAAGGTAGGAAGGAAAGCCATCAGTCAAATCAAAGCGTCCGTTATTATAATTGCATGAATTAATAGTAGATATGTGAGAAAGCAAACTCTTTTTTGTTCCATGAATAGGAACTGCACTATTTGAGAGATTTGGGGCAGGGGTGCGCGAGAGAAGTATGTAGTAGTGACACTACACAACACAAGAACATAAAAAACAGGAGCAGGAGTAGGCTATTTGGCTCCTCGAGCCTGCTCTGCCATTCAATAAGATCATGGCTGATCTGATCTTGGCCTCAACTCCACTTCCCCACCTGCTCCCCATAATCCTGGACTTGCTTATCATTCAAAAATCTGTCTATTTCCACCTTAAATATATTCAACGGCCCAGCCTCCACAGCTCTCTGGGGCAGAGAATTCCACTAATAGGGTTAGCAACAATCCTATTGCTATCCCCTGCCCTAAATAACAATCCCTTTCAGGAAGCATAGATTATAGCTGTTTCAGTCACTGTTGGTTGAGTGTCCCACATTATTGCTGAAAACTGCCCAAATGTTTACTTGCAGTAAGACTGTAAAAGGACCTCAGCTGGGAGTCACGGTCAGAGGCATCCACCACAAATGGGAGAGGGAGGACTTGGAAGTTGTAACGGGGAAGCAGAGAAATTGGGAAGAGCCCAGTATCAGTTATGAGGGAGAGTAAAGAATCACAGATTTTGAGGGAGAAGAAATTTATGTTTTACAATAAGATGTGACCATGCATAACGAATATAAGATTTATTTTCCATATCCAGAGATGTCCAACAATGCCCTCCACCCCCCAATAAGCTAGAGCAAGTAGCAAAGTTTGGTCATGATCCCTGTGCTCCTGCTATGCTGCATGGTCTAATGTCTGTAGTTGAAACAAAGGGAACAGTAATCTCTCTGGAACATAATGAGATTCCACTGCTTATGAACAGGGAATAGAAATGTGCAGGAACTGAATCGAACAAATAATGTATAACATGGCAGTGAGGAGAAGGCTGGAAATAATGCTCCATTAGCTGTGCCTTAAATACAGGGTCCTATTCAATGTGTATGCCATCAGGGGTGCATTGCTGAGACCTGGTTAGTAAGTAATGTAGTTGCATTCAAAGTTACCCCTTACATCTGCTCCACTAAGTTACTGTTGCCACTTCTTCTCCAATGCAGCTTCCAAGTCCCCTGTCTCCCATTTGGGATGGATGGATCTGCCTGTGCCTCCCAATCTTCCCCTGATAGAGGCCTGCTTAAAGTATTACTGCAAGTGAACATTTCTACAGTTTTCTGTTATAATGTGAGGCACTTATTCAAGGTACAACTCTCCGTCTACAGTGATTGAAACTGCTATATTCTCTGCCTTCTTAAAGAGTCTGTTATTTAGGGCAGGGGATATTAATAGGAATTACTGTTAACACTTAGTATGATTTTCTACTCATGGCATTTATTGTGCAATACAAATGAGGCAAAGTTTGCTTCCACAGTTTGGCTGGAGGAGCCGATAGTCGCTTGTAGTTTCAAAACCATCGATGTTGTAAAGCATGACTATTATTGTAACTGTCCATTTTCTCCCAACCTCACTTAGCATGCCACATTATACCATGCTTGTGGATAGCAGCTGCTTGCGTGTGCATGGTTAAACATAACATAATGTTCAGTGAAAAGTGACACAGGCTGCATAATCCTGTCAGCAACTGTACCTCTTAGTAATTGTTCTCGAAAGTGCCATCAACAGAAATGTGTTCCGGACATTGGGCCTTTTGTTTAACAGTTTGTTAACACTAACAGGTCAAAAAGGCTACAGTTTACCATCAAGGAGACTCTTTATCATGTCAAATTAGTTTAAAAAGCATTTTGTAGTGCAGGATCAGTCATGTGGCTGTGTAAGATGGTTTCTTAATTTAGGTTATGCTCTGTAGCTGTGATTGCATAGTTGACACTTCTAATTGCAGTCAGACTTTATCAATGTATTTGCAATCTCAGGCTCTGGAGCTGTGATTGTGCAGGGTTGGCTG